>NC_091794.1:42205625-42512812 GCF_041296235.1 Equus asinus | reverse complement strand
GCTTTTTCCTTGTTAATTTGTCTTTTGTTACAGGGCCCTCAACTGAGAACTTAGAAGAAGAGTAGAAGTAAAAGATATTTTTCCTCCCCTGCAGCATCCAGAGTGAAGTAGTACTGTAATATGAGTACCGTTTCCTCATTTAATTCCAGCACCCATTCTTACAGGGAAACATGGTCGCCCTTTCCAAAGGCATTGAAAGCGAGATTTAAAGGGGTGCAGTGACTCATTCAAGTTACCAATGGCAGAACCAGGAAGCAGGGTCAAAATTTCTGACTCTAAATTTAATCACCCTCTCCTCACTGGATAGCTAATGCTGCTTTTGAATAAAATAGACAGGATTATTGAGAATTGGAGCTGTCTACACAGCCTACTGTCTGCATTAACATGGCTTTACTATTCTACTGTCCTCACCACCAAAATTTTAGTATTCCAGGAAACTCTTGCTCAGGAAAATAAAAGTTGCAAATTAGTTTGCTGAACAAGTGCATTACTTTAAAACTGATTACAACCATATCATTTCCAAGAACTTCAACTCTTCAATTGAAAGTGTCACCAACAGTTTGCATCCCAAGAGTCTGTGAATCCTTGCATCAAAATCCTCCTCTTCCTGTGTCCACCAATTCTAAACTATTAATCACTATCTTTGCCCCGTCGTATACATCCGTGCCTTCCCCATATCTCTATCCCACATTAATCTCTATGTGATCTCAGAATCATACACCAAAATTCAGAATCTCAATAAACATCCCAATGTTATTTCTCCCCCTCTACTAAGATTGTTGAGGTAGTGTTCTCCCTTACTATGGTAAGGAATAAACAACTTTGTCTCATCAGCAGGTTATTTTGGTGATATTTAGGGGTGGTAGCTTTTGACAGATAGGAGAAGTCGGCTTAGATTAAACTAGAAGAAAACGAGTTTCTGTCATACGTACTGACTTTGAGTTGCAGATGCAACTTACAGAGAGAAATGGCTATTTGCCTTTCAATATTATGTCAAGAATCACCCTCTCTGGGAGCGTCCTCTAATTCCCTACTCCACATCTGAAGCTAATATCTGTAGAACCAGAGAACCCTGTGCACACCTCACCATATCACTTTACAAAGAATCTAGGTACTACACGTAATGTTTATGAAGCATAAAAATAAAATAAATCTTTACTACTCCTACCCAAGTTCTAAACTGGAACAGCACCGTTAATATTGAAGCTCCCTGCATGCTTCTGTCCCATCTCATCCTACTGCCTCTCCCAGCCCCTACTGATAGCACTGTCCTGTGACTAAGAGCTATTTTTAAAGACAAAATTTAAAATAATTTTATCATATGTGTACGTCTGCCTATACAATATGTTTTTTAATTCATTTTCAGCCTTTAGAAAATGCAATCACATGTTTTTCTATAACTTCCCTTTACATTGAATGTGAGGTTTCCAAGATTTACCTCCCTTATAGATAGCTACAGTCCTTTCATTTTTACTGTTCTTTCCATAGCACTTTTCACACACTGGTCAGAGGAGAAAAAAGTTATAATTAGATTTGAGGTGATTGACCTAGAAAGATAAGAATTCTTCTTAGGGAGAAAAAAAAATTCTTCCTTTTCTTTAGGTTGACACCATGATTGACCTTTATTGATGGTACGAGGAGAGCACCCTGTGCAAGACTGAGTAAGGGAAGGCTGAGAGAAAGGAGCTAGATCGCAATACAAGCATGTATTGTGACGGGGGGCGGGAGGGGTTGTGGACTGACCACTGGAGAAGGATGGCACCGTGGGAGAGAGGAAGCCCCCAGAATTCAGTTAGCCAGCTGAGACCTACGGAGAAAGATACCAGTGAGAAAATGCTTGCAAAGTAGCTCGTTGTTTCCCCTTCTAGCTCTGTAGTTATCCTCCATCGTACCTGACACTTGGGTAAAAGTCTACTACTGGCAAAAGCCTATGTTTGCAGGGCTTCAGGATATGAAACAGGAGAGGCAGTAATGATCCCTAGGACAAAGCTGTGTGGTGACAGGGCAGCAGCTTCAAGAGGAAAAACGGTGTCATTAACACTAGGCAAGAATTTGGAATAAGTGCTATTCAGGTATAAGAAAGGGCCCAAGAACTGCTCAAAAATGAGGTGTGAGGGGGGTGGCCAAACATCCTACAGTCTGTGGCAGGGGAGCTGAAGCCATATAATCCAGAGATTAAAGGAAAGTGTGAGTGAGACCCCAAGTGCTGGGGGATCAGGGACTGACAATTACACAACGAATTGAAGTCACTGAGTTTTTTATCTTCCCCAAAGGAATTCCAAGGACTAGTTTATGCTTTCTCTCTCCTTACATCTCTGTATTTATATATCAGGAATAAATGAATGAATGAATAAGACAAATGAATAAATAACCTTTGAAATAGAAATAAGGACTCCAGAAAGATCAAAGCCTAAGATACAGATATTGAGGTCATCTGCCTAGAATTTAAAATGAGTTGCAGATAAAAGAGAAAAGGTCATACAGAGAGAAAAGGAAGGAGCTCTTCAGGTTGCAGAATAGTCCTATGAGGCTAGGAAGTGAAAGACCAGTGCTCTGCAGTCTGTGTACGAATCCACCAGTTCTGCTGATTTCACCATCAGGCTGACACTTGCCCTAACCTCTGACTCATGGAAACTATTTGCATCAAGAGTCATTCTCCACTGAACGGGGTTTTTTCGGTTGCCATGGTAAGACACGGAAGAAATATCTGAATCCAAGCAGAGCTGTTAGCCATCCATTGTAATCTCGGTGCCTCTATTGAGTCTTCCTGTGACTGAACTTGTAGGTTACCAGCCCCAAATAGAGTGTGAGTTTCCTTGAAGAGTTTTGATTTTGTTTCTGTTCTTAAACCTTGTTGTCTCTAGGACTTCCTTCTTGATTTGCTTTGATTCCTGAAGGAGGATTGATGACACAATCTTCTTGATCATTCTACCTGGCCAGTGTCCAATTCCAAATGGAATATTCAAAATTGAAAACACATTAGAGAAATAATTACACATTACAGAGAATAAAATATCTGCTCTCTTGATCTCTGAAAAAGCAAATATTTATCTCCTAAAAGGCAAAACAATCAGAATGTTCTCTAGAATATAATAAGCCCAAACCTTGCATTCAGATCTGGCACAGAAGAAATCTAGGGTCTTGCTCCCTAAGCGTGGTCTGTGGGCTGGGCCAGCAGTACTGGTATTACCTGGGAGCTTTTAAAATTACACACTCACATATCCCACCCCAGACTACTGAATCAGAATCTTTATCTTTATAAAATTCCAAGGTGCCTAGTGTGCACACAAATTTTCAGGAGCCTTATTCTAGACTACTAAAGAGAAACCTCAGGGCGTACCTTGGGGACAGTGAAGACTACTGGAAGACCAAAAGCAGGGGGGTATCTTCTGACCCTCTCCTACCTCCTTGCCACCAGAGTGGTTTATCTTTGGTCTGATCTTTTTAAGTGTTGAGGTCCCAAGTTAAACTTTAAAAATGTGATCTCTTGCTTAGAGAAAGTTTGAAAACCATCACGCAGCGTCACAAACATAACTATGTTGAGTCCAAAAGTACCCTAGAGTATTTCCCAACCTGTAGGCTGGTGGTTCTGATGGATGGATCGATCCATATATACACGCCTGTTTTGTCTGGAGCCTTAATTCTCAATATTTTACAGCATTTTAAAGATATATGTAGGTGACATTAAAATTAATGAAACATAGATTCATTTAAAAGTGGAAATTTCAAAAGGAAGAAAAGGAGGATCTAATAAAAGCTTGATAATGGCCAGCAAACGGAGGGACAGAGAAGGAAGAATACTAACTCAAATCTAAATCATAGAAACTGCAGGAAGAAAGCTTTTCCAGTTGCAGATAGTCAGCAGCAATAAACATTCAGAGAAAAGAAGCAGAAAAAATGTATTCTAGGAGATGTTGCAACATGACTTCCCCGCACTTCTTTAGCCGTTGGTTTATTTGTCCGTCACAGGAAGCAGTTTGGTGGGTCCTGTCATTTTATAGCCATAATAATGTTCTGAGCCAAACCAGCTGCCTCAGCCTGTTGCTGTGACCTCAAACACAGCAGATGAGGACTGAGAAAAGAACATTAGATTTGGCAATTAGGTGGCTCTTGGTAACCGTGGAGAGAGCAGCTTTAATTGAGTAATAAGGATGAACACCGACCTGCTCGGGGGTGAGAAAAGGAAGCTAGCAGGATGGGGCATTTAGATACTCTTCACTCTAAAGAAGAGTTTGCTAAGAGAGAGAGAAAAAGAGTAATTTGAAGACACATCAGGTTTAGGGATGATTTTTTTTAAGGTGGTGGAAAGCTAAGCAAATGTGTAAATTGAGGAAAACAAAAACAATGGACAGAGATTGAAGAGGCAAAAAATAAGGGAGTATGCGAAGGAGCTTCAATGACATACGTGGAAAGAGTGGGACCATTTCTGCTCTATTCTATTTATGCCAACAACTTTATTACAATTTCTTTTTAACATATAGTGAAGTTGAAAGAATATTTTCAGTGACTATATATCCACCACTGTGTTCTACCATTAACATTTTACTCTGTTTTATTACGTTTCTCCACTTATCTACCATTTAATCCTTCCATTTATTTTTGATGCATTTCAAAGTAAATTGCTTTCCACTAAAAACTGTATCGTGAATATTATTCGAGTTCAATATTTGCTTACAATATTTTTTGTTTTGAGGTAAAATTTATATGCAATAGGATGCAAAATCTCATGTGTAGATTTGCTGAATTTTGAAAAATACATATGTATATAGCCAAATCTCTATCAAGATATAGACCCTTCCCATCACTCCAGGAGTTCTTCCATGTCTATTCTCAGCCGATCTTCACCATCACACGCCTAGAGACAACCACTGTTGTGATGTTCTGATGTTTTCCATGCAGATTATGTTTTCCTATTCTAGGCCTTCATACCAATGGGATGGTACAGTATTGACTGATTTGCAGAAGCCTTCTTTGACTCAGCATAATGTTTTTGAGGGTCATATTGCTGGTTGGATCAATAGCATATTCCTCTTTATTGCTGAGCAGTGTTCCATTGCTTAGCCATTCTCCCAGGGGCACACACTAGTGTGACTAAAGCTGCTATTAACATTTTTGTGCAAGTCTTTTGCGGACATATATTTCCATGTATCTTGGGTAACTATTTGAGAGCACAACTGCTGGATTTTAAGGTAGTCATATGTTCAAAGAAACTGCCTACCCTTCCCCAAAGTAATTGTACTGTTTTACACTCTCACCAATTAGGTATGTGAGTTCCAGTTTCTCCAAATCCTCTCTAATATGCGACATTTTTGGTCTTACTACTCTGCTGTGTGTATAGTAGCATCCACTTGTGCTGATAATTTGGGGATTTTGTTTATTTTATTTTTTTGGTATCAAAAGGTAATCTCCCATAACACTCATATAAAAGTTAATATTATAGGGGCTGGCCCTGTTGCCGAGTGGTTAAGTTTGCGCGCTCCGCTCCAGGCGGCCCAGTGTTTCATTGGTTCGAATCCTGGGCGCGGACATGGCACTGCTCATCAAAACACGCTGAGGCAGCGTCCCACATGCCACAAGAAAAAGGAAAAAAATAAAATCTTTAGGAAAAAAAAAGTTAATATTATAGCACTTTTAACAGAAGACTGCAATTGCTAGTTCATAAATTTGTCTCCTCACCTAGAATAAACTGCTCATAGACAGGGCCATGTTGTACTAGTCTTTATTTTTGCACTAGCACTTAGCCCAGTGACTGTGTTCAATAAATGCTTGTTTAATTTAATTGAATCAAACCTGTTCCTGCTGGCATTATCTATCAGTGGAGAAGTCAGCATGGAAGCTTCTCCCTCCCTTTCTCTTCGTTTTTCAGGGGATCAGTTGGCCAGTGGCAGTATGAGTACAGAGAAGAATGACAGTCACAGTAGGAAAAAACAGCATGATATGTTCCCACTGAAGACAGATACGGGCTGGCAGTCTACTCTGCCTAATATTTAGATGCATATTTCAGAGCAAAAACTTTCATATGAGATGAAAGTTTCAAGTTGTTTTTATCAATTATATTTCAGCCATCTGGACTTTTGCTAATAGATACTACAGACAACTAAAATGTGGACAATAATCAGAAAATAAAACACAACTTCCAGGGAATAACAAAGGATATTTTATTTCCTTAAAAACAGCATGAAGCTGAATGCTAAAGGCTGTTTTATTTGTATGCAGTAATTCTCAAGAAACGTAATGAAACTCTTGAAGCATATTATTGCTCTAGTGACATACCAAACACACACACATGAAAAAACAACACAGCTTTGGCTCGGAAGCATCCTAAAAACGTCATATACCATACTTCTGATTCATTCATACAAGACTGAAGCATTTTTTGTCAATTCACTTCCAAAAGCACTTGGATGAATAGCACACTTTACAAAAAGGTGCAAATAAAGAATGATTTGCAAAATTATAATATATCAAGAAATTATTTTGCTATAACAGTGAAATGCATGGTATATCAGAAACATTTTGAAGGAAAAAGGCTATTATTGTCATCATGCCTAAACACTTCTAGTCCACTTTATACTAGAACAGTCTTTTTCAAGCACGTAACTAGATCTTGGTATATAGCCACGTACCAAGATCTTACACATGCCATTCAGAATATGATGTCTGAGACAGAAAGCAACTTTGCCTATCCAAGTGTATTTGATGTTTCTTCTCAATGCTCTGCTAAGATCTGAAAGATAGAACTCTAATCAGGAGAAGGAAAAAGTGGATAATAAAAAAATGTTGAATGCCTACTTTAGCCGGGTCTGTTAGTTGTTCACAAAAAGTTTTTTCATCCTAGAAAGGCCTCTCTGAGACTTTGATAAGACAAGGCCTATATTTTGCAGCCCTCTTTGTATCCAAGAATAACCATATATTGTTTCTCAACAGAGGAATGTGAACAAAAGTGATGTGTGCTACCTCTAGGCCAAGACTTTTAAAAAGAAGATGTCTTCTCCATTGTTTTCCTTTCCCTGGGCCTGAATGTAGGGGATTCCAAGCCCTAGGATGGGAAAGCTACAAGGTGGAGGAAGCAAAGTCCCTGAATCACACATGGAGGAAGGCACCTTCCTTACCAGGAATAGTTGCATTGAACTGTTACATGAGCGAGAACTTTTCTTTAATTAAGCAACTGAAGTTGTACCAGTGATAAAATTGAGACCCGGTGACCCCAGTGACTCCAAAAACTTGACCAAGTTCACACAGCTGGAAAAAAAAGAAGGCTAAGATTTTAACCCGAGTTTGCCTGGCTCCAAAATCTAGACTCTACACAACCACCCCATATACGCCTGTAAGTCATAACATAAACTTTTCAGAAGTGTAAGGAGCTTTAGGCATAAATTAAGTCCAAACTTGCTAATTTTATAAAAGAAAACTGTGTTAAGTGATTTAGCTAAGGTCACATAGGTCTTTAAGAAACAAATTTGGGAAAGTAGATCTAATATTCCTTTCACTATACCATATTCTAGAACTGAGCAATATTTATTAAAAGAATGTTCAACTCATAAGATGAGCAATTAATGCAAGGAAGAAATCCTCATTATGTTTAGAATTTACTCCTCACTTTATTAGAAAAAATGCTGCCATTCTTTACTCATCTAGACAGGAGGACTTGGTCATGTCACTTTCTCTGTTTGTTCATCTTGTGTGTCTCCTGTTTTGAATATTTGCAAGCCTTCTATTCATTTGAATCAGTTATTTTTTGCCGTTATGTCTTCATAATGTCATGCATCAAATACTGTAGAGTAAAGCAAAGCTCTTCAACATAGAATCATAAATTGTAGGCACTAGGAAAAAATTTAGAATTCTCATATTATAGACTTATTATATTATAAATAAGGACACTGAGGCTTAGGGAGTTGAAATAGTTTTCTCAAATGCATATAATTAATTATTAACAAAGCGGAAACTATATCATGAATAGTACCTACCCTTTTTTCCACTATCTATTCTCAAGTGAAAAATAGGACACTAATTTTAGAACATTTTTGATAACATAAATATACTAAAGTCCAAATCAAGAAATCACAGAAATGAGTAAAAATCATAGGGTAGTGCTTGTCAGTTTGGATATTCTTCACAAGGAAGAAGTCTGGTAATCAAAGAAAGTATGAGAAAAAATATGTAAAATTGTCATTAATATTCACTAATGAATGTTTAGTATGAAACTAATTCCATTACTAACCTTCCAAATAACCATCTCTTTTACATTCATGATTCTACTGTGGTTCTAGTCTTTTTGGAACTGCTAAAAGAAGGCTTTGTTCTAGCTATAAGAAAATTTAAGCCTCATTATTTTTCTTTTTCCTATCACAGTTCCCATGAAGTACCATCAAAAAACACTGTGTCAGAAAGAACGAAACCACCCACAAGACTCTTGCTCATTGTGCAATTACCAAAAAGTGGCAGAATCTATGTACAACATTTGCTTCCAATTTCAATTTAAGGAACCAGAACGTGAAGTCATAAATCATTAGTCTCTGTAACCATCTTGCTGGATGAGCACCAGCATGACAAGTCCTGGAGTGCTCAATTAGCCCAAATCTTTGCCTGTTCGAGATTCACATCAGTTACCCAACAGTGGGTGTTTGATGGGGAAAGTCCTTCAATGGGCTTCTGAAAGCTCCATTGCTAAAGTGCCAACTGTAGAATAAAAGCGCGTATGGGTCTTCCGACTGAAAATGAGCAGTTATTTTCATACTGTTATTGAAAACCTGACAGATCCAACGAAACAGAGGCCACCATGAGAGTTCTATAATTGAGCATGGAAAATTAGAGTAGGAGAGATGAGAAAGATTTCAAGACACAAGGGAGAGTAAACTATAAAATTGACTCTCACAATTAGGCATATCTTTCTTTTTAGCTCACTGAATTTCGTGGACCTAAAAGCACGTGTTGAAAGGCACTGTTTCATTGTGCTTTGTTTAGGAAACCAGAGAAATAAGGTACAAAAAGGCATAATGGTGGATATAATTAAGACTGTGAAAAGGGTCCAGTTAAACTGAAGAGAATCCCTAATGAAACCAAGCTCTAACTTTATAAAGCCATAATTTGATAATTCAATGAAGGACAACATATCCAAAACTCCAGGATCAAACGATTTGTTCATTATCCTTGCTGCAAAAGGTGAGAATCCATTATCTAATTTTACTTTTCTTTGTACTGTATTTACGAAGAAGAAAGTAAGTTTTTGGCATAGCCAAAGCTAAAAACTTTCAACTTGGATCTCAGAGAGCACTTAGCTGCACCACCTTCTTAACAGAGCAGAGATTTGGGGTAGAAGCGGGGCAGCTACAGAAGGTTCAGTAGTTACTGGTCTGGAAGACTCAATCTGGAAAACTTGCCTTATCGTATTCTCTCATATTTACTTACGCAAATTCAGTTGCTTTCCTATTGTAGGCCCTTCTTTTACTCTACTAGTCTGTGTCTCTACTGTGCACCACTCTTCATATCTCCTTAACACAGCCGTTTACCTACGTAGCGATAGAGCCTAAAGGTCCCAGTCTCTGCTTTCACAGGCATTTCTCCTCTAATATTCAAATTGTAAGTTATTTTTATCTAACTTGTATATGGTAGCTTTCTTTTTTAGGGAGGGGGCAGATTTTAAGCTGTATAGGGGAGATATCTGAAGCTTCAAGACCATTAGAGCATTTACAAGTTTGAGCGCATTGCCAGCGACTATAAAAGGAGCAGATGTAAGGGTTTCCAAAACTTTGGAAACAATGTCTTCTTGCTTATAAACTCAGCAATGAAAAGTGGTCTACCCCGATGTTTGGCTCCCAATGGCCATTTTTCAAATGTTTGAATTCCATTTAAGTCATTGTTGGCTAACTACATAGCCACGGAACAGGCTTAACTAATCACCCAGATTCGGACAGTGAGTAGGAGTAACAAAGGAGTAGCATCTGCGAGTTATCAGTAAGCTCCTGCCTCCATTAATTAGACATCTAGTCTCTTCTAATAAAGACCGAAAAAGAATTATCTCTGATCTCCTCAGCTGTGTTACATGCCACACCCATTGGAAGAAAAAATGAAAACAACATGATAGAAAATATATCCAATATTTCGATGTGATTATGAAAGGATGTAATGGGAGCTGGACGTTTTACAAGTATAGTTGTCCTTACGGGATGTGATTCTAGGGGTGTGAGAATAGGAAGTGACTGCCATCAGCTTGTTAAATGCTTCGGTTAATGCAACAGGATGCTTACTTTCATCAGAGCATCACGGATTGTTTTGATGCAACATGACGCTGGAACACAGATGTCAGGCAAATTATGCCTTTAGATCTGGCCGAGGCCTTTCTACGTTCCATGGAAATGTGGGCTGCTTTTCCATTTCAAATTGGCTGGGGCAAAGCAGAGAGGATTCTGAAGGAGGCATCTTTGCAAGGAGAGTGTCTCTCACGATTTAATTTCCATAGCAATTTAAGGAAATGATGTGGGGGCGGGGACAGGCAGCGAGTTGGTAGAATAATTGCTCAGATTTGACAGGGTGTGAGGAAGCTGAAAGCTCACAGTTTCGTATGCATAATATTAACCTCCACACATTTCCAAAATGGCCTCTTTATTCAGCAAAAATATTCTCAACATCTATGAATAGCTATTCTGAAACCGAGTGGCATCATGACAGGTCAGAAAATGCCACAGGGCATAACAATATATATTTTTCAAACCCAATCCGAAGCTCCTTGTAACATCAAGGAAGGTGGTTTTAAAATATATACTGACATCTCTCAAGGATTATAAATTTGTGGTTACTTCTGCCTTCTATTTTATTAAAAATTCAAGGTAAAAATAGTCAAAATAAAATCAGACTATAGCTATACACTGAGATGAATTTTTTTACGCTGAAACATGGAATTCGAAACTTTAAAAAATGGTAAGAATATGGCCGTTTAGTTGTTCAGAATTCTGTAAGATGGTTTTATGAGTTACACAGAAAAGATAAAGTAGAAAATATTTCAAATAATAACCATGAGGCTGGGTAAAGAAGTGACACAGCAGTGTCTTTGAAATCAGATACATAGGGGTATTGAGCCCTGTTCTGCCTCTCATCAACGATGAGGACTGGGTAAATCACTTAACCTCTTGGGATTTCATTTCCTCATCTGTAACAGAAGTAATAATACCACCTTATAGGATTACCATGAAACTCAGTATCCACAAATGTGAAGCTTCTCTCACAGGACTAGATTATAGAATGCACATGATAAATGCTCTTTATTATTTATTATCTTCCATAAAGAACCAGATACTTTTCTTTATTCGGCCTACTTTGTACAGCTTAATGAAAACATTACAATTTATCCAGTGGGTCAAATTGTGATTTTTATTTTTTCTATCATTAAAAAAATTCAGTCAACTTTAGGTGAAACAATCTTGACCAAATTACAGTTCTTGGTAATACAACATATTTGCTGACTTGCTAGCTCTTTCTGTCCTATAAACACAACCTGAGTTCTTCTGAAAACAATAGCTTGAAACTTAAATTCAAAATTAGGGAAAAAAGGTATTACACACATTATTAAATGCATATTGATTGAATGAACTAAAAGACTTTCAAAAAGCAGATCCCAGGAAGCAGACTTTAAAGAAAATAAAATTTGAGGTGAAATGACTTTTATTTTTTAGGAAAGAAAATAACGTTCAACTTCAATCACTCCACTCCTCTGGTTTAAATGACTGTAGGGGTCTCCATAGCATGTTGGAAAATATCCAAATTCTTACTTGGACATTCAAGTCTGCCCATAGCTATGTCCCAATGGGCTTTCAACCTCTGTTCTCCACATGTCTTTCATATACAACAATGTCACTCAAAATGAGCTTCTCACTTTGTACACACCTTAATTTAAGATCTCTGGTTGTGACTATTGTGTTTAATTTTTTCCATAACCTCCTTTCCCATTATATGCCATATTCCCATGTCTGAATCATATACATTTCTAAAATATCAGTACAAATATCACCTTTCCCACAAATCCATCCAAAATTCACATCATTTCTCTGAACTCTCATAGAAATTCCCCATATCTCTCTTTTGATGGATTACGTTTTGAGATTATATCTCTTTTCCTTGTGTTTTTATTTACTTATGTATCTTTCCACTAAATTCTGCCTTTCTACGAAATTAGCCCTTCAGAACAAGAGCCATGTGACACATCTTGATGTGAAGAAGCAGCAAGATAAAGTTGAAAGTTACAGATCTTACAAAAAAGCCCTCCTGGCTTGGAACCTTGTCATTTCATTGACCACTGTGTGACCTTGAACAAATTACATTTCTCTTAGCTTCAACTTCTTGCATAAAAAGATGAGCAATAAAAAGTGAATGAATAAATGTGTTCTCTCTTGATATAAAAGTGGCGGTGGTAAAAAAAAGAAATGACAATCTTGCAACAAGGTCTGAAATTGTAATTTTCTAAGCAGTAAAACCATCAAACAGCTATGTCTTATTTCCTGACAGTTTACTAAATTTCCTTTTCAGGAAATCGAAGAGAAAAGTTGAAAATAACTTGCAAGAATACAAGAAGGTTTGGACTGGCAGACAGGAAGTCTTAGCTACCATGGTCTTGGCTCTACTACTTGGTGGCTGTGTGGCCTCAGGCAAATCCTTCACCAATCAGGACCTCATCTTCCATCTCCCCAAATGAAGTGGGGGATGAGAGGTATTAAGTTCTCTCAGTTTTTCTTCCCTTCACCCCCCAACCCAGTAGAACTAACAACAGCGTAGTGCAAACTATAGGCAAGGAATGAGAAGCAAGCAGAAGGGCTCAACTCCCATTTCAAGGTCAGAAGATTTCAGTGTAGACCATTCCATGGAAGAGCATCAAAGCTTAGATGTCACTTCCATGGCAAAGCCTTCCTTAAAGCCACCATCAGACCCATGGGAATTTCCTCTAAGAGGCAACTTTTTTTGGTACCTCTCTGTCCACTTATCACCTTGTATTCTCGTTATCGATCATTGACTGTCTCCTCTCAAGGACAATGGACTCCCTGAGGGTGTGGATCATAGTTATTTTCATTACCACATAGAGCTCCCGGCTCAATAAATGTTTCATTAAAAATGAGTGAATGAATAAACATTACAAATGAGTGAATGAATGAATGAACATGACAAATGAATGAATGAACATTACAAATGAATGAACAAGTAAGTCAATAAATAAAAAATTAGGGGGGCCGACCGGGTGGTGCAGCAGTTACGTTTGCACGTTCTGCTTCTCAGCGACCCAGAGTTCACGGTTTCAGATCCCGGGTGCGGACATGGCACCGCTTGGCATGCCATGCTGTGGTAGGCGTCCCACATATAAAGTAGAAGAAGATGGGCATGGATGTTAGCTCAGGGCCAGGCTTCCTCAGCTAAAAGAGGAGGACTGGCGGTAGTTAGCTCAGGGCTAATCTTCCTCAAAATAAATTAATTAATTAATTAATTAAAAATTAGAAGAAATAAAGTTATTGGAGCCAAAAGAAATCAGAATTTAAAATACACATAATTCCAACAACATTTACCTAGTTGTTTCATTCTTCAGTATGTACCCTGTGGTTCTGTTTGAATGGTGGAAATTGCTATGCTCAAACTAGTTTAGTTTTCCATTTTCTTGTTTTGTTGTTAGAGACGGTGAGATAAAGGAGGAAGTAGGCATCAGCTTCTGCTGCATTGTCTCTTTGCTCTTTCCAAGTGGTGAGTATCTAACTTAAGATTAATTTTGCTATCTTGCTTTCTGATAATTTAATCCTTGGGTTTTTGCAATAATGAACATTGATCTTTCCATTTAAGAAAGTGTTTTGCATATCACACCATTGAAAAGCCTTGTTAATGCCTTCCCATCAGCATAAATTACAAAATATTTTTCAACAGAAGGAATTGTTTCACTATATTGGATAGGACGGTGACAGCTGCTCAAGTACACGTGGGTCAATATCAAATACCAAAATAAATTCACGTTTAACATACAAATTCTGCATAGTTAGCTAAATTCTGGTAACTAGATAATGCTTGACAAAGATCAGTAACTTAGTACATGGTGTCTGTTAAAAGTGTCATCTCCAAGATGTCACTCATTTTAATGAACCAATGAGGACTTTATCAACTAACGTGTTAAAAGAAGTTACGAGGTAATTAGCTTCTGGCACCAAAGATTAAATATAAGCAAAATTTTACCTGTTTACCTGTTTAGAATGATTTAGATGGGAAAACTATTCTTAATGAGGGCACTTCGAGGACTTAACTGTTAAAATTAAACTTTCTAAACACAATTGGTTGTGCCACTTTAAAAATGTATAATTGTCCCCATGCTTACTATGTGCCAGGCACTATTCTAATCATCTTACACGTATTAACTCATTTAATTCTTACAACTACCTATGGAACAGTTATTATCATTCCCCTTCTAAAGATGAGGAAACTGACATATCAAGAGAATAGTTTCTTGCATGAAGTCACATGACTAAGAAATTGTGGAAGAAAAAGTGCTTGGATATTTCAGTTTAGTTTTAAACAGTAGCAGATGAGGTAGGGAAGAGCATCCATGACTGTCCCTGGGAAATGGACATTAACAGGGCTTCTGAAAGCATAGGTGCTATCACGTCTCCCTGGCCTTGGCATTCAGTTGGTTCAGCACCTAAGTGTCTCTGTGTCACACTCCACAACAGGAGGACAATATTATAGTCAAAGATGTAGACTTCATTTTTTTTGGAGGAAGATTGGCTCTAAGCTAACATCTGTTGCCAATCTTCCTCTTTTTTTTTCTTTTCCCAGAGCCCCAGCACATAGTTGTATATCCTAGTTGTGAGTCCTTCTACGTGGTATGCTGCCGCCACAGCTTGTTTTGATGAGCAGTGTGTAGGTCCGCACCCAGGATCCTAACCGGCGAACCCTGGCCCCAAAGTGGAGCATGCAAACTTAACCACTATGCTACCAGGCCACCCCAAAGACGCAGCCTATTATTAAGAGATCATAATGACAGTAATCAGTTGCGTTGCTCCCCTGTTCCCATCTGACAAGGCAGATGCCTCTATCCAACCCACAAGTGGTGCACGAGACCAGAGCATGGGGCTATAGGCGAAGATGACTCCTGACCCAGACTACACGCAGTAACAAGAGCCCCCGCTAGTGGTGGGGTGAGTACTCAGTGCAGATCCCATGCCTAGCATTTTCCTCAAAAGGGTTTAATTAATTTACCTAAGAACCCACAGCTAGTTTTAAGAGGCATTTAAATGCAAGTCTACGGACTCTAATACCTATGGGAACCAAGGCTTCCTTATGTCTTTCTCCAAAATATCTTCCACCTTTGATATATACCAAGATACAGTCATCCTCGTGAATTAAAATAGCATAATTAGTGCAACGCTGGCATATTTAGTAAGTTACATAATAATTGTGCAGCTGTATTTGGGTCTGAAAAAAATAATGAAAACATTTCCTATGCTGGCACTAAATACTTCATTTGTTCCATTTCACTATGGTAGTGCTTTCAAAGTCCTCTTGAAATTTGGGGCACTCGCTTGAAACTGATTTGATTATGGGATATATGGTTAATTGGTTTTTGCATTTGAATTAATTGCATAAACGTTCAAAGAATTTTTAAAAAGGATTATGTTTGGTTAAAATTGATGCCATGGGAGACATCACAATTTTTAATATAAACACTATTATTGTATTTCTAAGGAGATTTTCCTCCCTTCAGAACTTTTGAATATGCAAGCTTGTGACAAATTCTGCTTCTTACTGTGGCTCTCAGCCAGGTAAAACTGCATCACGTGTTCTGAGGCAAATGTCTCTTTGTAGATTCAATGATTGCAATCATCAGTAGTTTGCTGAAAACTGGAATGAAATAGCTATGAAATAACAGATGCTTGTTTTATCTTTCCTCAAGCAGACAGCATTGTAGCTACAACTCTCTTTGAAACAGCTATAGCATTATCCTCTAATCACAGTTTATGAAAACACCATACAGTTGTAGAGTGCTCCTCGAGAAATTGTCATACAAATTAATTCACTCCATTCTCAAGAACAACACATATGACTTAAACATGCAAGGAATTACAATATCAGTTCTGCAGATGAAGAAACTGAGGGTTGTGTCTGGTCCAGTGGTGGTGTGGTTAAGTTTACATGCTCTACTTCAGTGGTCCAGGGTGCGCAGGTTCAGATCCTGGGTGCTGACTTAGCACCGCTTGTCAAGCCATGCTGTGGCGGCATCCCACATAAAACAGAGGAAGACTGGCACAGATGTTAGCTCAGTGACAATGGTCCTCAAGCAAAGAGAGGAAGATTGGCAACGGCCATTAGCTCAGGGCCAATCTTCCTCACAAAAAATAGATAATTAAAAAAATAAAAGGAAGAAAAAGAAACTGAGATTTATAAAGGCTGAATAACTTGCTCATGACCATAAAACCAGTAAATGAAATAAATAGACTTATTCTAGAATAGATTGTGGATGCTGGTATATGACAATCACAGTTTTAAGCACTCTTGAGTCCTCAAGAAAGATCTGTACAATTTATAAAGAATTTGGTCAAAACTTTGAAGACACTGTGCATGCTAAGACACTTGTAGGCATAAGTCAGCTACGAGTGAGTGGACCTGGCTACTGCCCAGCAGCTGTATCTCAACTTAATATTGTATCTTTATTACTTCTTGCTAATTTCATAAGGATCTGAATAAATCAAATACATACTTTGGGTCATTCATTCATTCATCCAAAAAATAGCTATGAATCGACTCTGTGACTACTGTTGTCCCAGATGTGGGAGATACAGTGGTCCTCCATACTGACTCAGTTGCTGAACCCAAGGAGCCTGCAGCTACAGAACAGCCATTAGGCAAGAAACTATTTAAAAAGTCTGATGGGAATTATAAGAGGTGATTTTTAGGAAGTTGTGAGATCTAAGCTAGATATTAACCACAAAATTTCTCCCTTGAAAAGCTGAGACATCAAGGATAAACAAGAATTAGGCAGTTTAAAGAGAGGAGAGAAAAATAACGTTTTACCTTTGATTCCACTTTACTGCTTTTTGTGAAAGAAAACATATTGTATAATAACAGTGTTTATAAATTTTGGAATTTATGATGGTCTCAGGATGTACCATTGTGAATGTCGAGGGTAGTTTGTTTCCTGAGCTTTCCTCAACTTACTTAAGTAGGTTGGTTAGAACACGATGCACTTATAAAGTCAGAGATTTAATTGCATTCTTAACTCATGATGTTTTCCCCGGCCCAAGCATGCAATCTGTGGTCATAACTCTGTCATAAGAAAGGGTGCCTAAGAGAATGTGGATGCAAGAGTGAAATTTCATTGCCAATGATGGAGAAAAAAATTTTTGAAGTACAGATGCTACCGACATCATAGACTTTTCTGTTTACCTTAAAGACATCAGCTTATTATAGAGTTTATATATATATACTATACAAACATAGTCAGAGTCTTACATTTCTTTCCATAGCATTTGGAAGAAAGAATTCATGTTAATTTGTATTGCTTCTTATAAACATTCTAATTTTTTCAAAGTGTCACTAAGAATTTTTGCAAGATTTGTGCTGTATGTGTCTGAATATTCAGTAGTTATAGTAATATATTTTAAATAACATCTGTTGGAAATATCATTATGTAGCACAGTGAAATTCTAATTGATAACATATTTTAAAAAGTCAAATCTAAATTTAAAATTTCTTTTTTGCATAATGGACAACACCAGCTCAACAACAAGGATTATGTTCATGAAAGTAAAGTACAGTTAACACAAAGCATAAGCAATACAAAAGAGAATATGTTTTAAAAATATACCCTAAATTATTGATATCATTCAAGACATTTGACTTATGAAAGCCTAGAATGACCCTTTGGAACATTAACAAATTTGTAAAAATCATGGAATGTCAAAATTGGATGCAACATTTTAAGGTCAATTCATTCTCATTTTATAGATGAAAAAACTGAGGTCCGGAGGTGAATGACCTAACGAAGGTCACAATGCTAGTTAGCAGTAATGTTGGGACAACACAAGTATCTTGACTCAAAGTCTAGTTCTCCTTGGGGGGTCACTATGCTATCAGCTTTATATTTCATAGAAAGTTAAAAATAATTCCAAGCAGACTTTCAAATGATTCTTCCACCATTTTGAGTGCATGTCTGTGTTTGTATAGCTTGTATATAAAGATGGAAAAGATAACTCACAACTAAAGAAAACTCAAATCATGTTGATCTTTGCTTCTAAACTTTGTTGGTACTAGGATGGGTAGTAAATAGTTTGAGAGTCATTGCAAAGATATCTTATGGCCCATCATTGAATAGGAAATGGATGAAACTGATGGGAAGTTGGAGATATCAATGTTCTTAACTACTCTGTATCTATCTATCTGTCTATCCGTCCATCTATCTGTCTGTCTTCCTGTTTGCAAGGAAGTTGAAATTGTGTATTGCCATGCATAAAGAAACATGTGCTGTAATTTTCTAAATTGAGTAAAGTCATTTCTTTTGATGGCTATCGTTAAAGCCAAAGGATCATTACCCTTTTGGGGGGGGCACTACACTACATTTCAGCAGGCTATCTGGTCCATCTTTACTGCTGGATGGAGTAGGCAGAAGGAGCTCTAAATCAAATCTCTTCACTCCAGAACGAGGAAGACAGTGGATCTGTCCAAAGGATTGACATGTAAATTGTTTGTAATTGCTGTTAAACAAAGGTCATCCTGAAAGCTGACATGCAAAAGTGAACGGCACAGAACTGGAGCAGAACGCTTTGAAGGTGGATGGGAAGAATCAGTGGAGACTTTAGCTGGCAATCCTGTTCTTAGAAGACCCTTCAGATAGGAGGGCAGAGCACTGACCTTGTCACATGCATGCGGCAGAAGGCCAGTCATCAGGCTGAGGGAGGGCAGAGCGCATGTCTGGGACAGGGGCTCTTGCTACACATCTAGTACGGACTGGGCATCAGGAAGGGAGAGAACAAGCCTCAGACAATGAGTTATGAGACAAAAGTCCACTTGCTAAGACTGCAGCACAGGAATAAGAATTAAGGGGGAGGTGAGCTGAGGCTAAGAAAACAGAAGGGTTCCTGGCGATAGAATTGCCTGAGCCAGGCCCCAGGGTAAAAGAGAAACTCAGGTAGGAGGCATTTAACTGGCTCTACCCTTACAACTTTGAGTCTAAATCACAGTGCCAAATAACGCTGCCTAGTCCTAAACCCGTCTCCATTTTACATGCGAGTAAATCGTGCGGATACATGCCTGTGTGTACATGTGCACCTAGGATTATCTTTCACTTAATCTCAATTTCTTTATAATTTTCTTTAGATTTTTATAGATCCATTTTCTGTTTTATATCTGACCATGGTCACCTTGTAAAAACACCAATATGGAAATTGATTCCAAAACTATCCTGTGATTCATTTGTGAATGGAATTTTCTTTACCCCCACTAGTTATCTGGCAAAGTAAATTGGTAACTGTGCCAATATAAAAAAATTACTGAACTCAGGATGACTACAATTAAAATTACTCTCTGCTGTGTAATGTTTACTGACCACAATTTAACAAATACCTCAATGCCATCTGCTTTTAAGTAGATACCTTAACTGTAATACCTTTTTCTTAATACGAAAACCAAAAACAAATAAACAAAAACACACAGGAATTAGAAAAACATGTTTCTGAGTTTCTCAGTCATAGCTTAATATGACTACATTATCTTTTTAAGTTTGTATAGGTCAAGGGTACCAAATTGTAGAAGTAATTCCCAGAGCAAGTTGTTCACACAAAGTAATAATAAGACATTTTTCCAAAGAATTCAAAGCAATTTTTTTCACTGAATTTAACCAGGCCCTTTCTGAGACATGTAGGAAATGAGTATAAGCATGCCCATTATATGAGTGAAAAGATGAAACCCACAAAGTGTTTAGACAGTAGGAATTCCAAATCTAGATGAATGCATCAGACTAAACCAAATCAAAATGTAGCGCTCATTTTGCATTTTAAACCCTTTATAACCCAACTGATTTATAAACCACTGGGTTACACTGCCAATGGAGACAAAAATATTCCATGTCCTTCACACTATGGCTCAGACTCAACGAAAAGGACGAAAAAAAGAGGATCTCTTTTGAGTGAAAGAGATACGTGAAATCAAATAAAAAGATGCCATTTTTCCCACTAAATGAACAAAATATTTTTAAATCATAATAATGTAAGAACAGGAGAAATACATACAAACATAATCCTGATTAAAGTGTAATTAACATCCTTTTTGAAGAGCAAGATTCTTAACTCCATAGATTTGACCCAGTAATTTTACCTCCGGATGTAACTTTAGAAAATAATTAGACATGTGGACATGTATCTATATACAAAAATATTCACTGACGTGTTAATATCTAACACTAGAGATTTGGTTTTAAAAATTCTGATACATCCATGTGATGGAATATTATTAACGCAATAAACATTTTGAATACTATGTAATAATATAATAATAACAAAAACAGGATACAAAACAGTTTATGCATGAGTTATGGTTCTTTGGTTGCAAGCAACAGAATCAAACATTAGCTAATTTAAGCCACAGAACATGGTACAGAAGAAGGACGAGGAAGAGGTGATGGAGGAGGAAGAGGAAGGAGAAGAGAAAAAGTAAGGGGAGCTAAAGAGTCAGACTCGGGAGAGGCAGCGCTGGGGACCCAGGGAGTGGCAGCTGTCAGCCTCATCTGCTTAAACCACTACAGGACTCAACTCATTTTTTTTTTCCTATCTTCGAATCCCTGTATTCACAGCGTCAGGAGAGAGTTGGATTGCTGTAGTTTGAGTCAAGTATCTACCACTTGGCTAGAAAAATTTCACTGGTAGATCTAACAATCCAACGTATTGTGAACGAAAGACGTTTTTCTTTCTACAAAATGACTGGAAAAAATAAAAAATTAACAAGGAAATTGTGATAACGGTTGTTTTCTTCCTTATTTTTTTCTGTTTCCAAGTTTTATACATTAAGAATTATTTTGTTTTCAGAAAAGTAACATTAATTTATTTAGAAAGGATAGTTCATGAAACAGAGCAAGGTAAGCTTAAGTCAGGATTGAGTTTATGACCTCATTTCCCTTAAAACTCACCCACAGAGCATATTCCTGAATGTGTAAACCAGTACTCATTATGTTCTTTTAATGATGGAACTTATTCTTTTGTCTAAAATCAGTACTACATGAAATGCCTCACTTGTAAATGCTTTGCCCTTTCTCTTACGTGTTCCCGGGCTGTTCTTTTTTCTTTTGTTTTTAATGTACAATTGAAATGTGACGTTTTTATTTTTGCAGCCAGCATATTAACCTTTCATTTAAAAGTTTCACTACTAAGTTGAGATACAATAAAGTACAGCTTTTTTCACCTTTAAAATGTATCTTTTGTTGAATACCAATTAATTACTAGAATATTTTATGAAAAATATTTTTAATTCACTGTGGACAGTCTTTCAAATAATAATACATTTTTTTCAGTTTTAACTTTTGGGTTGATTTTTGAGTTGATTTTGATACATTCTGATAATGATACATTAGCTTTTTCCATTAAACAAAGAACAGAGCAGTCAACTCAAAAACAAATTCCAAAGGAATTTGACAGGATTTGAAAACTGTTTTTGAAGTTTATTGGAAAGGAATCTCTTAATCCAGGATCATGGCCTTAGGTGATTGTGAGAAAGATGACTAGACCCTGAGCAATCTAGCCAGGGAAGTAATAAAAGGCTTGTTTTTCTATCTTTTGAAGAATCGGAATGAAAGAAGAAAAATTATTTACCAGGGACAAATAATTGAAATCAATCTACATGGAACATTTTTAGAATCTATTATTTATCTTGGAGACCTATAGATTTTGCTCAAAATCAGGAAAGTGATCATTAATAGTAGTAATAGCTATCAGTTAAGAGATTTTTTTAATTACTTTTTAACTATTATGTCTTTTTAATCATTACAACTTTATAATTATAAACATTAAAATTCTTCATCATATTAGGCAAGTGTTACATTGGCGTAGTAGAAGTAACACAGGGCAGAAGCCCAAATAATTTTATTCTTGTCCTTGTTCTGCCATTATCTGGCTTGATCACCTTCCACTATTTACTTAATCTTGCTAAGTATAGTTTCCTTTAGTTAGGAAATAAATTTAACACCAGCTGTGCCATTCACAGCTCATAGGGTAATTATGCGGATTAGATGAATTGTAAACATGAAGATGCATGAAAAGCCGTGAATTTTCATAAAAATGTAGGGTGATGATAATACTGTTATTATCGTTATTATTATTACAATAAATGTAAAATGAGAAACCAAAGTGTAAAATAAAGTGTAAAATTCTCTTTGGTTTCTGAACTATTGATATTTATCACTATAGACTCTAGCATTTCAAAACTGAAGTAACTGAGCATCAATAATTGTGCTCTTGGTATCAATGAAGGAAGATATTATGTAAATCTTATGAGTTTTGATTTGTACACATTATTTTAAAAAATTGATTAAAAAGCTTTCTTTCAAAAATGTGTGACACTTACAGCAGCTTCCTATGAATTCTTCATGATTTTAATGCTCGTGAAAGAAGACAGACTGACAGCACCAGCAACTGTTTATCTCTAAGAAAATGCATCAGCAATTAAAACTTCTAAAGCGTTGGCAAAGCACCACCTCACAACACGAAAGGATCGTCTCCACGGGCTGTCTAATTCTGCAGGGACTTCTGGAAACGGCCTCAAAACGTGGTTTTCATGTCACAATCCATTAAGAGTAGGTAGGAGTCTGCTGATTTGTTCTACAGGCTGTGGGACAATGCTGGGGAGCAAGGCTTGAGAGCAGAACCAGCCCTGGAACGGAAAGGCCTCTACCAAGTCAGGCTGTGTGGAGTTGAGGGATAAACCAGGCCATCTCCACAGGGGCCTCTCTTGGAGACCGGAGAATAACAAACCTTTCCTGTAAAGGTCCAGACAGTATTTTAAGCTTGCCTTATAGAAAGGTCATGAGTTGGATTTGGCCTGCTGGCCTGGTTTGTGGACCCCTGTGACAGACAAAGACATTTGCCCGGGTCAGATATGATTTAGTGACTCCCAGAATATGCTGTTCCTCCCTCCAACCACTTCAAGCCTCCTCAAGCTTCTGCTCACAGATCGACATAATTTAATAAATAGAGCTTTATACCTTGAGCTTAAATTTCCCCTCCTAAAATGAAAATTGTAAAGCGTTGAAAAATTTAAAAGCTTCACCTTTACCCATGATTCAGATGTATCCATACATTCTTTCAAATTATGCCTACCTACACCTGACTCTGTCTCTTACGGTACCCCAGTTGGGACATAAAAGTAAAGCAAATCACATGCAATCACCCAGAGTCATTTTCCTTTGCTCTCCACTAGAGCCTGGAGCCTGCCTCCTTTCTTCAGGTTCTGAATCCTTCCTTTCTATTTCTGAAGCTCTTTGGATTCAGTCATCCTTGTTTCCTGTTTTGACTTCGGGTCCTTGGCTCCTGGGCTATCTCCTTGGGATGTGTTTCGTCTTCTCTGGATTTGACATCTCCTAAACTCCTACAGGAGACTCAAATAATAAAATCCATCTTAGCGAATAATGTGAGAAATAAATGAGATAACTCAAGTTAGAGGTCCAGGATATAGGTGCTCAAAAATCAGTATTATCAACAGGAAGAGGAATAGAACTTCAGGGTTCCCCACGTCAGGCAAGGTCAGGGTGGAGAGGTTGAGTGCAAGGACAGAGGAACATAGAAAAATAGTTATTTCCATAGTTTTCTCAAAGTCATCCCAGCCTCTGGCTCTGTTACCCAAATTAGCACCAACAGGTTCTATATAAAAAGTGGAACAAGGTTTGCTTAATTGTCTAAGGAATATAAATACAAACTTTCAAAGGACTTAAGGAGCAGCAGCTACAATGTACTTCTATTAAAATGGTCTTTGTTATCTCTTCAAGATCCTGGTTTCAATTGCTTTGGATATATATCCAGAAGTGGAATTGATGGATCATATGGTATTTCTCTTTTAAATTTTTTGAGGAACCTCCATACTGTTTTCCATAGCAGCTGTACCATTTTACATTCCCACCAACAGTGAACAAGAGTTCCAGTTTCTCCACATCCTGGCTAACTCTTGTTACCTTTTTTTCTTTTGTAACAGCCATTCCAACAAGTGTGAGGTGATATTTTATTGTGGTTTGGATTTTCATTTCCCTGATAATCAGTAATGTTGAACATTTTTGCATATATCTGTTAGCCATTTGTATGTCTTCTTTGGAAAAATGTCTATTCAAGTTGTTTGCCCATTTTTTAAATCAGGTTATTTGTTTTTATTGCTATTGAGTTGTAGGAGTTTCTTATATTTTGGATATTAACTCCTTATCAGACATACGATTTGGAAATATCTTCCCCCTGCACTCCCATGTTCATTGCAGAATTATTCTGCAATATATGGAAACAACAGATGGAAATATATATATGAATATATTATGGAAACAATATATATGGAAACTACCTAATATATATGGAAACAACCTAAATATCCATCAGTGGATAAATGGATAAAGAAAATGTGGTATTTACATACAATAGAATATTATTCCACCTTAAAAAAGAAGGAAATTCTGCCATATGTGACAACATGATGAACTTAGAGGACAGGGTGCTAAGTGAAATAAACCAGTTGGAGAAGGATAAACATTGCATGACTCCACTTACATGAAGTAGTTAAAATAGTCAAACTCATAGAAGCACAGAGTAGAATTTTGGGCTGGAGAAAGGAGGAAATGGGGAGGTGTTGTTCAATGGTTATAAAGTTTCAGTTATGCAAGATGAATAAGTACTAGAGATTGCTGTACAACACGGCGTCTGTAGTTAACAATAGTGTGTTGTGCAGTTAAAACATTTGTTAGGGGGTTAGATCTCATGTTAAGTGCTCTTGTCACAAAACAAACGAACAAAACCAAAAGAAAAACCGAAGGGGTTCAGGGAAACTTGGCGATGATGGTTTATTGACTGATTTATTTTATTTATTGACTAATGTGATGGTTTCATGGGCGCATGCATATATCCAAACACATCAAAATGTATACATTAAATATATGCAGGTTTTTGTGTATTAATTATACCCCCCAAAATCTGTTAAATAAAATGAAAATCTTTGTTGATTCCCAAACTGTCATAAGCCTCTTTCTTCCCTATCCTGATCCAAACACCTTAGAATGGAAGAAAAACCACTCAGAGGCTAGTCCTCGCCACTTTCCTGACCTCCCCCTCTTCCACGCAGACCCTGTGGTCTCCCAGCGATAATGAACTAGTTCTGATTGCCAAGCACTCCATGATCTTTCACGCCTCTGTTCTCTTGCATGTTCTCAGCTTCACATAAAAGGTTCTTCCTCCTTCTGTCATGGGATGATTTTATTAGCAACTCTGGGAAGCCTTACCTAATTGTTCTTTCTTCTTTATTCAAACAACACTGTGTACAATCTATATTGATATGGTACTTACTATATTGGAGCTATCTGCTTGTGTATTTGTCTCTCCCTCTAGATGGGGAGGGGTATGGTGCTACGCATCTTAAACCCCTAGGATCCAGTAGAGTATCTGGCATATGTTGAACAAATTAATGATCTTTCTGTTAAGTTTTCTAAATTTCTGATATTTTAAAGATTTTTGTTAACTTCATCTTTAACTCTGGATGTAAATTCCTACTGTGTTTCTGGGATTCTATGTCTCTAACATACTTTCTGATCAGAGTAGGAAATTCTCTTTATTGAGTATTGTGATAGGAGCGTCAGGACTTGAAGGAGCTGGATTTACATAATTCTAATGTGCTGACAATATCCATCCATTTAGAAAACATTTAATGTCCATCAAATATATGGTAAATGCTGGAGCTAGAGATAAAATGACATATTTCTTGCCCTCAAGGAGCTCTCAGGAGAGGGAAAAAGGCAGACAATTGAACAATCTAATGTGATAAAAAGCTGTCATACATATAGGCACAGGTGCTATGGGGCAAATTGAAAAGGCATATAACCCAGATTAAATAAATAAAGCATAGGAGGACCTTGTCTTTTATTTTGGCACATAAATAAAGTTAGCTACTTTTCCATGGTTCCAGGAAATCACAGAGAAAATCCTCCAAGGAAAGTCACCAACCACAAGATTCTCTAGCTGGCTCTCGCCCATTCCCACCAGACAGGTGGACCAGCGGACACTCTTTCAAAATCCTGGAACAGGGTCCTGTTGCTCACTCCTCAGTGGCCGTTCCTGCAAAACATAATCAATTAATTCTTTAACGTGAACAGGCCATCTTATAACAATTTAGGAAAATTTGGCGTACAAGCTGTGCACAAATTATCTAAGTACGTGGAGGTCTAGGTTTTACAATCATTGTTAACTCCTTCCTACTTTCCTCTACTACCCATCTGAAAGCTGTTTCTCCCAGCAACTGTAGTCTCTAGTAAAGAAAGATCCATTATTCATTTCTTGGTTACAGATGTTTTTCTTAAAGATAGCTGATCTAAGCATCATTGGTAGTTTTTTGGATTCTGTGCACAAAACCATCTTCAACCTGGCTACAGTTTCTCTGGATAAGTGTCTGCTTTCTGAACTGATTCCTTGAGACAACTTGGTCTTGAGGTGTTTCTTCCATTCAGCCCTATTTTCTCTGCTTCGGGACTATATTTCTCCCTATTCTAAAAGTTTCTTCATCCTCTTTTCTTTCTCTGGGAGATCCGAGCTTGTTCCATTCATCTGCTTCTATAGCATTATCTCTTAGGGCCTTTCATTCTCATAAAATCAGAAAACCTTGGTGTCAAAAAAAACAGACCTCTCTCCCAATGCCAGTAATTCCTCTTCCACCAGTCTCCAAAACTTTCCCTCAGCATGAAGCACTCCCACCTAAAAAGCAGCCTCCCTGATCGGTTCCCACTGGTCTTGCTCCAAATAAACCATCCCCTTCCTTACACGACAGCTTTCAGATACTTTATATCATCTGTAATTTTCACACAACGTGGCCTAATTTCTCTTAGGCACTTTTCACAGACGAGTTTTCCACATCAACTTCCACTAATGGCCTATGTATGTACTATATCTCCAACGCTGGAGGCTAGGTTTGTTCCTCCTGAAATGTGGTTTCTTTGCGCTGTTCCCAGCAGAGTGTTCCAGATGGAGTGTGACCAGAACAGATATCAGAGAGATTCTTATTATTCTTTATCTGGCCACTGTAGTTTTATTTATCAGATGACATATAATACCATTCACATATTTGGCACCAGTTTTTCCTCCAAAGATTAATCTTCTCTCTCTATTTTTTTAATACTCTTTCATGGTGGCTAGTGTTGGCATTAATGGTGAGAATTGGGGAGAATGCTAAATATGCATATGTGGATGTTTCATATTCCTGTTAATTTGTATCTTTGGTTTTGGTTTATACTCAGCCCACCAAGATCTTTTTATTTTTTTTTATTCCAATGGTTCTGACCTGTGATATAATAGCTAACCTGCATGATGTATGTTATTTTCAGACTTGCGAGTGATGCTTCTGTAGTATATTCATGACTAGGGACTTCTACCCTGACTCAATCACTCTGAACCCATATACACTCCTTTTGAGTCATCTACCTAAGCATGGATGTCCTTGTCTCTTCTGGCACCAAGTCTACACAAGTATTAGCACAACTGTTACTCTATTAACCATTAATCAAGGCCAGATAAGTGGGAATTAGGGACATCTGCTCATTAGATGGATATAAGCATCACTCTAGATCTCACCCTTAATGTGGTTGGACATACCCTAAGAAAACCCTCACAGTACATGCTCTTATATAAATCCCTCCCCTTGAGTGCAGAAGAAACCCGTGACTTTCATCTAGCCAATGGGATATGGTAAAAGTGAGAGGATAGTCATTCCCATGATTACGTTACAATATATACAACTCCCTCTTGGCAGATGGGTGAAAGAGATTCTCTTCCTGGCTTTAAAGAAGTAAGATGCCATGTCGTGGGAGGGCCTGTGAAAGGCCATGGCAAGGAATTTTGGGCTGCCTCTAGGAACTGAGAGCAGCCTCCAGCCAGCAGCCAGCAAGGAAATGAGTACTTCAGTCCTACAACCATAAGGAATTGAATTCTGCCAATAACCAAGTGAGCTTGGAAGAGGACCCTAAGCTTCTGAAACAAAGACAGTCTAGCTGATACTTTTATTGTAGCCTTGTAAGATCCCAAGTAGAGGGACCGGCCTGGTGGTGTAGTGGTTAAGTTCTCTTGCTTGGCTTCAGCAACCCAGGGTTCGTGGGTTGAGATCCTGGGTGCAGACCTATGCACTGCTCGTCAAGCCACCCTGTGATGGCATCCCACATACAAAATAGAGCAAGATTGACACAGATGTTAGTTCAGGGGCAATCTTCCTCACCAAAAAAAAAAAAAGAAGAAGAAGATCCCAAGTAGAGCTTCTAGCTCAGCCATGAGTGACTTCTGACCCACGGAAGCTGGGAGATAAGATATGTATGTTGTTTTAAGCCACTAAGGTTGTAGTAATTTGCTATGCAGCATAGAAAACTAATACACTTAAGGGTTTTGCACCACTCAGCCTCACCATCATTTGAGCCTACCTGACAGCCTGATATACGGTTCCTGTGATATAGCTTCAAAGTCATGTTGAAAACCCTGAAATAAGCATACTTCCTATGTGCCTGGTTAGGCACTATGGGCAATAGAAGGTGAAGTGATCACACTCAAGGAGCTTACAGTCGTATTGTAAAATCAAGAAGCTCTTAATGACAGCAACAACAAACTGATCCTGTGGGACATGTTAAAATGCTCTAGAAAGTCAAAGAAGGGACAGATTTGAGGGGTCTATGGAGAATTCTATAGGATTCTACACCAACTCCAACTGCTAAGTAGGCAGATAATGCCA
This sequence comes from Equus asinus, assembly GCF_041296235.1. NCBI lineage: Eukaryota > Metazoa > Chordata > Mammalia > Perissodactyla > Equidae > Equus > Equus asinus. The sequence goes on along the minus strand of NC_091794.1, from coordinate 42,483,871 downwards.
CTTTGAAAAGTCTCTATTCCTAATAGTCCCAAGAAGGAGGAGAAAATTAAACATAAAATATATGGTTTTTAAGAATTCATAAAGATCTAAGATCAATAGAATACTGAACCATAATGGGTTGTTGTAAATAATACATAGAAATGAGATAATATATGAAAATATCTGGTACAGTACCTGGCATAGTAAGTACAATAAAAATAAACTGAATGAGATGAAATGCTAATTTGTATTTACAATGTTATGACCCCTTTAAGTAGCAGGAGGCTGCCTGAACAACCTCTGCAATATCTGGCCCTTGGAGACTAATGAAGTCTCAAGGGAATCACATAATGTTATGGTACCTTGGCAGCTCTCCCATATCCTCCACCCTAAAGGGTTGATTACAGGTGCTCCCCAAGCCCTCTGTGGCTCCCTGAAACCTGCATTAACACGTGATCTTTAAGCTACAGTAGAGTGGGCTGGCTGAGGAGCATCATTCACGGTGAAGAGGGTTTCTATGATTCCAGTCATCATTGGGAGGCACAAGGGGTGAGGGAGAGCAATTCTGGATCATTGTGAGGAATGTGGCCCTCAATGGACTCTTTTTCTCCCCACACCCATATAAGCTGTATGAGAAGTCAAGTAAACTTTGTGTTGCAGGGCACTTGCAAAAGAGGAACTCTTCCTTTCAAGAGATGTTAATTTGTGATCAAGAAAGGTAAAATATCCTCTTCCAGAACGTCTAAGTGGAACTCAGTAGGTAAATCTATGCACACTTTCTCATTTCCTGTCACAAAATGGTGAATCAGTGCACTTGCTACCCCCTCTGCAAAGAATACGCTTCCGTTTCTTATCCTTTTTCCATACCTGGTAAAATATTCTTCTTTTAAAGTCCCGATTGAAATGTCTCCAATGTCTGAGAAATCTTTTCTGACTCTCTAAGGCAATAGTTAGTCCAATTTGTATTCATATGCTACCTTGCTTATATCTCACCTTGCATTTTAATTATCACTAAATGTCTGTGCTTCCCCAACATTATAAAGTCATCCATGCTAGAGGCAATGTGTATGATAGATATTTATACTTGCGTCCTACCGTATACTAGATCTGACTCATTATGGAGATTCAATATATATTTGGACAACAAATGAAATAATCTATGTAAACAGTATCTAAATTGAGGAGGAGGTCCCCCAAATCTCAGAGACTCAGTCAGAAGCACAAAAATGGTAAACCTCGAAGATAATCACAGTTTGCTTTCAAAAGTTTGCGTTGGCAAGGAATCCTTTTACCCCAACCACCAGCTATCATCTTAAGATAAAGCACATTTCATGACAAAATAGTCCTTTCGAGGCATGTTTATTATATAATGGAATCACTACTGATATGACGGTTTAGAATCGTGTTCTCATAAAATAAAATAGGACAAGGAATAAAGAGCTGCACTATTTTGACAATCCAAGTTAATGACCCAGATTCCTTTTATTACTAGACGTGCAGAGCTTCATCACTCAGTGAGTGCTATGGAAAGAGAAACCCTAAGAGATCTGATGCCAAAACAGGTCAGCTGGCCGATGTCTCAGCTTCAACTTTTCACAGTATCACTAACCGGTTCGGTGAGAGTCTAATAACACTAGTTGTTTAGCGCTTAGTGTCTCTGAAGCTCTTTAAAACACTAAGTAATCCAACATCTTCTAACTCCCTGAGAGATGAGGAAGAATTATCATTCTGCCTTTACAGATGGAATATTTGAAATGTAAAATAGCATATCCAAGGCCAGACAGGAACTCAGCACGATGATTAAATAAAAACTCTGAGTTCCCAACATCCAAGCCTTGGCAAAGGAATTTGTCACATTGCCTTTTTATAGAGAGAGCATGGAAATCCAGGGGGGATGCATAAGAGAGAGCTATGAATTTTAAAGCAATATGGAAATGTATTTAATTTAGGCTGAAGTTAATAGGTAATCAGCTCAATTCCTCCCCCTCCTGCTTATGAGAAGCTGGCTGTCAGGACAGCAATTTGGGTGACTTGGAAGGACCAACACAGGCTGAATAGTGACAGACATGAGCAAAAGAAAAATTAAGAAACAGGGAGGACTTATATGCTGTCATCGATGCCTTTAGGGAACTTAAAAAGAGAAGTATTAGCACCAGCAAGGCATTTACCTACTTTGGGTTATTCTCTACACTGAGAACAGAGTTTCATGACCCACAGCAGAATTTTATAACATATTTAAGGAAGTCGTTCATCCAGGGAAGACTTCTTAGCTCTGGGCTCTTTGGTTCACATTCCTGGTAGCATGAGCTTATATCACTGTGATGCTGTTTAATGACTGATCAGTGAAAAGCTAGGTGTGTCCCACAAGTCAGCCCTAGACAACAGCTTGCATCTCACTTGCCTCACAGAAGTCAGGGTTCACTTTATAAATTCATCACCCAGGGATGTGAGTTCTGATAGCAAAGACAACCTCTATCCCCAGGAAGTAATTTATCTTCCTACAGACATGCTCTGGCTTTAATAGCTGATAACAGAGTTGTGGGATAAGGAGAGCATTGACCATAAATGAAATGCTCTCTTCTGGTGTTCCTCATTTAGGCACTCATTATTTGACCTTCAGTGGCCTCTGGGTCCTTGAAATGAGGTGGAATCACTACATACTGAGGGGCAGAGTAAAGAGAGCTGAGAGGAAGTCACAATGGCTATCTGTTCAGGTGATTTGAAATACCAAGGTTTTTATCCAAATATCTTGAAATCAACAATCCAAAGAGACTTATGCATCCCTAGGTTCATTGCAGCATTATTCACAATAGCCAAGACATGGAAGTAACCCAGGTGCCCTGCTATGGATGAATGGATCAAGAAGATGTGGCATATATGTAATGGAATACTACTCAGCCGTAAAAAAGACAAAATCTTCTCATTTGCAACAACATGGATGGACCTTGAGGGTATGAAGTTAAGTGAAATAAGCCAGAGAAAGACAAATACTGCATGACTTCATTCATATGTGGAAGATAAACAAACACATGGATAAAGAGAACAGATTAGTGGTTACCAGTGGGGAAAAGGGCCGGGGGTGGGCAAAAGCAGTAAAGGGGCACATATGTACGGTGACGGATAAAAATTAGACTGCTGGTGGTGAGCACAATACAGTCTATATAGAAATTGGTAAATAATAATGACACCCGAAATTATACAATGTTATAAACCTTTATGCTTTCAGTAAAATAATTGAAAGAAAAAAAAGAAAGAAGCCAGGAAGCAGACTCCCCCGAATATCTCTCTCAGCTGCCTGCCCACTTGATGCACCATTAATCACTAAAGGGAGAGATGCTAAAACAGGAACTGTTGCTTCCAGGTGGCCAGATGCTCGTGTGGCTATCTGACCCTTGCTGTCAGATAAGAAAGGGATGACAAAAATAAGAATACGCCTTTCGTGTCTAAAAGTGGCATAATTTGCATAGAATTTTCAGACACATTCCTGCAGGAGATCCTCCCTACAGCCCTGTGAGGGAAGCAGGGTGAAGATTATTGTTTCCATTTGTGAGATAGGAAACTGAGGCCCGTCAGAATTCCGTGACTTTCCCAGAGTAGTATAGTTAGTAAATGGTTGAGCCAGGATGGAACTTCAGAACCTCCAATGCCAAATCCACCTTGTTTCTGTGCCCAGGCATCTCTGCACAATGAGCTGTTCATCCTGTACTTGTCTCCAAGTCAAAGCAACCTATCTTTAATACAACGAGAAAGAGATCTAGATAACCTCCCGGGATCTTTCCAGTGCCAGACGTCAATCACCTCACTGGCAGCTATAGCCCACTGAGAACCAACCCAAGAATTTAGGTAATGGGTGTCTATATCTTTTCCAGATCACTTTGGAAGGAACAGTAATTACGGCCTTTTGGTGGGGACCAGGGCATCATACTCCATAAGGGATTATGAACTCTCATAACATGCAATATTTACATATTTTTCACATACTATATTCCAGGAGCAAGGGGCTTACAATGTAACAGGAAGGCAGGCATTAAATGGATAAGTGCACAATCACTTAACTCCAACAATCATATTTAATAAATGACAGTGCCCTGGAAATTGGCTAAAATATGAACTTCTTATCAATAAACAAACCACAAGTTGTAAGAGAAAATCATGGAAGAAAATAAACTCACTTTTGTAGAGTTATTTTCACTATTTGTGGAACTGACAGAAAAATATACTTGGGCGAGGCTGTGAGCCATATTAAAAAAAAAAAGCTGAAAAAGACCCTGTGGCCTCCTTGCCACTTACTCCTTAAGGAAGTAGAAATTTTTCCAGACCTTTCTGTCACTGTGGCAGGTGACTGACTTATAACTCAGGTGTGCATTTGCCTGCTTAAATCTGCCACTGTTCCAAACAGCTTGCCACGCTCTATATATAGAGATGACTTCACCCTCTGTTGGAATGCAGCAGCTGTTCAGCAGTGCACACTGATATGCTACAAAGACTTGGGCCATATCTAATTGAGCACTTCAATACTGCAGAGATAGGCGCCATGGAAATATTTAGATAAAATGCCTTTGGCCAGATGGAAGCTGGCCAGGACACAGGATAAAATCTCCATCTCACAGGACTGCCAGTGAGTCTCAGCAGGGGGCTCCGTGGAGGAAGGCGGCATCTGGAGAGATGCTGCTCTGTGCCATCCACCTCCCATGCTGTAAACATGACACAACCAATAACAGGGAGAAATCGGCATTTTCTTGCTTCTTCCTTCTCCTTGTGGCAGACCAAATAGAGCCTACCCTCTGTGAAAACAGTCTGCATCGTAACGGTGACTACATGTCAGAAAGGCTCCCCAGTTTTAAGATTCCTCCACAAGACTGATTCGTCCTCTAGCTCCCAGAATTCCAGCCCTGGAAATTGGTTGGCAGGTATAGATAGACCAGGTGCTGCCATTCCACTGTGGTTTTTCAAAATACTTTTATAAACTAATTTTTAAAGCTTAACAGTATCAGAAAGTGATAAAGATTATAATTACTTTTTTGAATGTAAAAGAAACCTCTCAAAGTAGACCAAAAAAAAATATTTTGTTGGCCAGTCTACCACTCTGAACCAAAAATGAAGTTGTAAAGCTTCCCGGTAACTATTTTTTCATATCTCATAAATCACCCAATAAGTTGTTTTCCAAAAAAAACAGGAAAACACGACAGGATGAAAAACACGAAAAGAGGTAAATATCATCTATGTGTGAACGCCAAGAGACATTCAGAAGAGCAAACCCCAGTGAATGTTAAGAAAAACATAATGGGTTTAATTATATTTAAAAGGTCTATTGCTATTGACATTTATTCTCTTTACCAGGAATTACTATGATTTTAGGTAAGACAAAAATAACTGAGATGTGTATTTTTCAATTATTAGCAATATATTTTGTGTCCACATATCCTTACGTATTATCTTCCAATTCTCACCAAAACATTGTGTGATAGATATTATCAGCTCCATTTTAAACTGAAGGAAAGAAACTCAGAAAGGTTAAACGGCTTATTCAAAATCCTGGTGTTTATTACAGAGTCCGGGTTTGATTCCAGGCTACTTGATCCCAATACCCATCTGGCCAACGCCTATTTTTGTACAGGCTAGTAGACTAGAAATGGTTTTTACTTTTTTATGAAACTGAAAAAATCATAAGACAAATAATATTTTGTGACACAAGAAAATTAGATGAAATTCAAATTCACAAATAAAATTTTATTGGAACACAGCCACTTTCCTTCTTTATATTTTGTCAATGATCACTTTTGCCCAAGGACAGAGTTGAGTAGCTGTGACAAATACTAAACAATGCATGAGAGAAACACAGTAAATAATCATCTTCACAGCTCAACCAAATATAAGACTCAATAAATGCAACATTATTAGTCCTTTACTTTAAGGAAGGAAGAGTAAATGAGATCTAAAATACTTGGGATATTGTAATGATAATTTCAAAAGTGGATTCCATACTCAAACCTTAACCATGCCTTACTATAGGAGGTAAGTTCCCCAAAAAAAGGCTCATATGCTAAAGGATTTCCTATATTAAGCTGGTAGATTGGCATGATTCACTATATATCTTATTACATTACATCAGCCAAATATTTAGAGACTGAATTTGTCCAAGCACAAATTGCAATGAGTGGTCCAAGTTTGAATAAACACACAGACACACTAAGCTAGATTAGTACAAATGCTAAAAACTTCAGAACTATACTCTTTTATTGTTACGTATTTTCATTTTGAAAATATTTATCATTTTATTCTTAAGGTACTGTTTTAGGCAAGGCATCAGATTGTGGAATGCCTGCTGTGTTATGCTAAGGGGCTTGGTTTTATCTGATGGTGATGAGAGCCGTTGAAGACTTTCAAATATGGGAGTGACTTGGGGATTCTAGTAGTTCGGTGGTCAGTGGAAAAAGAGCTGTCCACAAAGTCCAGATGTGTACTAGTAGAAGAAGAGAAAAAAATGTCACCAAATAAACAGGATTGGAAAGCTCAAGAGGAAGGATATAATTTGTAGTGTCAAATGCTGCAGAAAAATCCTATAATGCAAGGATTTAAAAATACCCCTTGGATTGGTCAATTAGAAGGTCACTGGTAACTCAGTAAAACCAGTTTCAGAGGAACAGTGAGGCCAAACGTTAGACTGAAGTCGATTGAAGAGTGAATTAGAAGAGATTATAGATTATTTTTACCAGAGATTTGGAAGATCAGAGGAGAGAGATCAGGCAGTTGCTTAATGAAGATGCAAAGACAAGGGTTTTTCTTGTTTTGCTTTATTTTCTTTTTCCTTTTTCGGATAAGAAATGCTCAAACATGTTATAGGCTGAGAAGAATGAGCCAGGAAGAAAGGGAAAAAAAAATTGAAGATATCAATTGAAAAAGCTGAATGTCTAATGGAGCAAGTCTTGGCAGAGGGGTCCATAAACACTGACAGGATTTGGATTTGAACAGAAAGTGAGGCATCCTTTCTGCTGATACTGGAGAGAGGAAGAGAGTTTGATGACAGATATAAACTAGGCTGTAGGGCTGTATGTGGGAGAGACTCAGAGTCTCATAGCTATGGCCGTGGTTCTCTAGATGAAGAAGGCAAGATCATTAGCCGAGAATGAGAGGTAGCGGTTGAATGGCGGTTTGAGAAGATCAACGATTTTTGTAAAGTGTAAATACTCCCAATGTGGAGGCAGGCATTTCATTCCTCTACTCTCTTGTCACTATCATTTAAGCCGCATGTGAGCACCCTAGAATGTGCAAAGTGACCTTCTCAAAATGATCTTTAATATTTGTTGCCACTTATCTGACGCTTCTTCATGATGTTCTTTTCTTTTGTCTTTTTCTTACAATATTTTCCACCTTCTGCTCATCATATGTTGTTGTTCCCAAGATTATGTAACTTTGGGAAGGTATTTTGTGCCTGTAGTTCAGTCACCAACTTCAATCATTAATTCCCCCTGGACATTCTGTTTTGGATTATCATCATTTTACAAGTGACTTTTTGTGGTTAGAGAGTTCTTTTTTTCAGTTTTATGTGAGATTCAGATTTAAGGACCTTGTTTTTAAGATCTTATCATGGAAAAAAAGTCTTCCATTTTTAACATTATACTGACCTCTAGAGTAGAAAAGCTCGAATGTCACCAACAAAAAGAAAATACCAAGATAACTGGCATGGGAAGGCTTATTTTTAAAACTCCAGTAATCCTCATTAGGGGAGTATGCATTTAGAGGAACACTTTTTTACTTAAATACATAATTGAAATAAATAATTGAATTTTCATACATAGTCATATGGGAAACATATCAAGAGAATCTCTACATAGTCTTAGCCTCAATACAATATTTTTGGAATGAGATTGGCTTAGAAATAAATTACCATAGCATTCTATTTCACATTTATGTAGTGTCCTTTCTCTAAAGAAAGTCAAGATCTTAAATAACAAAACAAAGAAGGAAAAACATTGTCCAATTTTATAGAGATATAAAGAAGGGTAGAAAAACAAGGAGTTAGGACAGTCAAGTATAATCAAGATTGAATAAAAAGGAGAGTCAGAGAGCTAAAACATAGACTGGAGAATATTCTCTGTCACCCTTTCTCTCTATCCCTCATCTTATAAGTAAGAAATTAGAGGCCTAAAGAAGCTCTCTGTTATTTGCAAACTCAGATCCCCTGGCTCCTAATTCAGTGTCTTCATTGCATAACGCAACCTCTCCTACTGGAAAAAGAATTGACAGAAGAACAACTGAGCTTCCCATTGACAACAAGAGGTGGCCCCAATGACAACAAGGAAGGGTACCAGACATCTAGCTTAAGCTTCATGGTGCTCTGAGAAAACACCACTTAAAGACAGAACTAGAGCCAACCATATGCTTTCTGAACTCAGTTGCCTGGTAAAGCCCTTTTTCCCAGGGAGCCCCGAGGCCATGAAGAGATCTTAGAAGTATCTTATATACTTCTATACCAGAAGCCCTTGAGATAGACCAGAAAATTTCAAGTGCCATTTAGCATAAAGGGCCAGAACATACCATCTTAGTGTAAGAAGCTTATTCACATGCTCTTCTAATTTAGCCTTCTCAACAATGAGGAAGATAAATATTAACATCACTGTTTTGCAAATGAATGTTTAAAGGAGTTAAATAATGTAGGCTTCACACTGATTTGAAATGGCAAGACTGGCATTTGAACCCATGTTATCTCATTTTAAGCCTCATTCACCTACCCTTCCTTTAGCAGTGAATATCTCTCATCCAGATTACTTAAACACTCAGGCAAGGCTGATGACTAATGACGATTTGTTTGGTGGCGAGTTTTGTTTCTTTTCTGAACAATATTTCATGTTTACTAGGCTTAAAATCAGCCACTAGAAGAACTCCTAAACCACTGGGTCATTTATTGGTCTTGATGGGATACAAGGATAACTATTAATATGAAGTCGTCTCCCCTGGGTATACCCCAAGGCTGTTCCAGAAGCTTGGCAGTAGGATGCCAGTCTTTCAACAATGATGTCAGACTCAAAGCGAGGCATAATTTTAAAGCATATTTGATTTAAGTAAAACCACAGACCGATCTTCCTCTTTCTTTCTCTTCAACCATCAAATACCACACAGTTCATATCCTTGTACCCAGACTGCTGTTTCCCCCACACACATATGTATACCTTGAGATCATTTATTACATACCCAAACTGGGCAACTATGGATTCAAGGCCAACCCTGGGCACGACCAGAAGTGGGTGACATGTTTATCTCGACCCTCTACCTCTTACACTTTCTCTCCTTTTCTTCCATATTGATATCATCCAATTTCTCATAAACCAATGCATTCTGATCCTGACTCCTATAAAACCATCTCACAGAAGTTTCAATTTATGCTAAACTGTAAATGACAGACAACAGCATCAACTACTACTCAATCCAGAGGTATCTATATTTGATAAGCATCAAGTCTTTTAGGCAAAAGGGAAGAAAATCCATCATGGTGATTGTGGCTTTTCTATGGAGATGATAAGCCTTAATGCCGTCTTCCACAGGGCAGACTCTCTCCCATCATCCCAATGAGGCACAAGAGCTCTATCCCAACACCAAAAATATCAGGAAGAGAAAAGATCTTATTTTCCAAGCTGAGAGTTAAAAGACAGAGGAAATATAAGAACCCCCCAGTTTTCCCATATATCTATCAGGAAAGAAAGAGAGCAACCCGATATTCATTGAGTGCCCATTATAGGTCATTCACTATAATAACTCTCCCATATGTGCTATCTGATTTATCTCATTTTAATCTTCCTTCTAATTCTATGATAGAGGTGATTTATCCCTGTTGTAATTTTTCAGAACCAAGAAGGTTTTGAATGTCAGAGTTGGAAGCGGAATTCAAAATTGCTGTCAACCCTACTTTCACTGAGGCCACCTATAAGTGAACTACTGGGAGTCTCTGTTGATATTCTTGCATCTGAAAAATCTCAGCTCTCCCTTCCAGAGTATTGGTTCGAGACTCAAACTGCCTGGGTTCAATCCACACATGCCAGCTATACTGGCATGACTGTGGTACTTAAGGTATCTAACCTCTTCAGGGCTCAGGACATTTATCTGTAAGAAAGGAAAGATAATTGTCCCTACCTTATAGAGTTGTTGTGAGGATTAATTGAGATAAACCATGTGAAATGCTTGGCAGAGTGGTTCAATAACTTAGATATTATGATCATTACGCCATAGGTCAGAGGTGGTCAATAGATTTTTTCTTACCTGCCAATTCTGCTTGAGTGGAGCAGCTGCAGGACCATTGTGCTAAGAATTCAGAGGAGGCCTCTGGAGAGAGTACTGTGCCTGACTCTGCCCTAGGAACAGAACTGCAGCTAAAGGCACCAAGTGTGCAGCAAAGAGGCCATTCTGGACCTAAGTGACACCTAACTCCCCCTAGTGTTTTGCACAAAATAGTGCTTAAAAATAAATGAATGATTCAATAAAGTAAACAGATAAATGAATTAAGGAATCAATATAAGACCTGCCTAGTATGGATCCATGTATCAGCTGAACCTAGTCTCAAATTTCCTGACTCCTCTTTCTCAGTTTCCTAATTATAGCTCACAATAGATGCTTTCTCTAAAATGTCAGTAGACCTCAGAGGAAAGGCGTTAAAAATACAGAGGATATTTCATTGTATGAGGTGTAATAGGCCAAGTGGACTTACAGGTCTAAAGTCCCATGACTGTAAGCCTGGAGCACGTTCTACTTCAATCAGTTGCCCCAGGTGGAACCTGCTTGTGGAATGTTAGACATGGCTTTATGCGTAGAAGCAGAGCCATGTAGTTCACCCTTAGAACATTCAACACATGACTTGTCCACAGTCAGTTCAAGCCAGAGTATTGAGTTTTCAATACAAAAATGAAAAACATCTTTTCTAGCCTTTGAGCTTTATCTTCCACTTCTGAAAGGTTACTAGGTTAGTTTCAGAAGCAGGAATATATTTCTCAGAAGAGAAAAAAGATCTTTACTCCGAAGGCATATACCTTTCACTCATGATGTAAAGATTTTAGATCGAAGGGACTTGGGAAAATAAGGGAGGTTAGAAAAGACTCTCATGAGCAACTTTGGAGAAAATTATTGAAAATGCTATAAAAAAATTCAACAGTAAACTGAACTGTGGATAAAAAAACAAATCAATAGATTAAGTTTAGTTGTTCTTTTTTATTTCTTTTTTCAAGACTGAGAAAAAATCAAATTGTCTCGTATCCATTATGATTCCTTGTACTGTGTGTATATACCTAGAGGAGAAACGTGTCCCAGATGCAGGTTGAGGTTCTAGACAGAAGAATGCAAAAGAATAAATGAGAATGGTAGTGATCCATCAAGGAAAGACAACATATACTCTTTTGAAATTGGAGTTAAGCACAAAGAGATCAAATAAAGTCATATTGTATGACGATGAGCCTCACAAAACACAAAATTATGAGCCATATTTCATTATTGGCAGAGAAGAGCATTTAGCAAGGCTCAGTGACTATTTTGAATGAATAAAGATGCTGAAAAGATCTAAGACCTACTTTTCAGAAAACATCTGTAGCATTAGTCTTCTGTGGAGCAGACTTTGGGAGCCACTGGTAGATTGCTGTATGAATACGAAATTAAATTTCTAGTGATATGTAAGTATAAAGTAACTATGATTTGTATACATTTTATGGCTTTCCATTTATTTTTGTGTGCTTTTGTTCATTTAATTCTCAAAATTACCCTGTTACATCAGTATTAAAATATTCATTTCAAAGATGTGGAAACAAAAGCCAAGAAATGTTAAATAACTTGCCCAAAGTCTTACAAGTAATTATAGGCAGAGCCAGGACCCGGAGCTAAAACTTTAGGTTGAAATCCTGTACTAGTTCCAGCAGTGACAGCAATAACTAAGGAGGAATGGAAGGTTGGGGCATATATAGCAGCTTTCTTTTAAGGAGCCTAACTATGTAACGGGCACAGTCTCACTAATCTCTCAACATTTCAGAAGAGACAAGAAATTATTATCTTTTCGTTTTCTAGCAATTGTTCTTCTGTTTCCCTTCACATTAGACCCCAAACAATATTCGCTGTTACTTAACGAATGCACAGTCTACAGAACCAATTAAACTAAATGATCTTTTTCTCCACTGCTTATAGATTAAGCTGAAAGCCCCTGAATGGCCGAAACAAGCAGTGGACAAATTTATGCCTCACACTGACGTTACTGACAACATTTACCTACTGAAGGGGTATAGCTCTGACCCACTTTAATTACTTGGAATCAGATTTTGCCTCTCTTGTCAAAGTTCTCCAGGAGGACAGAGACAACAGTAGGCTAAGTTTTAAGTGAATTTAATAAGAACAACAACTGTGATCCTTTAAAGATCAGCAACAAGGTGAAGATTCTTATGAAAATAAAACCCAAAAGAATTAGTCTGAAAGCATGTGAAGATTCTGCAACTGATGACCATGTGAGCAACAAAAGCCAAATAGATTGATCTTTTGTTGTATTTGGGAAAGCTGCTTCTCATCGCTGGACCCAGACTCCCCTCTTTAAAACAAGGATTCTAATGTTTATTTACCTTGTGGAGTTGTGAAGTTTAAGCGTAAGCATATGTGGTAGCCAGTAAATGTTGGGACCCTCTTTTTTTCATGTTTCTTCATATGGGGCTCATCATTTAGGATGTTGTCACTGAATTTCAGCTAAATCCCTTCATATGACTTTGAGTGTTGCCTCCAACAGAAGCTGAATGCACTAGAACACTGCATATTGAGTGGAGGGGAGGGGGCGGGAAGGAGGCGGTTTGCAGTGGTGGTGACAATACTTTTTCATTCTCGTTTTTGCAATAGAGACTGTGACCTCTGAAAAGATTTTCTAATCCCTCAGTGATTTATGTCTAATATTCTTTAGGTCTCTGAAAGCCATGAGTGTTTATATCTAAATAAGAATCTGAAGCTAGCCTAGAGATTCTGAAGCTCAAGGAATCAGTTTTCTTCTGTTCAGGCTCCAGTGGGAACAGAGGAGCCCTGCAACCTGTGCAGAATATTCTCTTTCCCTGATAGTGCAAAAAAAAAAAAAGCAGAAAACTCAGCAACATAATCTTGAAACCTGAAGAATGACCTTTAGGAAATGTCAAAGTAAGAGTGACATAATGACTGTGGAAAGAGGGGTACTTTTTGCATGGGGTTATTTTTTCCCCCAAAGCATACTTTGAAGCATGAGGTTAAAGCAATGAGTTTTGTGATCACAAAATAAAAATTTTATGCCAAGAGCCCAGCATTCAAGGCTAAAAGTGCTGAGAATGAAAGTTTAAAATAGAATTATGTGTTTCTTAGGTGTCAAGATACATAAGCTTCCATCTGATCACACAGACAGTGCAATTTCAAAATGCCTGTATACGGATTCTATACCACTTATTTCCAAACTTTGAAAAATTATATTTTTGTGGATTAACCAGTGAGGTTGTATGCAAAAAAAAAATAGGTATGATTATGTCTTGCTGTCGCATGTAATATATATTTAACTCACTTTTCCAAATGACAAGTGTCTCAATTCAAAGGAATTAGGATCCTGTGCAGATCCCACAGCACAGCATCTTTTTTTCCTTTGGGAATATCAGAGATTGATCCATAGCTGGAATTCCTCTTACTTTTTACTTATATATTCTTCAGTTTTCACATATAGTAAAATGTTAATGTTTCTGCCTACCTTATCCTCTACAAATGAAATTTAAAATAGAAAACATTTCAAAATATAAATGTAGGCTTTGTTCATTTGTAAAGTGATTGCTTTTTTGACAATAGATTCTTCTTAAAGCTCAAGCCATGGCATGATAGCTCATTCCTGACTCAAGTCCTGGCAACTAAGTAGTGAGAATTTCTGAAGGCGAAGAGCAAATAACAGAGACAGGGCTTCAAAGTCAGCAGGGAAGGAAGGAAAGTAGAATGCCCATAGTATCCCTTTTTTCATTTTCAACTCTGCTCTTGTTTGTTTAAAGGTTAAAGGCATTTTCTCTGGTGTTCAGTGTCTCTAAAATGAAGCAGGATGAGATAAATTCTCCTCCCTTTAATTATCACAGTGTAAAGCTGCACTTTCGTAGTGAGAGGTCTGAGGCTAGAGAAAGCGCTTTTGATATATGAGTATTTACTGTAAGCAAACTCAAAAAGTCTTATTTCTGTGGGCCCAGATAGCATTTGTGGGTTAAAAGAATTTCAAACCAATAAATATGTATATCCCTAATTAACAGTTAAAATTAATCAGAATAATAAACTGAGCATCCTTGGGCAAATCATATAACTTTTCAAATCCTGAATTTCTCTGTATTTAAATTACAGAGTTCTCAGTGGGTTGTTCTAAGTATTGAAGTGGTTGTACCATTTCACCCTGCCACCAGGAAAGTAATGTACCCCAGCTGCTCTGCATCCTCATCAGCACTTAGCACTGGCAAGTAGTTGTTAGCCACTGTGGTAGGCGTGCAGTGGTTTCTCATGGTGGTTTTAATTTGTATTTCCCTAATGAATAATAAAGTTGAGCGCCTTTTTATGTGCTTATTTGCCATACTCCCATCTTTGTTGAAGTGTCTATTTAAATCTTTTGTCCATTTTTAAATTAGGTTGCTTGTTTTCCTACTATTGAATTTTAAGAGTTCTTTTTATATTCTGGACATACCTTCTTCATTATATAAGTGCTTTGCAAACATTTTCTCCCATTCTTTGGTTTGTCTTTTCATCTTCTTAATAATGTCTTCTAAAGAGCAGAAGTTCATAATTTCGGTGAATTTTAACTTATTTTCTTCCTTTCATACATTATGCTTTTAACAACATATCTTTGTGGTTTTAATTGCTTTTCCCTAGTTAGATGTTGAACAACTTTTCTATATTTTTTGTCCGCTAAATTTTTTCTTCTTGATCTGCTTCTTATCTTCTCCTCAGTTTTCTGTAATGTCATTGTTTCTTTTCTTTATTGAGTAGTAGGAATTCATTAGATATTCTAAATGCTAAAATCTATAAATATCTTCTCCCAGGCTGTTTTTATTTTCATGTTTGTAAGGTATATTTTGAGGCAGTTGAAAATGTAGTTGAATTTATCAGCCTTTTCCCTTATGGTTTTTAGTTCTTTATATAGTATTTAAGAACTATTTCTCTATCCCAAGTCAAAAAGCTATTTTTTTCTAAAAGATTGAAATCTGCTTTTCACATTTTATTTTTTAGACCAGCCAGATTTTTTTCAATGTTGGAAGGTCAAAAACTAATTGTAGGGGCCAGCCTGGTGACATAGCGGTTAAGTTCTCGTGCTCTGCTTTGGCAGCCCGGGGTTTGCCGGTTCGGATCCTGGGCACGGACCTACGCAGCACTTTGCAAGCTATGCTGTGGCAGGCGTCCCACATATAAAGCAGAGGAAGATGGGTATGGATGTTAGCTCAGGGCCAATCTTCCTCAGCAGAAAGAGGAGGATTGGCAGGGGATGTTGGCTCAGACCTAACCTTCCTCAAAAATTAAAAAAAAAAATTAGCTCTATTTTTTTCCATATGGATAACAAGCTCCCAAGCTCCATTCATTCAGTAACTCATCTTTTCAGAACTGAACTGCTATTCTATTTCTGTCATACATCATTTCTAGGTTCTTTCTTCTGTTTCATGTTTTAAATTTTTTATGACTATTTCAAACTTACTTAGTCTTAACTGCTATAGCTTTATAATATCCCTTCCTAAATCTTTAAAATTGCACTAGTTTCAGTGTTCTTTAGAATAGAAAGATCCTTTGAAAATTTTATTGTAGATGAAAGTGACTAAAGTTGTATTGTTTATCTTTGATATTAGTTTTAAATTTTTTTATTTTGAAGTACCTTTATGTTTACAGGAAAGTTGCAAAATTAGTACAAAAAATTCCCATAACTTCACCCAGATTCTCCAAATGTTAACATTTACCATGTTTTCCCTCTCTTGCTCTCTCTTCATATATATATAAAATATATATAAATATAAAATCTCCACAAGTACACACATTTATTTTCTGAACTGTTTGAGACACGATGTATATCTGCATCTAAATACTTCAGTGTTTCTTTCCAAAAAACAAGACATTCTATTACCTGACCACAGGATAGTTATCAAAATCAGAAATTGACATTAATTACAGTACAATTATCTAATTTTTAGACTTTGTTCAAATTTTGCCAATTGTCTATTAATGTATTTTATACCAGAAGGGAAAAAACCACATTTTTTTCTTTCTAGTTTGGAATACATTCTACTTGTCTTGAGTCCAGCATCAATGCATTTAGTTGCCTTGTCTCTTTAATCTCTTTTAAGCTCCAGTTTTTTAGGTCTTCCATAATTTATTTCAGAAATATTCTATAATTATCAGTGAAAAGGTCATGCATGTTTTTTGTTAATGCTATTCCTAAGAATTTTATGTTTTTGACAATATTTTAAACGTACTTTTAAATAACATTTTTGTTTTCTGTTTACTCTAAATGCATTAAAATAATTGATTTTTGCATATTTAGGGAAAGATGATCTTGCTTTAGGGACTCTATGATCTTGCTAAATTCACTTAGGAGTTCTAGCAGTTGTTTTGTAGATTCCTGAGATTCTCAAGGTCCTGATTATTGTGGATTCCTAACCAACTGACCCATTCTCATAATGAAATAATATTCCTTATATTAGTAATACTTACATGTTTAGTCATATTCTGTATTCACGTCTATCTCATCTGATATTAGCATAGTTACACCTGTCTTCTACACTTATGTTTTCTTTTTGCAGGGTACATCTTTTTCCATCCATTTAGTTTTAACCTGTTTCTTTATATTAAAGTGCTTCTCTTATAGAAATACAGTCATGGGTCGCCTAAGAATGGAGATACGTTCTGAGAAACACGTCATTGGGTGATTTCGTCGTTGTGTGAACACCACAGAGTGCACTTACACAAATCTAGATGGTACAGCCTACTACGCACCTAGGCTATATGGTACTAATCTTAAGGGACCACCACCGCGTATGTGATTCGTTGTTAACCGAAACGTCATTTGGCATATGACTGCAGTTGTTTTCTTTTTTCTTTCTGATAATCTCTGCCTTTTAAGTGGAGGGTTTGGTCTATCAATATTGGAGTTATTTGTTGGATTTAGATCTACCATTTCATTCTCTGTTTGCTGGATGTCCCCCTTCTTCCTCTGTTTCCTCATTCTTGCCTTCTTTTGGTTTCTATGTATGTGTTTTAGAATTCATCTTTTTAGCTATATCTCTTTGCATTTTTTTTATAGTGGTTGCTCTAGGGGTTATAATGTGCATTCAGTTTTTCTCAGTTTACTTGGAGTTAATATTATAGAAATATTGCAAAAATATAGATCTGTTTATCCACCTACCCTCTACCATCCTTTATGTAATTTCAACACCGGGTCATCTCTAATTTGACAACTGTTGTTTGCCTTTTTTTTTTTTAAAGACTTTGTCACATTTTCCTGTGTGTGTGTGAAGTAACTTTAGATTGTATTCTGGAAATTGTGAATGTTATATTGTACCCTCTGGATTCTATTATATTGTTTTAAAGAGGGTTGCTTACATTTCAGCAGGCAGTGACCTTTGTTAGAATCACATTGTCAACTCTGATGCTTATGGTAGGTGGTGGCTCAGACCTCAAATCAGTTCTTTAAGCTTTACATGCAAGCTGCTTTCAGTTTACCCAGAGACAAACTGAGTTTAAACACAAGACCTGAGGTTCCCTTCCTCTAGATCTCTCCTTTCTGGCCTCGCCCCCGTTCTCTGCTCTCCCTGGTTGTCTGGTCTTTGTTTGCAAGCAGCTCTGGCCAGAAGAATGGTAGGCTCTCTATCACAGGTTTGCTGTTTTTGCACTGCCAAGGCACCAGCTGTGGCCACCCTCAGGGCAAAGCAACAAAATCCAGGCAACTCAGTTCATGCCAGTCGCTTCTGACAAGTTTCTACTCCAATCCAAAATCAACCTGTCATTGTTCAGTCTCCAGAGCCCTCGGTTAGTTAGTTTTATTTTGTTCAAATTTTACAGCTGTTATTTATGGAAGAATCAGCTTGCTAGGCACTCATTCCTCCAAACCAAAAACACAAAGTCTCATTAATTGTTCTATTTTCCCTTTTCTTGGAGGAAGGGCCTTAGAACCATTTGACTCTAGTTATCTCCTTCCAGAACTATATGCCGCTAACTCAGGCATTTTAATTATCTGTAAGTTTTAAATTCCACAAGGCATTGTTCTTTTTGTTTTATATATTTGATGTTAATTTTCTTTTATCTTTTTATTTACTCTTCTTGATGCACTACATTCCTTCCTTCAATTCTGAACTTTTATCTGGGATTATTCTCCTTCTGCCTGAAGAAAATTCCTTACTATTTTCTAAAGAAAATTCTTTAATATTTTCTTCAGGGTTAGTATGCTGACATATTTCCTCATATTTTGTTAGTCAGAAAGTGTCTTCATTCCACTCACTTTGAAGAGTATTTAAACAAATTATAATTTTATAATTAGCAATTAGTTCCTTTCAGCACTTTGATGACACCATCTCCTTGCCTCCTATCTTCATCATTCTGTTGAAAATCCAGCCTATCATTCTGGTTGCGGCTCCCTGAAAATAATATATATTTATTTTTCTGGCTTATTTTAAGATAATCTCTTTGAATTTGATTTTTGACAGTATTACCGCCATAAGGCTACATGTGATTTTCTTTTAAATTTTCCTACTTGGGATTTGTAGGATTTCTAGAATCTGTGGCCTGGTCCCTTCCTTACATTTTAGAAAATTCTCAGTCATTATCTTCTTAACTATTGTTTCTGTCCCATCCTCTCTTTCTTTTTATTCCAGGACTAAATTACATACAAGTAGACCAATTACTTACTATCTTTTCTTTTCTTTTTTTGTATTTCTTATCCTTTTTGTATAATTTTGTTTCATTCTGAGAAATTTATTTTTTACTTGTAATCCAGCTCACCAATTCTCTCTTTGGCTAGTCTGTTGTTAATTCCATCTGTTGAGTTCCTCATTTTAGTTATTTACATTCTTAAGTTATAGAATTTCTCTGTGGTTCTTCTCCAATTCCAAGTTCAAATATTTTTTATGCCTTTATTTAACTCCTTGAATATAATGAGTATTTATTTATTTTATTTTTTTGAGGTCGATTAGCACTGAGCTGTAATCTGTGCCCATCTTCCTCTATTTTGTATGTGGGACACCAGCCACAGCATGGCCCGATAAGCGCTGTGTAGGTCCACACCCAGGATCCAAACCTCGAACTGTAGGCCACCAAAGCAGAGCGCACGAACTTAATCACTATGCCACCAGGCCCGCCCCAGGCGTACTTATGTTAAAATCAGCATTTGATAACTTTACTATCCGGATCCCCAGTAGATTTATTTCTGTTATCATCATTATCGATACTCGTCATTCATGTTATTCTTTCCTACTTGTCTGACTAGTATTTTGATTTTGCTTTGAATGTTATATTTTCAAAACAGTTTGTAGACATAGTTTGAGTACTAGGATCATTTTATTGTCCCCAAAAACGTTTAGATTTTTTTTAAGTGTATTAGCAATCTGGGATTACTCAAAGCTGAGATGCATACAAAGATGAACTGCAGTCCCCCAGGGGCCCACCTTCTTCTGGCTCACTCTTACTCATCAGCACAACTTTTCAGGGTTCCAATTCAGTGTAAGGGAAGCCTAGCCCCCCGAGGCTGTCAAATGGGCTATCCATCCTCCCATCTTTTCAGCTGCCCCTGCAGATTTTTCACCTGCTCCCACGTGAAGTATAGCTCAGATGACAGTCTTGTTTCCTGGGCCTCAGTCTTCCCGTGTATCTCAGCCTGATAATTTTTCACTGTCATGCTGTCTCTCCATTGCTTTCAAGCAAGTGTTTGTATTTTGTCCAGCTTTTTATTTGACCTTAAAGGAAGTTTGGGAAGGACTTACCTAATCTGCCATACTGGAAGAAGTCTAAAGTTATGTAATTTTTTAAAAAAATTTGAGTTCATAATAGTTTATATCAATGTGAGATTTCAGTTGTACATTCTTTCTTGACTGTCACCACATAAGTGCTCCCCTTCACCGCCTGTGCCACTCCACACACCTCTTCCCCTGGTGGGCACTGTTTTCTTTGTCCGTGTGCTTGTTTATATTACACATATGAGTGAAATCATCTGGTGTTTGTCTTTCTCAATCTGGCTTATTTCACTAAGTATAATTCCCTCTAGGTCCTTCCATGTTATTGCAAATGAGATGAGTTTGTCTTTTTTTCTGGCTGAGCAGTATTCCGTTGTATATATACACCACATCTTCTTTATCCAGTCATCAATCGATGGGCACTTGGGTTGCTCCCATGTCTTGGCTATTGTGAATAGTGCTGCAACGAACCTAGGGATGCGTATGTTACTTTGGATTGTTGATTTCAAGCTGTTTGGGTAGATACCCAGTAGTGGAATAGCTGGGTCATACGGTAGTTCTATTTTTAGTTTTTTGGGGAATCTCCTTATTGTTTTCCATAGTGGCTGTACCAGTTTGCTTTCCCACCAGCAGTGTATGAGGGTTCCCTTCTCTTCACAACCTCTCCAACATTTGTTATTTTTAGTCTTAGTGATTATAGTCATTTTAACAGGCATAAGGTGGTATCTTAGTGTAGTTTTGACTGTATTTCCCTGATGATTAGTGATGTTGAACATCTTTTAACGTGTTTATTGGCCATCTGTATACCTTCTTTGGAAAAATATCTGTTCATCTCCTCTGCCCATTTTTTGATGGGGTTGTTTGTTTTTTCATTGTTCAGTTGTGTGAGTTCCTTATATAGTACGGAGATTAACCCCTTGTCAGATATATGATTTGCAAATATTTTCTCCCAATTGGTGGATTGTCTCTTTGTTTTGATTCTAGTTTCTTTTGCCTTGCATCTTTAGTCTGATGAATTCCCACTTGTTTATTTTTTGTTTTAAAGTTACATAATTTTTTAAAAATTATACTACAAGAGGACAACTTAGTATTTAACTATAGTATTATCATTCATTGGTTAATTCCAGCAAGTCAGAAAAACAATAAAATATTATCCATGAGAGTCAAATTAATCAAATCTATGAACTCCAGCATCATTTTTATTAATTTGACATATGCTATTTATTTTCATAAGAAAAGATATTTTTCCAAAGCATTATTTCTAAACACTAGAAAGTACTTTTTGATATAGCTGTACCATGACTACCCCCTGTATTCTACTTTTACAACAAATATCCTCATACACAAATCATTACTAGATTTGCTAATAGTTTGTTTTGTAGATTTTTTTCTTTCTTTTAGAAAAATGTCTCTTGTAATTACTTAACAAAGCCAGCAAATCTGCATTGTTTTATTCTATCTTGTTAATTTCTAGTTTTATCCTTATTATTGTTATGACCCTTCTGTTTTTCCATTTGTTTGACTTGTTATTTTTTCTAACTTTCTGTCTTAAATGCTTGGTTCACATATCCTTATTGTTTTGACTTTATAAAAAGTTTAAGGCCAGAAATTTGTCATGGTCATATCATATCCATGTTTTTAATTCCTAACATAATGCATCATGTAATATGTTATATCTTATGTTTTATAACCTAATTTCTAAATATTCTACAATTATAATTTTGTTTGGTTTACTTTTTAACCTGAGGTTAGGTTAAATTTTGAATGGATATTTTTCAAACTCTACTAAAATATGCAAGTCAGTTATAATTTGGGGTGAACTATTAATAGTAACATTCTTCATATTCTGACACTCCTGACCTGTGACTACACACGATAGGCATGAGATTTGCGGTTACTTTCTAGAAGTAAAATATCATTTTGGTTAGAGAGTAGAACGTTTAGTTCAACCTTTCACCCTCAAGGGTCATTTTATTTTGCTCTTCTCTATCGGTTGCTCTTGGGGAAGCCAGTTGCCATGTCCCAAGGGAGCTTACATGTGGATCTGAGACCTGCCAACAGCCACATGAGTGAGCTCAGAAGCAGATCCTCCTACAGCTGAGCCTTGAGGTGATTGCAGACCTGGCCAATACTTTGGTTACAACTTGTCCGAGACCCTGAGCCTGAACCACCCAGCTAAGCCACTCTGTGTGACCCACACAATCAATGATATAGCAAATGTTTGTTGCTTTAAGCCACTAAGTTTTAGAGTAATTTGCTACACAGAAATAGATAACTAGTACACTGTTATTTCTTTTTGATCAATATCAAATAATAAAGTAAAATCCCAAGTGAAAAGGTAATGTATGAGAAAAAGAGAGCATTGACTAAAACAAGAATGGTTAAAACAAAATTATGGTCTAGACTCAGTTGTCTGTAAGTAAAGAAATGGGAGATACTCATCTCCTCAGAGGAGGTGATAAGAAACCTGACTACCTGTCCCTGTGATCAGGAAGAAAAGATCCAGTGCTGGGACCTAGAAGAGAAGAATGGCGTTAAGGGTATGGTATGACTGCCTGAATGCTGCTCCATACTTGGACCAAATTCATGGCGATGACATCATCTTCACAGTCCTACACCTCTGTGAGCTGTATCACAGAAGTGTCTTTGGCTCACAGACAGACCGCTGATTGACATCTGCTCTGCAATTGAGCTTCAGGTTCACGGCAACGCTCTGTATTCCAATCTGTTTTGTCCTTACATGTTTTCAGTACAAAGAATTATGGTTTTAATTGGATCTTAAAGCTAAAATTTCTGTGAAGGACATTTATTTAAAACCACAGAAGAAATGCTATGCTCTATCAAATCCTTTGGGGAGAATCCTCCAGAGAATTACATTTCCTGCTGTGTGTTTTATCTCTTTCACAATATAAAAGATGGGACTTTTCCTTCTGGTGTGTTTTAAGATCTCTGACATCTAGTTTAGAAAGTGATGAACGTGCAACTTCAGTAATATCTTGCTTTAGTCGCAGGAAACATCAATTGACAGAGCTATGCCTCTGATGTTCATACAAGTGCACTCTATCACAGCCACATTTTTCTGTTGAAATTTGGGTTTGGTCCTGTCACTTGACTTGTGGAGAATGGGTTATCTTGTTTCAAAAGTATCTTTGCCAACTATCAGTCATCATCAGTGGAAACAGCTTTTTTTCTTCCTGCCTCGTCCTGTCTAATAATTCAATAAGCATACTTTCTCAATCATATCTTTGTTGTCTTTTCTCTGCTTATTCTGCTTTGCTCCAATTTTTCATCTTAGTATAGCTGTTCCCAATTCTGGTGCTTTTTGAAAAATTGATGTAAAACTTCTTTCCCTCTCTGCTTTCATTCTCTTCACTTGGCAAACTAGGGATCCTGAAACCCAGAACAGACACTTTTTACTTGTAACAAGGCTTCCTCTGAATATCTGTGGATATGTGATTATAAACAAGAGAGGCATCTGGCGAGTGCTCTCATGAAGCAGCACAGCACACTACAGAGGAGCTCACGCTTCAGCACAGGTGGACCTGGATTTTCACCACAGCTCTGCTATTTAACTGTGTGGCTCTGGGGAAAGTTGTACGTGCTTTCTAGGGTGGTGGGTTCCTTATGTATTAAACAGTATAATTTAGCTGGATGATTTTGCTTAGAGTTTTAAATACAATAATGTGTGTTAAGTGCTTTCAAAAGAGCCCAGAATGTAGTAAATGCTCAGTAAGTATTAGCCCCACCTCCCTCCACAAAAGTTCGTTTTTTGACTAGATTGTAATATGATAGACTTTCCTATAATAATGAGATAGATATTTTCTCCGTCATTAAATACACAGGGAGAGAATTTAGCCTGCGTAACAGCCATATTTAGGGAATTATGCCGCCTGTTTAACAAGGTTTACTTCGGGTATTTGTGAACTCACAGTTGGCTGATGACTAATATAATAAACACCTCTTATTAAATGTGTGCTCTATGTCAAGAAATGCATAGTGGCCATTAGATAGGTAGGTCCAAAGAATCATAAGATCACAGAATTTGAGAAATGAAACAAGATTTTGAATAATTTGTAGTGCAGCCTTTCAATTTACAGATGAAGAGGGGAGGGATGAAGCTGAATGTACAAGAACACGGTTCCCCCAGTTTCCACTCGTATGCTATTTCCACTACACCTGTAGGTGGTCTATGGATGTTTCCATAGAATCCTGCAGTCAAATAACACCAGAGAATTTATAATCCTCTGCAAGTATTTGTACAACACAAAACATTTAAAGAATTTGAATTAGAAAGTGTTCTTACAGAAGATCACTTGCAGGTTCCTTGCTTTTTTGATACAGCAAAGCATTTTGCCTGAACTATGTACATACCTGCATTAACTCCCTTTTTATCATTGTGGACAGCACAGTAAATGGCCTTTGCAGGTAAAAATGGATTTCCTACTTAAAATCATTCAAGCACACTCAATCAAAATGTGTCGAAAGTAATAAGTACACTTATTGAGAAATATTCCCAAAGTGTATAACCTTCTCTAGGCCACTATGTTAAGCCTTTTGGTAAAGTTTATTAGCATTTTAAAAACACTAGAAGGAAAAAAATAATCTCCCTGATTTCAGATTCGACTAAACTGTACTGAATATCAACTATGTTTCAGCGACTTTAAGAGACACTTTCACATACAGAATCTTAATTAATTTCACAACTCTGAAAGGCTGGTACAATTTATATTTAACTGATGATAAAACTAAGGTTCACACAGTTAGGTTAATTACCTACAATCACACATACATAAATGAGAGAGCTACGTTTCCAACGTGAGTCTCCATTTCAAGTGCAATGCATTATACTGTAATTGCCTCGGAAATCCTCTTGGGTTTTTTGTCTATGTGTTTGTTTTTACCAAGAAAAAGCAATATTTAAGAATGTTCAGCAACATGGAAACAAATCAAATATAATTCTCTTATTCTGGCATAATTTTTATGTTTTGGGGGGTAGTCCCCAATGATATTTATCCAAAAGCATTCATAATTTTATGCAGCTTTAATCTTGTGTCTGCTCATTTTTATTGTCTTCTTTTAATTTAATTTTTTATTGAGGTCACATTGGTTTATAAAATCATATAAACTTGGGGTGTATGTCATTCTATTCCTATTTCTGTGTAGATCATTTCGTGTTCTCCACCCAAAGGCTAACCGCAATGCATCACCACACCATGTGCCTAATCACCCCTTTCGGCCTCCTCCCTACCCGCTTCCCCTCTACTAACTACCAGTCTAATCCCTGTTTCTAGGTGTTTGTCATTATTGTTATCTTCTACTTATGAGTGAGATCCTACGGTATTTGACTTTCTCCCTTTGACTTATTTCACTTAGCGTAATACTCTCTAGGTCCATCCACGTTGTCACAAATGGCCAGATTTCATTGCTTCTTATGGCTGAGTAGTAGTCCTGTGTATATATATCACATCTTCTTTATCCATTCGTCCCTTGATGGGCACCTAGGTTGCTTCCAAGTCTTGGCTATTGTGAATAATGCTGCAACGAACATAGGAGTGCATGTATCTTTATGCATTCCTGTTTTCATGTTCTTTGGATAAATACCCAGCACTGGAATAGATGGATCATATGGTAGTTCTGTTCTTTTTTTTAAGGAGTCTCCTTAATGTTTTCCATAGTGGCTGCACCAGTTTGCACTCCCAACAGCAGTGTATGAGAGTTCCCTTCTCTCCACATCCTCTCCAACACTTGTTGTTTCCTTTCTTGTTAATTATAGCCATTCTGACCAGAATGAGGTCATATCTCATCGTAGTTGTGATTTGCATTTATCTGATAGTTAATAATGTTGAACATCTTTTCACGTGTCTGTTGTCCATACGTATATCTCCTTTGGAGAAACGTCTGTTCAGATCTTTTGCCCATTTTTTAATTGGGTTGTTGGTTTGTTTTGTTGTGGAGACGTATGAGTTCTTTGTATATTTTGGATACTAATCCCTTATCTGATATGTAGTTTGAAAATATCTTCTCCCAAATGTTAGGTTGATTTTTCATTTTGTTGGTTTCCTTTGCTGTGCAGAAGCTTCTTAGTTTGACTATGTCCCATTTGTTTATTTTTTCTATTGTTTCTCATGTCCAATCAAACATGGTAATTGAAAATATGTTGCTAGGACCGATGTCAAAGAGCGTACTGCCTATGTTTTCTTCGAAGTTTCATAGTTTCAGGTCTTACATTCAAGTCTTTAATCCATTTTGAGTTAATTTTTCTGTATGGTGTAAGATAATGTTCTATTTTCATTCTTTTGCATGTGGCTGTCCAGTTTTTCCAACACCATTTGTTGAAGAGACTTTCCTTTCTCTTTTGTATGTTCTTGGCTCCCTTGCTGAAAATTAGCTGTCCATAGATGTGTGGGTATATTTCTGGGCTCTCAATTCTGCTCTATTGATCTGCGTGTCTGTTTTTGTGCCAGTACCATGCTGTCTTGGTTACTGTAGCTTTTTAGTATATTTTGAAATCAGGGAGTGTGATACCTCCAGCTTTGTTCTGTTTTCTCAGGATTCCTTTGGCTATTCAGAATCTTCTGTTTTTCCATATAAATTTTAGGATTCTTTGTTCTATTTCTGAGAAAAATGTTATTGGAACTTTGAGAGGGATTGTATTGAGTCTTGGGATTGCTTTAGGAAGAATGGACATTTGAACTGTTAATTCTTCCCATCCAAGAGCATGAAATATCTTTCCATTTTTGTGTCTTCAATTTCTTTCAACATTTTATAGTTTTCAGGGTACAGATATTTCACTTCTTTCATTAAGTTTATTACTAGGTATTTTATTCTTTTTGTGGCAATTGTGAATGGGATTTTACTCTTAATTTCTCTTTCTGCTACTTTGTTGTTTGTGTATAGAAACACAACTGATGTTTTTATGTTGACTTTGAATCCTGCAATTTGACTATATTTATTTATTATTTCTAAACGTTTTTTAGTGGATTCTGTAGGGTTTTCTATATATAAAATCATGTCATTGGCAAATAGTGACAGTGTAATTTCTCCTCTTTCATTTCCATTCCAATTTGATCCCTTTTATTTCTTTTTCTTGCCTGATTGCTCTGGCTAGGACTTCCGATACTATGTTAAACAAGAGTGGTGACAGTGAGCATGCTTGTCTGGTTCCTGTCCTTAGAGGGATAGCTTTTGGTTTTTCTCCATGGAGAATGATATTAGCTGTGGGTTTATCATATATAGTATTTATCCTGTTGAGGTATTTTCCTTCTATACTTGTTTTATTCAGAGTTTTTATCATAAATGGATGCTGTACCTTGTAAAACACTATTTCTGCATCTGTTGAAGATGATCATGTTATTTTTATTCTTCATTTTGTTAATGTAGTGTATCATGTTGATTGATTTGTGCATGTTGAACCATCCCTGCATTGCTGGAATAAATCCCACTTGATCACGATGTATGATCTTTTTAATGTATTGTTGTATTCAATTTGCTAGTATTTTTGCATCAACGTTCATCAGTAACATTGGCCTGTAATTTTCTTTTTTTGTGTTGTCCTTGTCTGGTTTTGGCATCAGGGTAATTTTGGCTTCACAGAATGAGTCAGGAAGCTTTCCCTTCTCTTCAATTCTTCGGAGGAGTTTGAGAAGGATAGGTACTAAGTCTTCTTTGAATGTTTGATAGAATTCACCAGGGAAGCCATCCAGTGCTGGATTTTTATTTTTAGGTAGGTTTTTGATTACTGTTTCTATCTCCTTACTGGTGATTGGTCTACTCAAATTCTCTATTTCTTCTTTATTCAGTTTTGGAAGGTTGTATGATTCTAAGAATTTATCCATTTCTTCTAGATTATCTAATTTGTTGGCATATAGCTTTTCGTAGTACTCTCCTATACTCTTTTGTATTTCTGAGTTGTCTGTTGTAATTTCTCCTCTTTCATTTCTGATTGATATATTGGAGCCTTCTCTCTTTTTTTCTTGGAGAGTCCAGCTAAAGTTTTGTCAATTTTTTTTATCTTTTCAAACAACAAGCTCTTGGTTTCATTGATTTTTTCTATTGTTATTTTAGTCTCTATTTCGTCTCCGATTTTTATTATTTCCTTCCTTCTACTGATTTCAGGCTTTGTTTGTTCTTCTTTCTCTGTTAGATTGTTTGTTTGAAATTTTTCTTGTTTGTTTAGATAGTCCTGTATTGCTATAATCTTTCCTCTCAGAACCACTTTTGCTTTCTCCCATAGATTTTGGCATGTTGTATTTTCATTTTTCTTCAGGTATTTTTCGATTTCTCTTTTGAGTTCTTCATTGGCCTAATCGTTGTTCAGTAGGTTTTTGTTTAATCTCCACATATTTGTGGCTTTTCTGATTTTCTTCCTGTAGTTGATTTCTAGTTTCATATCTTTGTTATCAGGAAAGATATTTGGTATTATTTCAATCTTATTAAATTTATTGAAACTTGTTTTGTGGCCTAACATGTGATCAATCCTGGAGAATGTTCCATGTACATTTGAAAGGAATGTGTATTCTGTGGTTTTCGTGTGGAACATTCTGTATGTATCTAATAAATCTATGTGGATTAATGTGTCATTTAAGGCCAATGTTTCCTTATTGATCTTTTGTTTGGATGATCTATCCATTGGTGTAAGAGGAGTGTTAAAGTTCCCTAATATTATTGTGTTACTGTCTACTTCTTCTTTCATGCCTGTTAATAATTGCTTTATATATTTAGGTGCTCCTATGTTGGGTGCATAGATATTTACAAGTGTTATAGCCTCTTGTTGGATTGTTCCCTTTATCATTATGTAGTCCCTTCTTTGTCTCTTGTTACAGTTTTTGTTTTAAAGTCTGTTTTGTCTGATATAAGTTTTGCTACCCCAGCTGACTTTTCTTTGCCATTTTCATGGAGTATCTTTTTCCATCCCTTCAATGTCAGTTTGTGAGTGTCTTTAGGTCTGAAGTGTGTCTCTTCTATGCAGCACATATATGGGTCTTGTTATTTTTATCCAATTACCCAGATTATGCCTTTTTATTGGAGCATTTAGTCCATTGACATTTAAAGTAGCTATTGATAAGTATGTACTTATTGCCATTTTGTTACTTTTTTTCTGGATATTTTAGTAGTTCTTCTCTGTCCATTTCTTCTTCTCTTGCTTGCTTCCCTTATGGTTTGATGGATTTCTTTAGTATTATATTTGGGTTCCTTTCTCTTAATTTTTTGTGTATTTATTATAGGTTCCTGGTTTGTGATCACCATGAAGTTTGTATATAATAACCTATGTATATAACAATCTATATTGAGTTGATGGTCTCTTTAGTTTGGCCTCTTTCTAAAAGCTCTGATCTTTTACTCCTCTTCTCCCACATTTTATGTTTTTGATATCATATCTAACCTCTTTGTGTATGTGTGTACCTATTACCCTCTTATCATTGAAATAGGTAATTTTAGTGCTTTTGTCTTTTAACCTTCATATTATTATCTTCATAGGGGGTTGATCTGCTACCTTTAGCATATTTTTGCCTTTACCAGTGATTTTATTCCCTTTTTTTGATAATTTTCTTATTCCTATTTGTGGTCTTCTCTTTCCCACTTAAGCAGGTCCCTTTAGCATTTCTTGTAAAACTGGTCTCTTGGCGATAAACTCCTTTAATTTGTGCTTGTCTAGGAAACTGTATCTGTCTTGCCATTTTGAAAGATAACCTTGCTGGGTAAAGTATTCTTGGCTGTAGGCTTTTTCCTTTCAGCCACTCCCTCCTAGCCTGTAAAGTTTCTTCTGAGAAGTCAGCTGATAGCCTTATGGGGTTTCCTTTGTATGTCACTTGTTGCCTTTCTCTTGTGGCTTTTAGGATTCTCTCTTTATCTTTAATTTTGGACATTTTAATTATAATATGTCTTGATTTGGGCCTCTTTGGGTTTATCTTGTTTGGTGCTCTCTGTGCTTCCTGTATCTGAATGTCTATTTCCTTCCTTAGGTTAGGAAAGTTTTCAGCTATTATTTCTTCAAATAGATTCTCTGCCCCTTTGTCTCACTCTTCTCCTTCTGGAACACCTATAATATGAATTTTAGTGTGCTTGATGTTGTCCCAGATTTCCCTTATACTGTTGTCATTCTTTATAATTCTTTTTTCTTTTATCTGTTCAGTTTGGGTGATTTCCTCTAGACTTTTATTCAGCTTGATGATCCATTCCTCTGTGTCATCTACTCTGCTATTGATTCCCTCCAATGAATTTTTCATTTCCAGTACTGTATTCTCCATTTCTGGTTGGCTCTTTTTTATATTTTCCAATTCTTTGTTGACATTCTCACTGAGTTCATCCATTCTTCTCCCAAGATCAGTGAGCATCCTTATTACTCTTCCTTTGAACTCTTTATCAGGTAGATTGTTTATTTCTGTTTTATTTAGTTCTTTTTCTGGAGTTCTGTCCTGATCCCTTACTTGGAACATATTCCTTTGCCTCATTTTTCCTCTCTCTCTGTGATTATATCTATGTATCAGGTGAGTCAGCTACATCCCTTGATCTTGGAGACGCGAACTTATGTAAGAGATGCCTTATGAGGCCCAGCAGTATGCTTCCCTCTCATCACCAGTTCCAAACATTCCAGGAATGACCTCTGTGTGAGCTATGTATGTTCTTCTATTTTGGTAGGGTTGTTCTTGCTGCAGGTGCCTGGGAGGCTAGGCTGTTCCCCTGGCAAGCTGGTTGTAATCCTCAGCTGTGTGTGGTTGCTATGGACGCTTCAGTCACTTTATCAGGTGTGAGGAGCTCCCACGCAGTTGGCTGCAGGTTCTAATAGCACATTCCTGTTGCAGTTTTTCTGTTAAGTGAGTAGGTTCCCATCATGGCTGGTTGCTCGTCTCAAGGGCTTACAATTTCTATAGGCCTCTGGCCTGCAAGGCTGTTGTCACCTCTCTCAGGATTGCAGCTGAGCAAGGCTGGCCCCAGGCACAGGAGCACCCAATTGTTTCAGGCTTTGGAAGGTGAGGCTGAACCTCTATGTGGTTATTTCAGAAGCACAAGTCTTCTGCAGTTGACAAACCCCATGGCCCACAGGCCCACTCAAACTGTCAACATGTTGCTGGCCTGTGCACACTTCCCAACCCCCTGAAGTGGAGCCAGTTGCCCCACTGCAGAGACCCCCACACATTCCTCCAATGCCCCACACACTCCACCAGCTTCTCGGCACACCCTGCCCTTCAGAGGCAGACCAACTCGCCTGCCTGCAGAGGATCCAGGAACTCTACCTATTCAGGCCCAAAAGTTGCCTGAAGGCTCGCTGTTGGGTAGGGCCAGTCCCTAGGGTGGGCTGCCCACCCTGGCTGAGGTAGATTAAATCATCAGAGCTCTAGTGGACAGGGCAGACCCTGAGCTAAGAGGCCAGAAGAAGAACTCCAATAGGGTCTGCCACAGTCTGTGTCAGCACACCCATACTAGGTCACAGTAATGGCTGCTGCCAATGTCTCAGTGCCTGGAGAGGCCTCACCTCTCACTGAGATGTACCCAGAGGCTATCAGGTATGTCTCTTTCCAGAAAGGACTGTGCACCTTTTTTTCTAGTGATTTTAGGTTGCTTTCTGAAATGGGTGAATTTGTGCCTGGGCCCCTTAAGAGCTGTCTTTTCTCTGCTTATGTCAGATAGCTTCTCTAGAGGTATACCCCCATTGTAGTTAATAGCCAGCAAAGCCAGATATTATGAGACTCATCTCAGATATGCTGAGTCCAAGGGATGCTTACAGCAGTAACATTCCCCCCCTGCTCAGGTCCCCTCTCCTCCAGGGAAGTCTGCATACCTTAGGATTTCCCCTGGCTGGCCATGAAGCTCTATGGCTTTT
Organism: Equus asinus; assembly: GCF_041296235.1. Classification (NCBI taxonomy): domain Eukaryota; kingdom Metazoa; phylum Chordata; class Mammalia; order Perissodactyla; family Equidae; genus Equus; species Equus asinus. Next base: position 42,452,164 of record NC_091794.1, on the reverse strand, counting down.
TTTTTCTCTCCAGAAGGAATTTCTGCCTATTCCACCTCCGTGAGGGCTATCCCTTGTTGAGGGGGTTCTTTTTATCCAGTTTCCAGTTCTCTCTCAGGGAGGTGATTGTTCCAAGAATAGCTGTAAATTAGCTGTGTCTGTGGGAGCAAGTGAGTTCAGAGCCCACCTACACTGCCATCTTGATATCAATCCTTATTGTCATTTTGACTTATTGAATATGTTACCATGTTTTTGCAAATGCTTTTTACTATTTTTATTATTTTATAATATTTAATCACTTTATGGGACAAAGACGTATTCCATGTCCCATTAAGATTGGATATTTAATACAATAATAAACAAGTTTGTGCGTATAGCTTTTTAATTTTGATTGAATTTTTCTATGATACATTTCCACTAATCAGATTCCTGGGTTAAGAATATGGATTATTGGGGCTGGCCCCGTGGCCGAGTGGTTAAGTTCACGCGCTCCGCTGCAGGCAGCCCAGTGTTTCGTTAGTTCGAATCTTGGGCGCGGACATGGCACTGCTCATCAGACCACGCTGAGGCAGCGTCCCACATGCTACAACTAGAAGAACCCACAACGAAGAATACACAACTATGTACCGGGGGGCTTTGGGGAGAAAAAGGAAAAAATAAAATCTTTAAAAAAAAAAAGAATATGGATTATTTTTTTGGTCTCTTTATATGTGTTGACACATTGCTCTCAAAAAGGATTACATAAATTTGCACTATATCATTGACCAATCTTGCTCTAATGTCTAAAACACTGAGAGGATACTTTAAAAAAATAATCTAATATAAGAACAGAATTATATTTTAATTAGAATTATTTGACTTTTGATAAGGTTATATGTTGCTCCTTGTGTAAATGTCTTCATCTCTTGTAGTCTCAAATCAAATACTAAGCAATGGCAGAGATGGGCAGAATGGTAGCCAAATTGAATATAGAAGACATTTATGAGCAAATTATGGACATTCTTCTTTCTTGCAATTAAATAGGGCAATGAACCTGCCCAAAACTATGATTCAAGCAAGAACTGACCAATATTCAGTATATTTCATTTAATTATTAGTATTAGCATGGGCAAACCATGATATAAGTGCTAAAAAAAAAACCTTTTTTTCTTATTCTGGAAAAAGTCTGATAAGATATTAAAAGATTTTATCAAAGTTCTTTCTTTAAGCTTTAATTTTGCTCATCAAATATTGATTCATGTAGATCACTGGGCTTATGGCACTTTCCTTGTTATTTTTTAATAGACTTATGACACACTACTTATTGTTATGTTTATTTATGTGCGTATTTCCTCGGTATGACTCTAGTTTTCTTTAGACCACAGACTCTGTATTGCTCATTTTTAACCATAAATAAATGTCAATTTATAATAAATCAAAATGGCATATTTATTAGCAAATTATTGTTTACTTGTTATGATCAATTGCATAATGAAAAAGTTCATTCATGAATGTGCTTAACAACCACAAATCCAATCAGTTGAATAACAGTCTATCCCAAGTCACTCATTTCAGGGCAATATTTGTTTATTAACTAAAAATAATCCAAACTTCATATATAATTACATAATTTAAAATATACAATTTTTAAAGATAGATGTTATATAACAACATAGAAAAAATCTTTAAAAAACATAACTTGACATTATTAAATTAAAAAGTATATCTATCACTATCAGATTTTGATGTACATTACTATAATAATTTATTTTAACAATAATTTAATTTTTTGTATTAGAGGATAAAAAGACCATGGAGGAAATGCCTTTAAATTGGGAGAATTCAGGGGATTTACAGTGTTCTATAACTGTATCTTTGAAATTCTTATAATAAACGTATTATTTTCTAATCAGAAAATAAAAGCACATGAAAATTTAGAGAAAAAAGTTCACAAAAACTAGGATATATGTCTTGAACATTATGACAAAACATACTGTTAAAGTCAATAAAGGCATTAATTTTATACCCATGTTTGGTGATACTGTTTTCTACCTGATTCCCAATTATTTAAAACCCTATTATAACACCCTATCACTAAGATTTTTATTTTAAGAGATAGTACATTTGCTGCCTTTTAAAAATACCAATTGTCATTGATTTACTTTTTACCAAGTAAGTTTCTATTCTGTTTTGAGAGTTCCAGGACACCTTCTTTGATCTACTAGATAAGAGGTTCTCAAACTTTTTGGATTCAGGACCTCTCAAGACTCTTAAAAAAATTATTGAGAGTTCCAAAGAGCTTTTCCTTATATGGGTTGTACCTATTGGATTTTCTTTATTCCAAAGTAAAACAGAAATTACAAAATGTTTAATTTATAAATTCATTTAAAAACAACAATCCAAACCCATTTCACATTAGCATAAATAGCTTACTAATTAAAAAATATAATTATTTTGCAAAACATTCAGTGCGAACAGTGGAATTATTTTATATTTTTGTAAATCTCCTTAATTAAGTCCAGTATAGTAGAAAACACCTAGATTCTCATATCTGCTTCTGCAGTTAATCTTTTGTGATACGACGGTTTGGTTGAAGTATATGAAGCAAGTCCAGCCTCCCACAAATGTGCCGTTGGAAAGGGAAAAAATATTTCCGTAGACTTTTCACATACTTTTGATTCTGCACCAAATATCAAAAACTGATATAGTTTCTTAAAAGTTAGTGGGATCTGAATCTATCGTGACAAACGTTTTGTCTTCTGTTGATGTTAAAATCCACTGACCTATTTTGTACTTTGAATGGCTATTTTGTCCATTCATGATTTTGAAACATTATGTATCGAACGTTTGGAAAATATTGGTTCACAGGCTTACGCAAATCTCCCAAATGCTGACATACTTCATTATATAATATCAACAATTCACATTCACTAATATCACCACTAATATCATAAGAGTCTTGAAGCAGGATCAGCTTTACGGGAGAGTAAGCTGTGTTATTGCAGAGGACCCCACACTTAGAAGGTCCTCATGCTCGGTTTAGTGCTCTGCTGTTGCCATCTTGAAATTTTTAATAATTTCATCTTTGGACTTGTGTTTTGTAAGTGAAGCCCAATGGGACAATAAAGCAAAAGAGATACACACCATATGTAGCATGTCTGCTGGTCGTTTGCATACAGTGTTCTCAACACCCGACTATCACAAAATTCTGGTGCACCCACAATGTGTGCGAGTTCGGTGAGATTCAAAGTAAATACTACATGGTAAGCTTGTTAAGCCTATGACTGAGTAAGTGGGGATGCTAACAGTCCCAAGAAACCACATTTTTCAATCAAATCAGACTTTGCTTTAAATGCAGAAAGAATGCAGTGAATTCTAAGAAGGAGGAACCACCTAAAAACTCTATCATATCTTTTCTTATTGGTGTCCCTTTTCTGTAATAGGCGACCATTTTCACTGAAAATAATGACAGTAATTAAATGAAAGATGGGACAACCCATAGCTCCGTTTCTTCTTAGTCCTTCCTTAGTCATAAATTAGCTGAAGAACATGCGAATGTCAAGAAATGAAATAAAAACAGTTGCCTAGTGTTGTGCATCATTTCCACTCTTCTGGTCAGAACAAAAAGATATGCATGTATAAACTATGGAAATACAAATTGTGCAATTTTTGTGATTTTGTGCATGAATCAAATGTTCTTATATATGTATATAAAACTGGCATTACACAATATAAACAGTAAAATTCATGCTAGTAACTTAAAGCGTTAATTTTCTTTACTTAGAACAGCATTAAGTACCAACAAAAAAAGACCATGACAAGCCAAAGGAGAGACTACAGAAGGAAGAAAAAAGCTTTTTAGTATCCATAATGGCACTTTCTTCCTCCTTTTTGAACAAAAGCCCCATATTTTCACTTTGCACTGAGGCCTGCAAATTACGTAGCTGGCCCTGTCTTTAACTATTGAGAAGCTGGCAAGTGTATGGTGGCAGATACATATTTTCAAAATTCTGATTTTAACTAGAAAGCTCAAATTTTATCATTGGCCACAAATACTGCCAATTGTTCTCCTTGAAGTGACAGGCTCACTTCATTCTATCTTAAGAAAATCTCTGCCAAATACTCAAGTCTGAATAACCAGTTTCTTTCAAACAAAAAGAAGTATTTCATTTTGAAAAAAGGGGAAGTTCAGCTCTCAAGAATTGTACAATGGGACAGCCATCACCCTTTTGTATGTAACAAAAGTGCTTAATGAGTATTTTGTCACAAACAATACTAAAAGGACAAGTACTCAAAGATTGAGATTGAATAAAATTAATAATTTTTACTGCTCCATCCAAGGCATTTGTAAGTGAAACTGGCTTTTTTCCACTTTTCCCGTACATGAATGGCAATGAAAAAATGTCTACCAGTACAGTTTACTGCCACCACTGTGATTAAGACTCCAGCAGTTTGTCCTCCCATGGCATTTGCATCATCTGTGTAAATGTTGACACAGTTAAAAAAAAAAAGGTAAATAATTTCTTAGTATTATAATGAAAATAATTTTGACCTCATGGACTTCCATAAAGGGTCTCTGGGGCATCCAGAGGTCCACAGATCACACTTTGAGAAGTACTACTTTAGTTGATTCACTGTAATGATGAAAAGAACATATTATACATTCTTCACAATGTAATTTGTATTAAAAAAATAAAGACATTAAGCTTTACTAAATATTTAAGATACGAAGGGACACTAGTACCTACATTGTGCATGTCAAATGATTATGTATCATACACAGTAGGTAAAATATCCTAAGGGAAGAGCAAGGTTTTCTCAATCCAAAGGAGTAGACAGTGGTGACTTCACTCCTTTGTTCTTTTATATTTTGATTTATGACATCCACTGGATTTGTCAATTATAATATGCATTTTAACCAGGCTAATCCTCACAAAAACAGTCAAATGACTTTTAAATATTTCTGCCAAGAAACAAAAGGCTAAAAATAAGAAAGAAAAAACAAGCAAACCAAATTTAAATGACAAGAGTTGGCACTTCTGCTCCTGAATCAGTCATGCTATTAGATTAAAATCAGTGATGACCTAACCAGATTTGACAAGAAGTCAGTTCAAAAGTGAGCCACTCTGATGGCCTAGTGATTACAATTTGGCATGCTCCTCTCTGGCAGCTGGGGTTCGGTCCTGGGCATGGAACCACACCACTCCTCTGTTAGCAGCCATGCTGTGGTGGTGGCTCAGATAGAACTAGAAGGACCTATGACTAGAATATACAACCATGAACTGGGTCTTTGGGGAAGAAAAAAAAAGAGGAAGATTGGCAACAGATGTTAGCTCAGGGTGAATCTTTCCCAGAAGAAACAAAAGTGCAAAAGTTCAAAAAGACGATTTGATAATAACCTTTGAATCTAACTCTAAAAAGTGTATATTATATTTGATACTTTAAAGATAGTAACACCTGTATATAAATACATTAATGAGTGTTCTTAATTATTAAATATTAAATAAAATTATGTAAATAAAAATAAAAGGACTACCAATGATGATAATGCATTAGGAGTTAGGGTTTATTGTTAATCCAATTAATCTGCACACAGGTTCATAAAGAAGAAAGAAGAGCACTCCAAGCAAATAATAACCAAAAGAAAACAAAACACTGGTATAATAATATTAATATTAGACAAAATAGAATTTAAGAAAAACTATTAATAGAAATAAAGAGAAATATAAAATCACAATAAAAGAACAACCCACAAAGAAAATATAATAATCATAAAAGTGCATCACTGAAAACACAGTCTTAAGATGTATGAGGCAAAATTAACACTTTGGAGAAACTGACACATCCACAAAGTGTGAAATTTTTACAAATATCTTTCTGAAACTGATAGATAAGACAAGCTAAAAATAAAGACATTGGGAAAGTGACCAACACTATTAACAACCAAGTGTTAATAACTTTGATAATATCTAAGAAAATTAGACATATGTATATTTTTCTAGCCAGCTTTACCAATTATGGGTATTATTTAAATATTATAATAAAGCAAAAATAGAAACAGCCTAAATGTTCAGTAAAAAGAAGCAAGATAAAAAACATACATTCAACTATTAAAAATAGATTTATATTGTTACAGTATTTTTAAATGAAGAAGAAGACAGAACACTGCATATAGTTTAATATGTGTATGTAAAAAAGTCACACACAAACATATCAATGAAATGTGTTTAAAAATAGATTTATAGGGGCTGGCCCCGTGCCCAAGTGGTTAAGTTTGCGCGCTCCGCTGCAGGCGGCCCAGTGTTTCGTTGGTTCGAATCCTGGGCGCAGACATGGCACTGCTCATCAGACCACGCTGAGGCAGCGTCTCACATGCCACAACTAGAAGGACCCACAACAAAGAATATACAACCCACAATGAAGAATATACAACCATGTACCAGGGGGCTTTGGGGAGAAAAAGGAAAAAAATAAAATCTCTAAAAAAAAAAAAATAGATTTATAAAACATGCTAACTAAACTGTTGAAAGTAGTTACCTTTGAGGAAGGACAAGGGAAAAGATTAACATTTTATTTACATGCATATGTATTGTTTAAAATTTTTTAAGACAAGAAGGTATTTAAATGTGACTTGTATGATAGAGATACAGAGGGAGGAAGGGAGAGAACATAGACACCCTTAGGTAACAGCAGGCTGCTGCAACAGGAACAGATCTTATTGGCAAGAGCGTGGGGAAAGAGGTGCTTTGGTAAACTGTGGAAGTGTAAACTGAGACAACAGAAGGAAATTTGTTGGTACTGATGATCCCTGACTTGTGGTATACATGTTTTCTGGTCAATGGTTGCACATCAAGTTGTGTTAAATCAAACTCATTTGCTACAGACACAAAAGTAAAAATCAATTTATAAAAGACCAAAATTGATGTCCTAAAACAAAGAGACTTTGTACAATTCTTAAGTACATATAAGTTATATCATAAATGCACCTGACGAAGTAGGGTGGGGAGGGGTTCTCCTGAGAAATGGAACACCTCAGACATCGTAATACACAAATACGATGAAATTTGGAATGATTCTGCTCTATTTCCCAGTAAATCTTCCTTTAGAAGGAATTATTCATTGCTCTGAAGATGCCCAAGTAAATTCTAAAAAATAGGGTTTTCTTCTCAGTTTACTATATGTACATGAATAACTGCAGAAGAGTTTGAGTGGTTAATAGAAGAAGAGGCCATTATTAATGATGGTATCTTCAACAAATGTTTATAGGCAAAGGGGAACTGTCTCTAGTGAGACTGGCACAGGATGGTTGGTATTAGATTCAAAATATCCTTGTGAAGAAACATACTTTCCCCGCAAAATACAACATGAAAACAGTCATCGAGAGATCTGCCACAAACAATGATCTAGAGAAGAGAAAATTGTAATGTCACTAACAGTATTTGCTGGCTTCAATCTAGCATTGTCCAATTTAAAATGTGGTAAGCTGGCAGCAAAGAGCTAGGTAATTAATCAGCCATTATTACACCAAAATAATTGTTTATGATTACTTATATTTGCATTTGAGGACTGACTAGAGAATAATCTTAAAGAAAGAGAACATCAAAGGTATTTGGGGAAAAGGGTTGAAGAGTGTGAGAAAATAAAATAATTGTTTGCCTCTATATAGAGAGCAGAAAAAAAGATTAATGAAAACAAGTTCAGGAAAAAAAAAAGAGAAGAATAAGAAAATAAGTCTTAGTACACCAGCATAAGCAGAAGGCATTCAAATAAGCTGAAACTTCGAAGTACATTTATAGACCAATTATCAGCATTAGTAAAGACAATAAAACATAATGTGACAACTAGCATGTGAAACAAAGAAACATTTTATTTTCTGAATAGAAATAATGTCAGTTTAATCCCAATATATCTGTTTAGGAAACAAAACTTGTGAGCTTTTAAAAATAAAGACGTGAAAAAGAAAATGTTAAATAATTATTGGGAAAAATGCATTTTACATTATCAACAGGAGATGCTACATAAAAACTCTATTTCAAGAAAACAAGCAGATTCTAATTTCATTCACGGATGCTTTGGAAAAATCGATAGGTCACAAACTGTTATTTGACTAAATTGGCCCTTTCCTTAAACTGAACTGAAAACCAACTAGTTTTTGCCTGCCGGAAAGGCAAAATCTCAATAAACGAATAAATAAATGAAAGAATGGATGGAGGCCTGGCTGGATGGATGGATAAAGGTTGATACATCTTCAGGTTCAATTAGTAATTAAATGTAGAAGTGGTCACTAAAAACAATGAAAATTTTAAAAAATAAAATGAGAAATGATAATGAGTAATAATAAAAACAAAATTTTTTTCTAAAATTAATCCCCAGAAAAGAAGCAAAATATAATTTGAAACACACAGATGGTGCAGGGCAGGGGTAAAGGAAGCAAATTAATAGGGCAAAGAAAAAAACTGATTTAAATATAAGGGGAAAGTAATAGGTATTACACAAAATAAAGGGAACGAACTCTGTAGTTAACCCAGATCTATTTCTTTAGCCCTGAGCTAACATCTATTGTCAATCATCCTCTTTTTTGGCTTGAGGAAGATTAGCCCTGAACTAACAACATCTGTGCCAATCTTCCTCCACTCTATATTGTGGGTCACTGCTACAGCATGGCTGATGAGTGGTGTAGGTCTGAGCCCAGAACCCGAACCTGCAAACCTGGGCTGCCAAAGCAGAGCATGCCGAACTTAACCACTAATCCACGAGGCCAGCCCTCCAGATCTATTTCTTTTTGATTCAAATTCATTTAAACTAACTGAGATTTAGGACTTCTGATGTAATAACTGATGAATACAGATCAAACAGGATTTGTAGGTAACGGGACAGTTCTGACAGCCCAAATGGTGGTTGAATATGACAAAAATAACAAAGAAAAAAGATGAAATTTCTTGACTCTCTAAACATTGAAGTGGCTGAATGTTCCCTTCTCAGCATGAGCATGCTCAGATTGCCTGAGAATTTTTTTCACAGATACAAACATTACCATTTTCTCAGTTGGCCTTACCCAAGGAAGAATCTTCCATAGGGAGCCAATTCTAATTTTTTAAATCTTAAGACAATGAGCCTTAATTATTCCCTGTAAAGTAACTATTTTAGAAAAAATATTATGCAATAGTGTGTGGCACAGCAACAAGAAGCTGAGAAGAGTTAATGGGCAACTGGCCTATAACAACAAAAGGGGAAAGCCTTTGGCTTCACGTCCTTAGATTTTATCCAGCTCTCTCTTTGCATCCTGTTTTTAAAAAATGTCAGAGAAGCAAGGAAGCTATGCAGAGTATGCAGGGTAAATATTTATGATACAATGTTGTTGTTAAAATTTCAGAAGATAAAAATAACATATACCCTATGATTGTAAGCATGCAGAGCACACATACGTGAAAAAGACTGGAAGGAAATATAAAAATTGTTATTAGATGGTTTGGATTAGTGGGATTATGTACTGTTTTTCCTGTTCAGTATTAAGCAAACTTTTTTGAAAATGGAATGTAATTATTAATTTTTAAAATTACATGTAAACGACATTTTAGATCTAAGATCATTTAGATTGAAGGAGACTATTTATGGTTCAAAAAAAATACCAATGTGCAACTTGAATTTTCCCCAAAGGGCGCACATTTAAAAAAAGTGAGATGAACTAACAAGGACATATTTCCGATCATCTAATGATGGAATCTGGAATTTCTACCTATTGTTCACACTGCCTATAATAAAAATTTGTCAGTAGAGTTATAGTTGTTTTGTTTTGGTTTTTCTTTGTCCCTTACGGTGAAGCTAGATATGCTGGACAAACTGGTAGACAGTATAACTTCTTATCTATATGGAGGTATTAGTGAGAATAGAACTCATAAAATAACAGCAAGCAATATGCTCAACCTGGCAGTGCCATTAGAGAATAAGACAATAGTGCAACTTCTTCCACAGGCTCTCACCTCAAAACTTCCACAGACAGGAACAGACCTGAGCTCCGGGGCAGCAGTGTCCATCGCCAACAGATGCCTAATCATTTTCCTCTCTCGATTTATTTACCTAATGGCCTGCATGCTTGCTCTGTTTGTATTTATTTCAGTGGAGGGGGGTGGTGTTACAAACATTATTAACTTTTTTATATATAGTAAGTTTTTTAAAAGGCTCTAAAAATATTGTCAGTTTTAAGAGGCAGTTGAGTTGTGTTTACTGAGAGTGTTGTTATGATTTAGTAAATGGATTTCTGAATAGTTTTTCAGATAATAATCTATTAATAATAGAAGGGTTCAATTATATAGTACAGTTTTTCAGTGCATAAAGGACTTAGGGAAAGATAATGGAAATGGAAGCTATGGGAGATAGAAAATGAAGCTTGGAGGAGGTAAAATTCCCACATGAATGTAAAGTCCTTGTGCAGGGAATGACAGAGGAAGACAACCAAAAAAGGAGACTGTTTTTCTTTTACTTAATTTATTTATAAAGTTCATCGAGTTTTGTCATGAATTCCAAGCATTTGCACTTACAGGAGTGCTGGTGACACCACTCAAAAGTGGGGGGTGAGGACACATGGAGCATTCTTAAGGACAAAAATGAAAAGTTTGGTTATAGTCACAATAAATTTTTCAGTTTTGAAAAAACTTCTGGCGAAGCTTTCTTGTAGGATGTTTGAACTAAAGTGCTGTAGCTTGATGGGGAGGTTTGACAAAAGATTAGGATTTAGGAGCAATTGATTTATAGACAAAGATTTCAAACAGAAATAAAGGATGGTATCTTCTACAAAATAAGTAAAGGTTGAGGACAGAGAACCAAGAAATAAAGTTTGGGGACTTCCCACAGTTGAGAGACTGGAGGAGAAAGAGGAGCTGGCAATAGTGGGAAAGGAGAAGAACAGAGAAATGGGAGCCACTAAATCAGCGAGAGGAAGGGCAGAGGGGATTTTGGGAAAGACTGAAGTGTCAACAGAACAAACATCATTGAGATGTCAAGGAATAAGAGGACTACGGAGAAGCTTTTAAATTTGCTTAGAAGGGCATCATAATGCCAATGAAACAATTGGGTCTGGGAGGCTGGCCCGGTGGTGCAGCCGTTAAGTTTGCATGCTCTGCATCGGCGGCCTAGGGTTGGCCAGTTCAGATCCTGGGCGTGGACCTACACATCGCTTGTCAAGCCATGCTGTGGCAGGCCTCCCATATATAAAGTAGAGGAAGATGGGCATGGATGTTAGCTCAGGCTAATCTTCCTCAAAAAAAAAAAAAACTGGGTCTAATATAACAATTGAGGCAGAAGCAGAGGGAGAGCGTGGTCATAAGTTGGATTTTGGCTGCTAAGAGAATAATACAAGGTAGCTCAATAGCTACAAAGCACAGCAGAGTTACTAAAGAGTCTTTGTTTTTATTAAGATGGAGAAATCAGATTTTTAATACATAACCATTGAGAGCAGAAAACAAAGAAAGATTGATGGTTATAAACAGAGGAAGAAAAGCATGAGCATAATGTCCTTCAGAGAGACAGACAGATGGGGTCAGTAGAAAGAGCATGAACAAAATGGTTAGCTTCATAGGGGAAGGGCACAGAACACAGACACAAGGACGCTCAGTGGGGCTTGGAAAAGGACTACGCTTTTTATAAAAAGCCAGGAGCAGTTATTCAATGTGAATGATGATGAAGATAGATAAAAAAGATACACGTAATCTGAAAATACATAAAATAGAGTGCCTGCCAAAAAGGACACATAAAAAACTCTGTCAAGTAGTACTAATGAAGCTTGACTACATTGACTCTTCAAGGCCCAAATTCACATCTCATTTCAGCTAAGAGAAGAAGGAAAAGTAGGATGGGGGACAGGTATGTACAAAAGCAGGGGGAATGACAGGTACTGTATTTAGGATAAGGTAAGAAATTCAGGGTGGCTAAAGCCTAAGGTATGTGTCGGAAAATGATGTATTCACAGAAGAAACAAATGACATCTTCCTTAAGAAGTATTCTAGGCTAATAGCAGGAATCATTTTTGTTACTCACCCTAGCAAAAGCTTCTTTGAGAGCTAAGTCACTTCATATGCCCCAAGACATAGTCCCACATTCCTCACCAGGCAATCCCTCCCCCTCCAATGCACATGTTTGATGTGTGTGTTGATAATAATTAAGTAAAATTGAATCTTGGCACAGCTGGTTGGGTGTCAGAGCATTTTCTATTATGCAAACTTCTTCCTGCCAGTGTTTACCCATCGACTGTAAATTGAAGAGCTAGTTAAGCACTTGTTTAATGAGTAGGAGGAGTCAACCAATGTAATTCTGAATCTTTTTTTTAACTAAGAGATGGCCTTATTATAATTGTGTGGATAAGTGTTCTCCCTTACACCTTCCTTTTAAGTATGTAATAAAGCATCAAAGAGTCCAGTTCAATGCTTGTCATTATAAGATATTAAATGGAAAATTATTCTATTTTCTGTGAATATATTTGAAATTATTGATAGTTGTTGGTATTTTTTGTTTACTAAGTCTTTGCTAATTCATGTAATCTTCATTTAACAACATTTTACCAAATATATACTTAAATACCAGGAACCATGCTATATACCTGAGACAATAGTCAGTGAAAATAGAAAACAGTTCTTAGTCTCGTTGAGCTTAAAGTCAAATAATAACACAAATAAGCACATAGTTAAAAAGTGAAGTAAGTGTTTCATAGGAAAGAAAAATATCAAGATTCTATGAGTGTAACGCACAAAAAATTAACCTGCATTGCAGATTGGTGAAAAGTTCCCCGAAAAAATAATGCTTAAATTAAAATCTAAACACTGAGTAAGCATCTACTAGAAGGAGAGACAAGAAGACTCTTTCAAGCAAACACTACTGGAAATTTGCTAGAGAGTAGATTTCAGGTGCTCTCATCACACACACACAAAGAGTAACCATGTGAGAGAATGATATATTAGCACATATATAGTAATTATTTCACCATGTATATGTATATCAAACCATCATGTTGTACATCTTATATATATATATACAATTTCTATTTTAAAAAAAGGAAGAAGTAGGAAGACTCTGTGGCAACAGGGAGCCTGCAGAGTCATCTTTACAAGCCCTCCTCATCATGCCCATGTAATTGGGGCGCAGAAGGATGTGGTCAAGCCCCTGTGGTCTTCTAAGAAGGGTTATAAAACAGAGATAACAAGATAAATAGGTTTCAGTTGAGAGAGGAGTAAAATTACTTCCTGCCAGTAGATCAAGGGAGAGTTATCTTTCTTTAAGGAATACCATAGTGACACTCTACTAACTTTGTTCCCTCCAGGTCTCGATTCGTATTAAAGGAATGGATCCAGCAAAGGGCTCCCACCAGAACATAGGGAGCAGGAAGATTTCTTTGGTGGTTCCCAAAAAAGAGTATGCTGGATTGTTAGCAAGGGACCACATCAAATCATTGGTTTTAAATATATTAAAAAATACCTTGTTCTAGAGTAAATAAGAATCAGGCAGTGTAAGGCAGTAAAAATACCTGCCAATCTCAGGTTTATGAATGAGGGCTCAAAGCAAGAGGAGTAACAAACAGCCCAAAGATGTATTCTAGGTCTTTTTATGCCAGCCGGACTCTGGCTGAAGGAAACATATTATCCTTTCCTTCAGAGAGAGGCAGAGAATGATATTTTCTCAGAGCGTATTGAATTTATTTCGCTTTCTTAATGTAGTGTCTCTCAGTATGTGGTTTCACATTTGTTTATACTCATGTAGCCAACTGTGCATTGCTACAAAAAGGAATCTGAGGTCTAAAATAGAAGCATTTTTTTCACTAAAATGTAAATTCTTGAACAAATCACTCTTCCCTGAAATATAAAATTTGAATAACAATTTTTCTTTTAACATTTTGTAAAAGCCTAGTAATAGTTATCTTTCAAGCAGCTAAACAAAATAGAGTTCTGTTTACAGATCAAATCACTTTAATGAGCCTAGCAGAGCAGCAGAAATGTCAGTAATTGCTATCCTTTCATCCTCAGTCCTGTTTTGATGGGTTAAAAAAAAAAAGTAAATCAAACTAGTCTCCAAAATCTCATCAAAGAAAATCAATCAAATGTGGTAGCCAACATGGTATTATAGCATCCACGTATGCATTTTTATTAAAGCTTACACAAAGCTTTTCAGAATCCAGACTTACTGCTACCTAAATTCTAAATCATACAAACGCTATTGTGTGTAACAGTGTGCTTGCACACAGATGGACAGCCTAAAAGAGCCATATTCCCTACGACAACTGTCCTATGAATTCTTAAATGAATGCAAATAAGGATTTATGCTGATGCGTCTGTAGCCCAAAAACCCCTAGCGCATGGGTACCCATAGATTTGAAACTGGGAGCAATCAATTCACCTCCTAGACCAGAGTAAAGCACCATGATATTTCTTAGAGTTTTCTTCTTCTCTCTCACACTTTTTTAGGCTATTATTTGGTAGTGAGAGATTTTCCTTGATTAATAGCTCACGCTTAATTCTAATGCTCATTATAGTAAAGATCTTCTTGCAGCAAGACTGTTAAAAGAGGGTATAGCATGCATCAGGCAAAGCTTACTTCATTCCCTGTGAGCATCAAACAACTGTCATTCTGCTAAATGAGTTGTCATTAGCAGGCAGAGCCTTCTAGAGTCGCTCAGAAAGAAATCTAACTGAAGTGATGACTACTGGAGGAGGCCTGATTGAGTTTGGAGGCCGGGCCGTCCCCTTCCCCCATTCTCCCATTCCGTGCACTAAGCAGTCTTTCTAAAGTGGGGATATTTGGCTTGGGACTGGTGACCTAAAACTACCTCTGAAATCTGGCACAGCATTTCAGCTCTAGCATGAATATTCTCTCCTCTCAGCCAGTATTATTGGCAGGCATCTCGTGCATTGCCAAGTGTGTGCCAGAGATGGGAATAATGGATAAGTTAGGGTGACTTGCAAATATAAATAAGTAATGGTTTCCTTTATTCAGTTTAGAATTCCTGTGGAAAATTATGTCCTCAGCTTTCTTGGTCTTCCTTCGGAGTTTTACTATGATGATTTCAATACTTTCCCTGAATTCAGACCTTATCTACTAATGAGTTGTCAAACTCCAGACACATGTCACTGCCTGTCTTTCTTTCATGTAAATGGTACATCTTCATGTGCTCCATATTCTATTTTCTCATGCCAAAATTTGTATTTTTGTGACTTATTGCTTTTCTATTGAAGCCCTAAATTTGGACTAAATGAAGAAATAGTCATACCTGTGAAGTGATTGAACTTTACTAGAGACAAAAATTTGCTTCATTAATTCAAAAAACATTAATTAGATTCCTATGAGAGTAGTTGTTCCCAACCTATCTGTCCCTACTTAGGAGCTCACAAAGGTATTAATGGAAATATTCAATTTACTTTAAATATTTCAAAAATTGAAATAGTAATCATGCATTTACCTATGATGAGACTGCATGGGCTAACTAAAATGTCAAGGTTTTTTGCTTTGGCTGGAGTTATATCACACCTTTGGCATTCCCAAGGTAGGATCCCAGAAATTTCATGATTCCTCCACTCGGTGGATAAATTATAGTATATAATATCTCCTGATATGCTATATTTTATATCTAAAGATATATCCTTACATATCCTTAATTAATTTTTGAATCCTTGACTATAGCTATCAGCATAAATTCTCACACATCCCCCAATAAACTCTAAAATTTATTGCATAGCACGGTCAAGATAACATTCAACTTGAATATAGATGAATTTATGAAAAAATGAATCTTATAATCCCTTCACAAGAGTCCTCAACTGGTCAATGAAGAGCAGCGAGCTGCAGCGCCCCCTGGAGATGAGGAGCAGGACAGTCACCCGGGCTCCCCTACCAGTCCCTTCGGCCAACTTCACAACGTTCAATGCAAACACACATCTGGGCAAAACTACAGTTACTGCGTCCTGTACCTCCATGAATGTTTATCTCAGACCGATAATAAGCTCTCATTGGCATCTACACTTTTTAAAAGAAAAGTGAGGAAATAAATTATCCTAAGTAAATGTAACTGTTGAACAAAATCTTTCAGAATATAAAGTCCATTGACGAGGGGTTGAGATTCGCCCAGGAAGGTAGAAAGTGTGAATCAACATTCCAATCTATTCCTTAATGATCATTTTTATCTTTTCTTCTTATTGAGATACAATTGATATGTCACACTGTATTAGTTTTAAGTGTACAACATAATGATTTGATGTATGTATATATTGTGAAATTATTACCACAATAAGTTTAATTAACACCCATCACTGCACATGGTTACAAATTTCTTTTCTTGTGATGAAAACATTTAAGATCTACTCTCTAACTTTCAGATATACAATACAGTGTTGTTAGTCATGCTGTACATTACATCCCCGGAATTTGTTTATCTGGTAACTAGAAGTTTGTACATTTTGACCACCATGAAGGTGGTTAATAATAATTTTTTAATTTTTGTTCTTGATAAGATGAAAATATACAGAAAACTATAGAGAGAAATATAACAACCCACATGTAAACCCTTCCTGGGGGAGTAACTGTTCATGTTTTGCCATTTCTTTTGCTTAATTTATTTTATAAAAGAAACAAAGCTTTATAGTTAACATTGAAGCCCTCTTTGCTCTCTTCCCCAATTTCAATCCCACAGTCCCTTCCCAGACTCAACTATTGCCCTGAATTCGATCCATATCTTCTCAATCCATATTTTAATGCTTTTATTAAATATACACATCTCCGTAAATACATATCATCGTTTTGTGTGAATTTTTAAATTTATACAAATGCTGTTATACTCTAGACATCATTAGTACGCTGCTTTTTAAAATTCAGCTTTGTTTTTTAAAACATTTAAATTTAGTTTAATTTTATTATTGAATAGCTTTCTGTTACATAACTCTACTACAATTTATTTATCTTAATGTCCTTACTGATGGACATTAAGGTTATCTTTCTATTTTTTGAGGTTACAAACAATACTGCACTTAACATAGTTATGGATTTCTCCTGACACATATGGACAGGAAGCAAGATTCTTAGAGAAAAAAATAATAAATTGAAGCCTTTGAAATGCTTCTAAGGTGAAGTCTATAGGGTTTAGAAGATAAAGAGAGCTCACGGAAGCAAGAATGGGAGAGGAGCAACAGGACCTGGTTTGGTAACACAACACTGTGTTGATGAGGAGGAGGATAATATATTTTAAATAGCATTTTTACAAAATATACTTAAACAGAGCTAAGAAAAATATTACATTTAATTTCTGGTTGCAGAATGATGCTACTTTCCTTGAAAGAAAACTCTTCAAAGCAGGTAAAGCGATTACAGGTATATTCAGTTTCTGACAAGATAATGTTTTCACCCCTGGATCCTACCTTCTAGGTCTTTGTCTGAGCTCTGCCTCTCTAACGTTAGCTCTCCAGCACGGTCCCTCCGTTCTAGTCAAACCTCTCTACTTACCACACTGTAAACAAAACTTCTGTCTTGCCTCTTCCGTGACTTTGCTCCTGCTACGCACAGCCTGGAGAGACCCTGGTGAGGTTCATGGTATTCTTTCCCTCCTCTTGGTTCTTGTAATACTTAGTCTGAGCATCTCAATCACTGACATACTCGTTGCAAATGGCATGTGTTTTGATGTAATGCAAATCAGATCTTTAAGATCTCAGGCAAGCGATTTGCAGATTCTGCTGCCTTCAAGTTCCAAGGTTGCTATAACAGTGACAGAAGAACCTAGATACGTTAGCCTGGTCTCTTTTCTTAGAAGTAGAACTTCTTTCTTAAAATCTAATGAGTCACAACAATAGTACTGTGTTAATGAGACTATGATGATAAAAATAGCCAACATTTATGAATTGTTTTCTGTAGGTCAGGGTCTGTGCTAAACACTTGATATCTTTTATCTCATTTAATCCTTACTGTGACTCTATAGAAATGAAAGGCACAGAAAGATTAAATAAGTTGATTTAGGTCAGTCAGCTGCTAGGCAGCTGAGTCAGGGTCTGTCTTACTCCAGAACCTGATCACATTAAACTCTCTTCCATGTTAGTAACTACAGGAGTATGTTCCTTTTGTCTAGGAAGTGAATAAAAACTGTCCTGTCCACGGAAGGAAGGAAAAGCAATACGGAGGGGTGTAAAGAGTGTCATATCTGGACCCACTTCAACTTGAGTTCAAATCCCATCTCTACTACTTCCTGTCTGTGGGGTGAGCCCTAGTTTCTTTAAGATAGAACGTCTGCTGGGATCCTTGTCTGTTGATCCACAGATGATACTTAGTCTCTGTAGATTTTCTTATTCTGTGTTGTCATAGCATTTGGTGCATGTCTTTGTTTCAGCAGCTACGTTATATTGTGCTTTTACACATTTATTTGTAATATCCTTTCATCAGGCCCCTAACTTGATGTGTCAGGCCCTGTTCCACATGCAGGGACACAGTGGTGAATTCACACAATAGCTCTGCTGTCGTGGAACTGAGATTCCAATCAAGAAAGACAATAAAATATAAGGCTAGATAAATTCTATACAAAGAGCTAAAATTGGGTGATAGTGAGCAACTTGGTAGCTATTTCAGATTGGGAAATTAAGAAAGGCTTCTCTGAGAGAGTGAAATTTAAGCTACTAAATGGATCACAACAAGGATCCAGCCTTGCAAATATCAGGGGAAAGGAGGTCCAAGCAGAGGGAAGAACTAGGGCAAAGGAGATGGGTTCTCTCCCTACTACACCACGAGCTCCACCCAGAACCATTTTTGTGTGTTTCCGATTGCTTCCCCGTGGTGTATTTTAACATGTTACTCTGTTCCTTGTGTATTAATGAGCCATTGCTGCAACAATGCTGTATAACAAACCAAATAATTTCTCTGCTTTAAATCCTTCAGTGACTTCTTCTCATTGTACTTAGAATAAAATCAAATTGTAAAGTGAAAACTCTGAAGATAAGAATCGCATGTGTCTGGTTTGTTACCATGTCTCCAGTACTGGTTTTGGTGCCTGACATGAAGTAAATACTTGTACTTGTAGAATAACAATAAAGAAATGTGGGAATGAGCCTGGGCTCTGTACTCCAGCTCTTCAGTTCTTTCAAGGGATTACAACCCAGTTTCTCCTTTATATTTTAAACCACTCTCCTATAGTACTGGTCCTCTGCTGTTCAACATATGCATTTTTCCTATCTGAAAAACAAAACCAACTAACAGTAACAACAACAAAAAACCTCGCCTGTGATTCCTTTAGCTACCAACACTCTTCCTTCTCAAGCAATACAACTTCACTTGTCATTCACATTTGGAATATTACTTATACCCAGACTAAAATTTGCAAGTTGGCCATAACATCCATTCCACACAGCATTGCTTGTGATCAATTAACTCATTTTGCAGCAAAAGAAATGCAGCAAGGGGCCCATGCTCATGGAATTCACTGGTCTTACCATGATCTCCATTATCTTGAAGCAGCTCGCTTGACAGGATGGTGAAACAGCCTTTTGAAAACAGTTACAGCGCCAGCTAGGTGGCAACTCCTTGCAGGGCTGAAGCAATGTTCTCCAGAAGGCTGTATATGCTCTGAATCAGCATTGGATGTATGGTGCTCTTTCTCCCATAGCCAGGATTCACAGGTCCAGGAATTAAGGGGTAGACGTGAGAGTGGCACCACTCACTATTACCCCTGGTGATCCACTAGCCAAATTTTTGCTTCCTGTTCCTGTGACTTTATGCTCTGCTGGCCTAGAGGGCTTAATTCCAGAGGGAGAAATGCTTCCACCAGGAGACACAAAAATGATTCCATTGAATTGGAAGTTGAGACTGCCACCCAGCCACTTTGGGCTTTTCATGCCTCTGAATCAACAGGCAGAGAAGGGAGTCATGATGTTGGCTGGGGTGATTGATCCCGACTGCCAAGGGGAAATTGGACTCTACTCCACAATAGGGGTAAAGAAGAGCATGTCTAGAATACAGGAGATCCTTTAGGGTGCCTCTTAGTATTACCATGCCCTGTGATTAAGGTCAACGGAAAACATAAAACGACCCAAACCAGGCAGACCTACTAATGGCTCAGACCCTTCAGGAATGAAGGTGTGGGCACTCCACCAGGTAAAGAGCCACGACGAGCTAAGATGCTTGGTGAAGGTGGAGGAGACACAAGATAGGTAGTAGAAAAAGATAGTTATAAATACCAGATATGATCATGCAACCAGTTACAGAAATGAGGACTATAATTGTCATGATATTTCCTCCTTATTTTGTTATGAATACATTTGTATAAATATATACATAAATATAGCCATATATCTTTGCTTTATATATAAAGCAAATATCTTTGTTTTCTTTCCTCTCTTATTCCCTTGTCATGTAACATAAGATATATAGACTTTATATCAATATTTAAGTATTGTTAATTTTATACCATAGTATTTAAGTTATGAGATATAAGAACACAAGTAAACATCACTCAAGGACTTTACCTTTTCTTCTGGGGAAGGGATTAGTGTATTTTCAGCTGTATGCAGGATAGTTGTATCATGTTAGATGAAATTATGACCCCTTATTGTCTTTATTTGGAGATTTACTATGATTTAACAGATGTATTTGGGTGCCAAATTGACAAGGAGTGGACTCCTGATGCTAATTTTATGCATCAGCTTGACTGGGTTAAGAGATGACCAGATAGCTGGTAAAAGATTATTTCTGGGTGTGTCCATAAGAGTGTTTTTAGAAGAGATTAGCATTTAAATTAATAGATTGAGTAAAGAAGATCACCTCTTCAGTGTGGGGTGGGCATGATCGAATCCACTGAGGGCGTGAATGGAACAAAAAGGTGGAAGAGGGGCTAATGTGTTCTTTTTGACTAAACTGGGACAACCCTCTCCTCCTGCCCTTGGACATGGGCATTCCTGGTTTTCAGGCTTTTGGATTCAAGCTGGGATTTACCCCATTGGCCTCCAGATCCTCAGGCCTTTGGAATCAGATTAATATCATTGGCTCCCCTAGTTGTCAGGTTTTTGAACTCAGACTGAATTGCACGTCACCAGATTCCTGATTCTTCAGCTTGCAGACAGCAGATCATGGGACTTCTCGGCCTCCATAATCATGAGCCAATTGTATAATAAATCTCTTATATCTATCTCTATATCCTATTGGTTCTATTTCTCTGGAAAACCTTGAGTAATACACTCCCTCTTTCCTAAGATTCTGGTTTTCTTTCTATTTCTCCAGCCATCCCTTAATCTTCCTCATGGGCTGTTTGCTCCTCATTCTTCCCTCTTAAATATTTCATCCTCACCTCTCTGTTCTTTTCACTTTATGCATAATCCATGAAGAAACAAACTCAAACTCATAGCAACAGCTAATATCAATGAGAGTATGATACTCATGTCTTCTCATTAGCCTAGCATCTCCCAGGCGCCATAGACTTTATAATAACGGCATTTATTTATTGATTACTTATTACAATTCAAGAACTGTGCTTAGATATTTACAAATATTGTTTGACTTATTGTTCCAAAGTTTTGAAGAAGATAAATAATTATTTTTTCTTTACAGAGGGGGAAACAAAGACGTAGACAGTTTCAGTGAATTACCCAAGGCCACAGAAATAGTAACAAATAGGGGATTTGAATCCAGATTGCCTGACTCCGTGATTTTAAACATTATATCATATTGCTTCATATTTAAGGGTTATTTAAGTTAATTACTTTCAAGCATTTTAAATGCAAATTATGTCAGATATAATTCAAGATCCAAATTGAATTTCATGTATTAAAGAGAGAAGGCTATCCTAAAAAATATGCTTTCTGCGTAGAAAACCTTATCTCTTACTTTTTCATTTGTTTAAAATTGCTTGTCTATAAATATCCTCATGCAGCTTCTCTTGGAAGAAGGACCTTCAGGATAAAACAAAAGTATATTAAAGCACAGAATGTGTCGGCTTTGATCAATGGTTCAAGGCTAAAATTTCCAGCCTGATATTTTGTTTTGTTTAGTTGTGTTTTACTTTGCTTTTGGTTAATGCCCTAGCGGGCTCTTTATAACAGGAAATGGTGGATTAATGGCTGGATTTCTTTTCTCTGTCTAGAGAACTAGATGAGACAGACATACGGAGAAGAGATGCTTAACCAGGTTATTAGAGAAATGGATCAAACATTCAAATGTCTAAAGGCCAGAGACAAAAACCTGAAACAGATGATAATTAAGGGCATGGGTCTGCAATCAGATAATCTGTGTGCTGCACCCACCTTGCAACTTAGCCATGGGAAAATCATTTAAACAAGCTAGCCTCATGTTTCCCATGTGTAAAATAGAAATAATAATAATACTTACCTCTTGGGATTCTTGTGAGTGATGATAAGATATGCAGGGGGTAGGATAGTGCTGTACACACAGTAAATATTCAACCAAAGTTGGCTAGGCTATTATTACCTATGCTTTTTCCATATCTTCCTGCTCCCAGGCTTCACTATTTACTATTACTATTTAACTGTTTAACTATTCTACTCCACATGCCAGACACCCATGGCTGCATCCGTTGCATTGCAGTGCACTCTACCAGACATGCAGATGTGTTTTAGATAAAGATATCAGTGTATTTTTTCAGTCCCACCCTAAAAGAGGAAGCACGCTAGCAAGGCATGACTGCTTAATGAAATGAACACCACCTGGAATTCAGAGACATTTGGCCAGGGGCTGCAATATCCATCAGTTTGTGTAGAATCAAGAGAAATTGGATTTAACTCTACCTTGTGTCAGTCTCATATCTGACTTAATCAAACTGTCTGAATAATGGTATGTTAATGGTATGAAGATTGAAAGGCAAGCCCAGGGGAACCTAGAGCAGTATTTTGTATTTTTACATAGAATATTTAATGCT
The DNA here is from genome assembly GCF_041296235.1 of Equus asinus. Lineage (NCBI taxonomy): Eukaryota > Metazoa > Chordata > Mammalia > Perissodactyla > Equidae > Equus > Equus asinus. The sequence goes on along the minus strand of NC_091794.1, from coordinate 42,429,333 downwards.
TGGAGGAAATTGGATGAGTCAGATCCTACCCAGCTGTTTTAGAGTGCATTATAAGTAATCCACAATATGGAAATTAATTAGAAGCTTTGGAGAGATGCATTACCACTTTCAGATTCTAATTTTGTGGGGCATGGTGGCACGGCGACTCAAATTCACCTGCAATAATAATAGATCATATTTCTATTTACTGTGTATGGAGCTTTTTTATACATACCAGTTAATTTGATCCTTAATAAAATATTGTTGGTTAAAGAAGCAATCCTAGGGGCCCTCCCTGTGCCAAGTGGTTAAGTTCGTGCGCTCCACTTCAAAGGCCCAAGATTTCGCTGGTTCAGATCCTCGGCACAGACATGGCACTGCTCACAGGCCACGCTGAGGCGGCGTCCCACATAGCACAAACAGAAGGACCTACAACTAGAATATACAACTATCTACTGGGAGGCTTTGAGGAGAAGGAGAAGAAGAAAAAGAAAGAACATTGGCCACAGATGTTAGCTCAGGTGCCAATCAGAAAAAAGAAGCTATCATTTACCTAGCGCCATTTTATGTATTCCAAAATATTGTCACCTTTGGGAGGTTGGTGTAACTTTTCTAACTCCATAGTTAGTGCACCACAAACAGCACTCACCTCAAAGCTGCCTCATTTAAGAGACTATGACTTTCTCCCAGGGCATGTTTATGCTCTAATAAAATCCTGATTTATGGATCTAGCCATTTACTGTATAATAGTGGTGATGATGTGAGGTTGTGCAAATCCTAGTGCTGCGTATTATGGAGGATCAGATCCTATCTTTCCACAGTGTTTATGCTCTAGAACTCAGAGCATCTTTAGTCATGTGCTTCGTTGTTATAATGTAGTCTTCCAGAAAGTGCATGCAAAGTAAGAAGGAAAAGCATGAAAAGGAGGGAGCACTAACTGTTGGCTCAGGGAAAAGTTGTGTAATTTTCCTCCATTTCTCCTTTAGTGCCACTCTTTTGCGTTTTCTAAATATTTTCCCCACAGAGGCCCTCATGCTGGCAGCATTATAGCCCCTCTCCCAGACCTGACCCCCAATGAGCTGAAACATAAGATGCTCTCGAGTAAACATCACTGATGTACACACAGTTCTGTAAAAACAACCAACTAGGGACCAATTGGCAGAATTGTTAAAAGTGCTCTCAGCAACGTGTTTGACAGATCTCTCCGCCATGCGACACAACTACAGCTTTGTCCCTCTCCTCTTGTGAGAAGGCTCCTCACGACCATCTTTTCATTCAGTGCTTCTCTAACCTGGACACAGGCCTTACAGATCAGTGAATCTACCCTGCATCCGAGTTCCACAGCCACCTGAACATACTCATGATGAGAATTCAGGGTTCTTTCACACATTTTGAGCAAAAGGAAAACATTGAACTTGGTACATAGTAAAAATAATGCAAATCTTCCTCAAATCTAATAAATGCAAATCTTTCTCAATCTAATAAACCTGTATTTTGGAGAAAAAGTAAATTCATTCACATGGATGTTTATTTTAAAATCACTTAATGCATATGTAAAATTACTCTTTCCCACACATACTCTAGTAAATGCCATCTATGATTAATATATCACGATTCTGAGTTCAAGTTCACCAATCTACTCTTTTACTCTTTAATCAAAAACTCAAAGTCCCATTTTGACAAGGTTGAAAGTGCTTCTTCTGCAGAATAGATTAATCCTATTTACAGAAGGAAAAAGAAAATAACCTTAGAATGATGTTTTCCCTTCTACTTAAAAACTCACTTTTCATATAATTGTATGAGACTGTCTCCTTTTAGGGGTCAGTGCAATACTAAAAGATTTCAGCTGACTCACAAAATGAGGGTATTAGGGTTCAATTAAGATGTGTTAAAATTAATACACTGGTTTTGGGGATCTTTTTTCTTTATTTCAGTCTGTGTGATAAGACACTAATGAGTGACCTTGTGGGCTTTGGCAGGAAGTTTCCCATTTCCGATTCTGTGAAATCTACCCCAAATTCTATGAGATGGATATTTAAAAAATTAAAAATCTCTAACTTTACGGCCAAGAAAGTGAACCCAGGAAGGTGATTTTATCAGGCCAGATAGCATATTAGTGGTGGAGATAGGATCCGAAACCAGACATTCAGACTTAAGGAAAGGTCATCTTGCTAAGCTCCTGCTCCCTCTTTAGAGTAGTGATATGCCCGAATGTAGCCTATAGTATCAGCGCGTGCTCGCATATCATTATGTCTGTGCGCGCCTGTGAAGTACTGGGTCATAGGTCTTTCATGTTGACAAAAACAAAGAAACACACACACACCCCATCATTTTGTTAGAAGGAAATAAATGATTGTCCCTTGAATGGGCACAATGCACACATGCATACATACCACGCAAAATTCTACCATAAGATTCACTTTCTAAGAAGCAGTTTTCTTACAGATTGTTGTTTCTATTATTATAAAATGTTTGCACTGAATTTTGACCACAGTACAAGTACAGTCAGTACAGCCCTTTATGCCAAATTAATGCCAAGGAACCACCATCAGTCAGTGTAGATCCCCTCCATACTCCACCCTTCCAATGGCTTTGTCAACCCACAGACTGTGTTAAATGGAGCTGAATTAAATGCAACTAGAAAGTGGAGAAAACTCTATATTTCTCAGATTGTTACATCATTTTCACTGTTTCCTTGAGGGGAGAGGAGGAATAGTGTTTGTTCAACACTTACTGAAACAAAGAGAACTTCAGCACACAATATCTGGTTCAATGTTTCCACTCATCCATAAATTAAAGGGTAGCTTTATTATCTCCATTTCCCAGGTGAAGGTACCTGAGGCTCAGAGATGCCAAATTACTGGCCCAGGTTCTCATTACTTATAGGTACCTTAGCCTGAATCCCAACACGTGTCAACTTTTGAGCCAATATGACTTCCCTTTCATCATGCTACAAGCCATGAGCACCCCAGAAGGACCAAGTGGTAGAAAGTTGAGCTGAGGGAATTGCGGGAGGCAGCTTGGCTCTTGCAAGTCTGGAGCCAAAGCAGAAACTAGAATTTCCATTGTTGAGCCACCTTTGTCCATACCAGCCTTGTCACAAAACTAGGGGGAAGCAGATCCTAGAGAAGGAATAAATGGAAGGAAGATTCCAGGTAGTCCAGGGGGCTCTCTCCCAGATCATTTACTATCGGAAATGAAGGCACAGAGGGGTGGAGCAGAGGGCTAGCTAAGGCGGCTTTAGTTGCCACAATAATCTTTATCACCGCCTCCCCTCAATAATTAGTAGATACAACCTAAGTAGAAAGTTTGCTTTATATGCAAACACAACCTCAACACAACCCCCCAGCTGTACTCTTCCTCCAATCCTTTCAACAAGATTATCACCCCTAAACTTATCCATATAGAAATTTCGAGACAATCGCTTGTTCCTTTATATTGCAGCTAATTCTTCCTCACTTCCTAAGGAAGCGTCCCATTCCACACTAGAATAGCCCCCAATACACAACTCAGGTAGTTGTAAGAGAGTGTAAGGTACAGATCCAATTCTCAATTATGAACAAATTAAAGCTTGTACAAAAACTAGACCAAGAAAGTAAGGCAGGAAGATGGGACGACAGCAGAGGAGAATTGGAGAAGCCATGGAATATTAATAGACAGCATCCCTAATAAAACTCAAGCACAGATGCGCAAGGTTGGATTCCAAGGGAAAAAAAATAACTAAGAAAAACAAATCATTTGGGGAAAAAAAGTAAAAAATGGCCTCATTACAGTGACAGTTTGGGGCAGAAATAAAATCAGAAGTGGAAAGAGCCAGCAGGCCTTCTTTCACTACACAGACTAAATTAGCGTTCAGTCTGGGAGAAAGTGCACTAACGGATGCCGGGTTCAACAACAATGCCTCTGGCAGTGGCAGAAACACTAACAAAAGCAACCTGCAGCTGAGAAACAAATGGCCAGGTCATTAAACAAAGAGACGCACATCCTCCAGCACCAGCACTTTAAAAAGACTGGTGTCTGTGCACCAAGACATTGCGAGAACTTTCTGCATGAAATGTGCCTTCATGAGATACGTAGGGCTGCCATAAACCAATCCTTTGCTCTGGGTCCTGAAACCATAAACAAAGCAAAAATAACATCAAATTTGTGTCACTCTTGAAGCTACCTAAGCAAATTTTAAGCCGGTTAACATTTATTTAACCTGCCCTAGCATGCCTTTCCCACACACATCAAGGAATATGGACATATGTGCAAAAGAACTTTGTTCTGGTAAGAAGACACAATCTATTTTGTTAAAACGGTTATGAAAAGGATCAAAAGTAGTTCATCGATTCATCTATGCCTTCACATCTTTAATAAGTACCTACTACACACATGTTGAGCTCTGTGCTAGGCCATGGGAATGCAAAGAGAAATATATTCGATTTTTTTAAATGATTCATCTTTTTGACTCTATGTTGATTGAATCTGCCTTAGAATTTGCATTTGGTTTGGAGCCCCCAATTCTGATAAACCAGAGAAGGACCCAGGAAAGTTCTGAGAAGAACATCACGGGAGGAGCAGTTGCAGGACTAAGAATGATTAGCTTGGAGATCCTCCAGGCACTTACTTTCTTCAAACATTTAAAGAGCTGACTTATAAAGAGAGGGTAAATGTGTGCTGTGGGGCTCCAGAGGACAGAACAGCAGAAGGTGTAGGGATAAAAATTTTAACCTGATAAAAATAAGGAGCAGAATGGGCTGCCTTAGAAAAGGGTGAGTTTCCCGACTCTGAAAATAATCACATAGAGGCTGAATAACCAACCTGTTAGAGATAGCCTAATGGGGCTTTCAGCTCTTGTAGGAAATCAGATTATATCTATTAATCTAAGGTAGTGGAGATAGTCATTTTAGAAGAACCAATCTCATTGATTCATTTTATATTGAAAACTCATAAGAATAGCATTTTATAACTAAAATTACACTATATTATCTACATTAGGATTTTATTTAGTGATAAGGTTATGAAAAGGTGGACCCGTAGCAAGCAATAAATATGCTCACCTCTGGGGATTAGGGAAGAGTAAAGTGCAGCAGAATGGAGTAGGTGACTTTAGTTCCTCAAACTCCTGGTGGAGTTAGGATTTAGAAATTTTTTTAAAGTTTATCTCTCCTACTTGTGCCACAGTTTCATTCTGAACAAATGGTAAGGGTAACAACAGTGAATCTCCAAGTGCAGGCCTGGGCCTCCTCACACATTGGGCACCACCTGGTATCTAATGGAGATACACTGCTTTTTCAGACAGAAATAGTCATTACCACTGGTTGGTCATGAAATATATGGTTTGAGTACCTTATGCCTGAGTGTGCATCATTTGTATGAATGTTGCCTATTTTAATTGAATGTCTGGTTGGTCAGTAGTTATTTTGGTCCTGGGTATTACAAGGCAGCTCTATGTAGGCTATCAAATTCCTTTGCAAATCTGTTGAAGTGGCAGTTGTTACAGGATTAACTGGATCAACAGTCTAGGGAGTCTGAAGTTGAATCAGAATTGGATTCCTCTGCCAGACAATCTTTATCTCCTTTGGAATCTTCCAAAAAATCTTTCATACTCTTGCTTCTCCTTCTTGCAAGAGATAGTTCTCTAATGCTAGGGCCTTTTTATTGTTTTTTTTTTTAACATATTATTTCTTCCTATAATTAGATAAATTAAAAGTACAAACACAAAAATAGGTGGTGGGTGAGGATAATATCTATCAGGTATTAATATAGTTTAGAAAAATGATATTTGGACAATGTGGTACTAACTGTAAGAACAGACAAATCTGAAACAGAAGCATGTGGAAAAATTTAGAATGTGATAAAGGAGGTACCCCAATAAGTGGCATTTGGAAAACTAGCTAACTACTTGGGGGGAAAAGTTAAATTCCCGCATTTTACCATAATAAATTCCATCAAGATTATAGAAATATGCATGAAAAATATATAAGCCATACTGATAGTAGGAGAATATAACTGTTTATTTTAAATGACATCGTGATAGAGAAAGTCGTTCTAGTCATGACACCAAAAACAGAAACCAAAAGTGAAAGACTGATAAATGCAATTACCTAAAAATTAGAACAACATCCCATATAACAACAAAGGAAATCATCAATTAAATGCAAATATAAACTGGGGAAAGTATTTGCAACGTATATGATCTGACTACATAAATGGTTCTTAAAGTGAATAAGAAAAAGAGAAAAAAGTACCCCTCCAAAATGGCCTTAGTGTGTAAAGAACCAGTAAAAAGGAAATTAAAATGGCTAGTAAACATTTTAAATGCTCAGAGCCATTAATAATTAGAGAAATAAAAATTATAAAGACAAGAAAATGCAAAATTTCCCTGTTAGAGAATAAAAAGATAATACCTATGTCCAAGAGGTGAAGAAATAGAAACTTACATACTCTGCTGGTAGCAGTATAAATTTTTAAAACATTAATCACTCGATTAATTTAAATGTTTTAAAACATTTCTGGCTTGCAGATTGCAAAATATATTGAATCAATCAATATGTGTATATCTTTTAACACAGAAATTTTCCTTCTAGGAATTTATTCTAAGGAAAAAAATTAGACTATGTAAAACCTTAAAATGAAATAGTATCCATTAAAGATTACAATGTAGATATACATTATTTTTATGAAGTATTTATGTGATTGCCAATAATTTCCTCTTTTAAAGGATATTGTAATAAATTTGCTTCTACATGTATTGGTATATTTATTCACAAAGAGTTTCTTCCTTTGGTGAGATTAGTCGTTCCATGCCCTGACCTTTTCTCCTCTGTATATAAAGGTCTCATTTGCCTCACACGAATTCCAGATCTTCTCCCCTTTGGTCTGCCATTGAGGATTTCTGTCTATCTATCTATCTATCTATGTAAAATAGCCTAATCTGAATCTAATAGTATAATTAATGTGATAACAGTGCCCTAATTAGTATGCAATCAGTGCCCACCCTGAGGCACAGCCGTCAGACAGCGTCAACAGAATAGTATTAGCATTTGGACCAACAAACCAGTTCAACCACGTGTGCAAACAAAAGGAACACGTCTGCCATCACTTTGGACCACTTAAAGGGCATGTTGAGAACACAGCACCATTCCACCACCTAAATAACCGGCAATTAGCGCCTTCTAGATGAGTTGTGCCTTATGTTGAGACACCATCGCTTAAGATTTTTAAGTGTAAGTATCAAACCCTCAATGTTTTACCTTCACATATCACTCTTAGCCAAGAATTACTTTCAGCTATCACTGGCAGAGGGACTTGGAGGATTAGGGGAAAGTTAAGAAGGGAAGAAAGGTGACGAAAAGCTTACTTGCCTTTCCACACTAGCGAGAAAACATCTTAGTGCCTAAGATTTAGGTTAATGACTGCCACCTACCCTTCACCTCTGACCTCTGCTTTACTTCACCTGAGTCTGTCTACACACTGGTATTGAGAACTTTTATACCTGCCAGGCCTTCCCCTGTCCTCATTTACTCTTCTCCTTTATCTTCTTTATGAAATTTCCAATCCCTTAATCACCCTGAGCATTCTTTGATGATGAAGTCCTGTCTCCTAGTGCTTCTTTACTTGCTGGCCAAAGGATGCTCCTGTATCCTACCATCTGAAGAGTCTTTGGGAAAGCCAGGTTCGGGGGTAAGGAGGTACCTAAGATATACAATAATCTCAAGTGTTTTGCTGTTAATAATGAGTGTCACCATGGGAAAACCAAGTGCGAGGACAAAGTGGAACTTCTCTGGGATGTCTTCTTTGAAAGAGGGTCAGAATAAAAGAAACAAGTGAGGCACAAATACATCTGAATCTTAAAGCTCAGCAGCTGAGGTCTCCCTTCCCGAGGCCTCATTCAGTTAAAATTCTCCTCTGAATTGCTTTCTCTGAAATCCTTGTTCTGCTGTTCTTCTAGGCAAGAATTCTCCTTTCATTTGTTGGGTAAGTCCAGCCGCTGACAGAGCCTTGAATGAAATATGCACTTGATAATGTTTGATGAATGAATTAATGTGAAGGAATAAGCTAAGTTTCCCCTCTTCCTTTTGGTTATCATGAGAGGATAAGGATCCAAATTTGTAAAGATAAAGTTAAGTATGAAATCCTTAAATTTTGTAAGAAGCTCAGTTAAATCTAGCACCCAGCTTCCTTTGCCTGCAGCTGAAAGGATACATATCAGAGCAAGACGCATGTCTCTAAATTTACATCAGACCCTACAGGTGCTCTCAAAGATAATAAAGATACAGACTGTGTCTAGCAGGAGATGAAAATCAATGAGAGACAAGCAAATTACGAACAGATACACAACACAGACATAAAACATATAAAAGAATATACAGAAATATGTGTGTCCAAATTTAAAAGGAGATCATTGGATTAGGAAAGCTGATAACTGGTAGGCTGGAGAGAGTCCACACTGCGTACCACTCTGGGCCCTGGTCCTTGGCTGTTTTCCACCACAATTAGTTATCTGGCAACCTTGCAAGATCTTAATAAAAATAACTCATAAGATTTAGTCACATAAGAAAGGCCATCAAAATGAGTGATTACAAATGTTTTGAAAGGGTCACAAGCTAAGTCAGCATTTAGGATATGCTTTTAAAAAATTGCCTATCTCTTTCTTCTCCAAAGAAAACACCAGAAGAATATTGTCACAACTCTGGCACCCTCACTCCATCCCCTCAAATCTATTAACATCACATTGTGAAGTTCGTGCCATTGTCAGGAGTCCAATAAAATCCCAGAGAATTTCTTTCCTTTTTTCCTTTCTCAGAGGAATAACTTTTTTCTAACCTTGTTACACACATTTCCGCACTTTCCAGCCTAGTTCATACCAGATGTATTTTCACCTGCAATTACATCAGTTTTCATGACCCAAAGGACCTTAAAAAGACATAATGACACTATTTATATAAATAATGATACTCAAGAGATTGTGTAACACTCCTCACAGTTCACAAAACCCATTTACACTTAGTTGTCATTTTAAACTTAAAACCACCCTATGACTTGTTTGGGCAGATTATGATGTGTTTTCCACTTTAAGGAAGAGAAAAATGAAGCTTAGAAAGGTTAAGGGAAATTCTCAAGGTTAACATAGCACATAAATGGTAAAGTAATTCTTGAAAACCATGTGTCTTCCTCTAAACCTGTGATCATGCTGCACCTGTATATGGGATGCCCAGCTGGCAAAAAGAGGAAAAGGGGTACTAAAGTCTTTTCCAGCATCCCTAGCATGGAGGTCTGGAGGTCAAATGATTTACTAAATGCAATGTACCATCATACCAACAGCTCCACTAATTACCTCTTCCCTGTTATCCTACTTTTTCCACTAGAAAATGTCACTTCTCAGGTAAGATCAGTTACATAATTTTTAGGAACTAATGTTCTGTTCTTAGGGTCTTCCCAATGCAAAATTGAAGAGGAGATAAAAAACGTTATCCAGAGATTTTATTATTAACTCTTCAGGTATCTTTCTTAATTTTTGGATGTTTCTGTTTACCTCATACCCCCAGACTTCCAGGGTTTTCCTCAGGCTCTCATCATCCAACAATCCATCTGATCCACCCTCTCCGGGAAGAACCCTACACACTTGCTTTTTTGCCATCTTTCCCATGTCATTAGAAAGAGGCAAAAAATAGTTCACACTAAGACATTAATGATAGCAATTTGATGAGTGGATTTATCTTCTGACGGCAAAAGCATTTCTTTTGTGAATGTCTAGGGGATCATTCCAATTATCAGTGACAAGCTACAAGGGGAGAAAGGGAAAATATTTGGAAACAGTCTTGCTAGCAACTGCTAGCCCTAAGCCTCACCACAACTGTTAATCTGGATATTTTCATGTATACAACCCTGGGTTGACATAAATAATTTGTCTATATTGCTCTTAAAATAAAGAATTACATTTCTTAAAAGGTTTAGACTACTACACGGCAATATTGTCTTATCAAAAATAATAAACTATTATTTGCAAATAACTACATTTACTTTCAACATGTTGTAAGAGAAATCTGTAGAAGACAGAGCAAAGGGGCTGGATTCTGTGGAAGTTCTCCAGTGGATCTTCCAAGGGAAGTAAAATGGCTCCTTTCTCTGAGCCTTTTAAAACCTTGATTACATTAGTTTTTAGAAAATGTGCAGAGGAAACACTATTTCAGAGAAGGCCCTGAAATTCGCATATTTCTTGGAACTCTGGTGCCTCATGGGTGACAGCATATGTCGTTGTTAACCTTGTGTTGTGTTTCTGAACCAGTGTCCAGCACAGCCTCTGAGGCCATCTGCTTTCTATGGTTGTCAGCCCTGAAAATAACCTGAGATGGCTGAATCCCTGGAAGGTATTTTTCCTACTGTTTTGATTAGAAAAGCACTTCCACCCTAATCAATCTTTCTGTTTTAACTCAAGCATGGATTTGACAAACTTCCTAGGTTTGATTCTTTAGTATACACTGTAGACTTTACATTCCCAGTTGATATTGAACAGTGGGGAAGTTTCACTGCACATGCAACAGAAGGCTATGAACTCACATTTGCTTTGCTCTCTGTCCATGGAAACGGACAGGAACTGAATAAAACCACAGGGCAGGGATATTAGGAATCCCTTATGCTGGTATTTTCTTTGAGTTAACCCTTTCAGCATTCTCGTTACTCATTTAGATACTTCCGGTTATGTAATTTTGCTATATCTCATCTATTATGTTTCCCTGCTTATAATGTTTCTAATTAGAAATTACCTGTGTCTAATGGCTGAGGCACATCATCTAAAATTGTGTGCTCAATAAATGTAAAAACAAAACATCTGAAAACACAGAACTGTTCCATGCAGATTTATGATCCTAATAGGATCATCTTTGTCCCAATTAAGCAAGCCTACTTGAAAAAAGATGGTTGACACATTGTTTTCATAAAAAGACTTTTTTAAAAGAAAGTCTCAAATAATGCTAGAAGAAAAAGACCACAGTGGGAGACACGGGGAGAACATTACTTACTAAGTCTGTGCATTTAGAAATCTTGGAGACAGGAATTGAATTGCTTTGTTTCTGAGCTGGACGGTGCTCTCCGGAAATCCTCCTGTGACTTCTTTCATTGCCTTCATTCAATTTTATATTGTTTTGAAGGTCCAGGCAGAGAGGATATGTAATTGGACATTTGGTGAATGCAGAGGAGTGAAATTGTGTCCAAAGTTATTAGCTTATCTTCGTTTGAAGAGCAGGAGAACATTTTATTTCATCTAACTTTTTATAGCAATCAATTAATTCTTTGCTTCAAGGATGACAACGGACTGCCTTTATTCATTCTCATGGAAACATTGACATCTAGTGGGTCACTGCATTAATGCAGTACAGCCCAAAGGCTCAGAAAAATACTCAAATCTTGGGGATGTTCAATGTGGTGTGCTCTCCGTGATTAATTAATTTGACCCATTGATTGCTCTAGCTAACCTTTGCCTGTAAGTGTGGATAAAAAATAATATCAAAGAAAGTTGAAGAAAATAAACTTAGCATACCTAACCAGTAGCTTTCAGACACCCTGTAAATAAATTCTTAAGGATTATTTTAGTTGAAGATTTAATTGTTATTCATAGGAACCCAAATTAGTAATGGTTCACAGAGTTTTAGTAGTGATAGGAATTAACCCTTAGTGTTGGAAGACCTGTATAGTGTGGCACAGTAATTCTTAAACCTTTTTATTCAGAGATTATCTTGATGAAGAGTATGAGCACTCTGCCAAGAAATTGTGTATATGAGCAGCCACACTAAATTCTGTATACAATTTCAAGGGTTGCATAGAACCAGTGAAGCTTGAGCTGGTAAAGAACTCCAGAACTGCTAATAATGATAGGAAACTCTTATAGCACTTACGATGGGCCAGACACTGTTCCAAGTGCTGTTCATGTATTAATTCATTCAATTATCATAACTTTTCTAAGTAGATATTATTATTAACCCATTTCACAGAAAAGGAAACTGAAACACAAAGCTATAAAAATATTTGCCCAAAGCCACATAGGCACTTGCCAGGTGGAGTTAAGATTCAAACCCAGGTAGGCTGATCCCAAAGTGCATGCTCTATTACATTGTCTGGAGCCTCTCAGAGGAGTACTGCAGAGATGGCTAGATGGGCAGATAGAAATCTTACATATTGCTCACAGCATGGCCAATCTCTCTTAGCAATCTGTTCAGACTACTTATTTTCTATGCCCCAGTTGCCCAGAATTACATCACAACAGACAAATATGCACTACCTAATTGGGAAAGAAGGAGGCAGGTGGAGAAATAAGGTGATATGCTTTGGAGCATTTAAAAGGGAGATGTAACGCAAGTCTGAGTTACTAGGACCTTCAAGTTCTATATGTTGGGCTGATAGCCAATGGGAGTACAAAAGACTAGTACATTAATCACAAAAACACTGAACTTGAGCAAATAATGTCAGTTTTGGGGGCAAGAAATGTCACAGATCTTCTTTGTTCTGTAGGATCTCTAATTTTTTACCTTCATGTCTTATACTACAAAAAGCTCCTTCGAAGCAAACTACCTGGATTATCTCTCCTGTGGTCACACTAAGAGAGCAGGTCTACAACGTCTGCTCCCTGGCATGCAGTTCTCCTGGAGGGCAATGGTAGGAGGTTAGAAGCCAGAATGTACTGGGTTACCACCTCCCAAAATGTCCCTTAATCCAACACTGGACCATCTCATCCTACCTATGTCCTTCCCCAGAGGTTGCTGGGAGATGAGGGGAAGAGGCTATTGGTCAGCGATAAGCCTGTCTCAGTAGAGCCTTTCCCCCAAACCCCAAAGCACTTAGCTGTGATAGAACAATGTCCTTTGGAATCCATTTCTAGCTGGTAAGAGAGGGAGTGGGAGATCTCTGAAAAAGATATGCTTATTTCCAATGCATCCTTCACAAACGTAGACACTCTAGTTCTTTGACCTCGCTGTGCATTATCCCTTCAAAATGGATACAGTGAAGATTTTAAAAGCATTATCTCCTATTCTAGGGAGTTTTCCCTTCCCCATCCTTGATCAAAACACTCAACCAAGCTAGAAATAGTGAATTTGTCACACAAATGCAACTGGGTTTGTTAACACAGAACTTTTGAAACAGATAAAGAGGAACAGACGTGAAGGTTCATGGATGGTAAAATGTTTTCTCCAGAGTATCCCGACGAATCTAAAAGAAAGGTGCACGTGTTTTCCAATTAGGAAAATGCCTGCCGAGCAATGGGTAATGCCATATGTCTAAGCTTCTTAAATGGAAATGAACAGCCAAAAGCTTTTTGCTAAAAAAGAAAAGAAAAGGATTATTTCTGTTTGTGATCCGCTATTCTGAACTTCTGAAATATCATCATTGAATTTCTATTATCTCTACTATTATGTTGTGTACTTGGACTATTTGATAGTGATGTCATAATTCTATAACTAATCTAGGAAAATTTACCCTCCTTTACACTGTCTTTAAAAACACCATTTTCTCATTTAAGCAGAGAACTCAATGCATTCCCAGTATAGTTTTCAATGATTTTTAATATTCAGTGATAAAAGTCTTGCTTCATACTTCACCACTGGGTTATCAATTTCTCCTCACAAACCCTTGAGGGATCAAATCAAAAAGCTTTTGAAAAATCAGAATAAGCTTCATCTACTGCCTCACCTTTCCCCTCTTCTTTTCTGAGCAATTTGAAGACTTGTTCAATAAATGTTAAATGAATAATAAAGGTCAGAGTAAGGTCATAATTTGTTTTAAAGAGGTACATTTTCTTAAGCCCATCAAACTGGAATTTTCTACCCATAGGGGAAACATGTAGCCGCATTAAGAGAGAATTCTGCTTTCATTTTTCCACTTGGAGAACAGAATTGTATTCTCCTGATCTAGGCATCTAGACAGAGCCATATTAAAAGTGTTCTTTAACTTAATACTTTGCAAAAGTGATAGAAGAATTCATTGCAAAGAACTGAAACTTGCAATATAATGAGAAACAGATACAGCTGATAACATATAGGACACAGCTAACAAAGAATAGTAGGTTGGTTCTGAGGTTGAATATCTCTTTGCTAAGGACCAAAGAAACTCCTTTGCTGGTGAGATTAAGAGACTGAGTTCTGCTTCTATCTTGGTCTACCTCCATGGGTGCCATGTGGCTACTACTCCACTAGGGCTTGTGTCAAGATCTTTCAAACTCAGACTTGAACTTTGCTTAGGTACTTGTTAAAATAATTTGTAACATTATAGTATACCTATATAATTTCATAATAAATGTAATATGAATAATCTCATTCATTCAGAGTTTACTGTGCTAAGTGTCCTAGAAAACACTGCATTGTTTTTATTTCATTTAGTTCTCCCCTAGTAAACACAAACTCCATGAAGGGAAGGACATGTTTTTCTTATTCAGCACTGTGTCACCAGTGACTTGAACAGTGCTTGCTACACAATTTGTTGAATGAATGAATGTTGAAGGTATTATAATAAGTACTTGACAGATGAAAAAGCTAAGACTCGGTGATGTTGCCTTGCCCCAGAGCTACCCAAGAACGAGTCTCTTATCTAAAGTCAAACAGTAAGTTTTGGGGCTGAAGTGTAACCCAGTTTTATCTGACATCAAAAGCCGAAGGACAGACTTCAGAGTAATAAAATCTACTGCTATGAAAAGCATTGCTTTCCTCCCAATTAAATCTGTAAATTGTCAGCCTCGTCCCTCTAATCTCAGTGGGATGCTCAGTTCCTCAGTGTTCTGTATGGAGGCTCCGTTCTCTCCCCTGGTATTAAGATAGGAAGCGCTAAAGTCCTCTTGGGACACTCTTCCTACTTGGTGCCCAACTGAAAAGAGGTTCTCCTCCATTTGTGCCGGAAGATGACACGTCCTATACAACACCATTACACCCCACCTCACAGTAACAGTCAGGGCATTACACAATTTTTCATATAGGTTATATTGGGTTCCTCCATTCTCTCAGCCCTTTACCTTCTTTACCCGGGGTCTTTACAACTTTTACTCCTCCCCAAAGTAGCTTCCTATCCTCAACTACTTTTTAAAGATACAGCTACATTTGGAAACTGAATGATAATCAAACTAAAAATCTTATGTTCAAGAAGACTTAAACAAAAACTAGGAAGTGGTAAAAAAAAAAAAAAAAAGTACTCCCTGGACTAAGCTTTCTTATGGGTTCTCTGTTTTCTCCCCTCCTTGAGCAAGGAGGAGCGCTCGGTGCTGGTGGCGGAGTCCTAGCTGCACCATTTCCTCACCATGTGATTTCGGACAAGTACTTTATCCTCGCAGCTTCAATTCTCTCAGTGTGTAAACCTCACGATAATTTAAAACCTACCTACAGGGCTGCCGTTTGATCACTGAAAATTTTTAATTTGTTCCATAGGTAATAATACAAGTGCATGTTATAAAATTCAAAACTGCAAAAGGATGTTTAGTGAAAAGTCAATCTCCCACCCACCCCTGTCCTCCAACCCTGAAACTAAGAACTGTTTCTGATGTGTCCTTCCAGAGAAATCCTTTGCATTTTCAAGTAAATGCAATTTCTGTTCATTTTTAACATCAAAGGTAGTTTACTATACACGGTATTTTGTCTTGTTTTTTTTACCTAGCAATATTTCTTGAAGACCTTTTCAAAACCTTACTCATACTTTTGAAGAGCTGTATGAGATTATTTCTGTACAGTAAAAAATTATCTTTAATTTAATGTGGATAACAAACAGGAGGAAAACATTCAAGACATATTGAGAAAAGAGAGTAATAATAAAGGGAGACTTGGCCTACCCAGCTGTCTAAATGTCAAATTTATTCTAAAGCAATAGGCACAACAATGCAGTACTTGTGCAAAACAGACCACAAACAGAAAGAATATTAAAAAGACCTAATATGCATAACAATTTAGTATATGATAAAAGCTACATAGTAAATTGGATATTTGGAAAAAGTTAAATTCAGTAATTGTCACATCCCATACATAATCCAAACGGATTGAACAGTTAAATATTTTAAAAATGAAACCATAAAAGAAAATGTAGGTAAACATCTATTTGATCTTGGAGTTAATAAGGCCATTTTAAGCAAAAGAAGAAACTATAGCAAAAGCAAGTATAGGAAAGAAACTCTTATCAAAAGAATCAAAAGACGAAATGATAGATTTCTATGATTTCTATTTTTATTTCTATGATAGGTTTGACTATGTGAATAGTAAAAATTTCATTACATCAGAAAAACTTAAGAGGCAAATTACTAAGAGAAATGTATTGGAACATACATGGTAGATAAATTCCTAACAACTTTTATATTGAAAGAGGTCTCACTAATAGTAAGAAAAATAAAAATCAATATAACTGCAAAGTACATAAGGTGACAATTCACTAAAGAAAAGCTGATAGAAATGGCCAGTAAGCATTTTTAGCAGATGTCTAACTTTCCAGTAACGCAAAATGGTAAGTAATACTAAAAGAACAATGAAATTATTTTTTTTCATTTGTGCAGTAGGGAAAAATAATTAAATGCACAATTCTCAGTACAGGCAAATGTTCAATGAAATAGGTGCTCTCATATACTTACTACCACCCTGAAGAGTAATTTGATATTATGATCCAAGAACCTTAAAGTTGTGAAGTTCTGTCTTGTATTTCTTTCTTCAAGAAGTTATTCTAATAAAAGGATCAGAGATGTACAAAAAGATTTGCATACCAGAATGCCCATAGAATTTGCTGAAAAGTTTCAAACAACTTACATGTTCCTCGGGAGTATGTTAGTGTATACATATTTTGCTACACCATGCACTTGTTAAAATCACATTTTATCGACAATGTAAAGACAAGGGAAATTTCTCAAAATGCATAGTTATATAAGAAAGCTAGATTATAAAAGACCATATACAGTATAAATCCAGCTTAAACATATGTATATGTGTATGTAAACACATACACAAATTGTTAGTTATACTTTTCTGGGTGAAATGATACAGAATGGTTTTCTAAAAATGTTTTGTACAGAAAAGTATTATCTTTATAATCAGAAAAAGTCAATAAATACTGTTTTCTAAGCTAGAATCAGGGCAAACATCTCTGACTTAGATATTTATTATTATTTAAGTGTCACATTATTTGTACCAGACCTTACTGAGTATTGCTTGGATACGAATTTTCTTAAAAAACAAACATTTTTATTTCAGATCATCTTCAGGGAAATCTCTCAGCTCTAAAATGAAAGTCCAAAAATATCCCCCTGGTAGGGTCTAAATATTATTAAAATATTATTAATGTTTCCGCTTTGTGTTGAGACAGTTGTTTAGATAAAAAAGGAATTGTGTACACAAACACTGCTGAAGCCTAATTACGAAGTTAAAATACCAGTAGGAGTCATGACGTAGATAATAGGACTAGGATTGTTCATGTCCTTATCTGTGGGCCTCATCTTGCCAATATAAGTCTGCCTCAGACAGCAATAGCTATGACATGGTATATTCAAGTTCTGCTCTTGGCATGAAAACGGGAATCGGGTCAGGAATTTATTTCAGAATAAGTCATAATTTTTGTGTGTGATTTGCCAAGTAATTTTTCAGCTTCTTTTCATGGTTTTCTGAGAAAGTCCAAAGCCATGATTTAGTTATGTTACTTGAATTGGCAACAAAGCTAGTCATGCATGAGAAAATCATTCCTAATGTGTTTAAACATCCTTAAATCTGTTTCTATTTCACTTCTCCCACGGTATTAGGACAATCAGCTCCACTCCAGTTTCCCAGGACTTCTAATCAGAGTTCAATTCCCAAAAGGAAATGAAACTGAGGTCGCCTTTTATTACCAAAAGATCTTCCTCTTCAGGTCTGCCGAGGCCCAGTTACCCAAAGATGTGTCAGCACTGAGGAGAGGAATACTTGCAAGTCCAGTTTACATAAAATATTTCTTAGCTGGCATTTTTTGATTCATTGATAGTTGATAGATATCAGTGTCTATCAATCTAAAATATATTGTGGCAGATTCCTGTTTAAAAATGGGAAGTGGATTTTGGCAGACCAGTGTGGTCGCTGGGAACAAGAAGAAAAACCGAGACAAAATAAGGTCATCATCTGTTTGAAGTCCGCAGACTGCAGCAACAACAAAGAATTGGAAGGGCCATACTCCAGAGAGGGAAGAAGTTAGCAGGAGTAAGTGGATTTTTACCCCAGGGGACTTTGTCAATTTTGTGAATGGGCATAAGGGTGAGAATCCAAATTTTGTACCCAGAAAGGGATGCTACTAACACAGAGAGAAAGAAAACAACTAAGCTTTTAGTGGCAATATGGGGAGGCTCAGGCATATTGCTTATTTTTCTCTCACAACACTTACCAATTTCTGGAGCAGGGAGAAAACTAAAACTTAAACAGAACCTCTCAAAAAGACTAAATAAGCTTTGGCAGTCTCATAGAAAGATGCCCTGAAGTAAGAGAAACGGCAGCCCACGCAGTGAGAGAAAATATTTGCAACAAAATATCCAACAAAGATTTATCTAGAATATGCGAAGAACTACTACAAATCAATAAGAACACACAGTACAATCCAACTGAAAACAAATGGGCAAGAGATATGAACAAGTGCTTCACAGAAAAACACATTCATTTGGCCAATAATCATAAGGAAAGGTGCTCAACTTCATTAATCATCAGGAAAGTGAGAATTTAAATCAAAAAGTAATTACTGCGACACATGTATCACACAAGCTACAATTTAAAAAAATTACAATTCCAAGTGTTGATGAAGATGAAGAGCAACTGGAACTCTCACACATTTCTGGTGGAGCCATAAATTGGGAAATGTTTGGCGTATCTCCTAGAGCTAGGCACATGCACATCTTTGATCCAGCTATTCCACTCCTAGGTATAAACTCTATAGAAATGAGTAAGTGTATGCCCCTAATACATGAACAAGAGTGCAATGTTCATAATATCCCCAAATTCAAAGCTACCCAACTATCTAACAAAAGCAGACTGGATAAACAAATAGTAGTATATTTATACAATAAATACTATTAAGCAGTGGGAATGAGCAAATTATAACTATATAGACAACACGGATTCATCTAATGAAGAGCAAAAGAAGCTGGACCCAAAAGAATGTATATTTTATGATTTTATTCATAAAAGTTCCCAAAACAGACAAAATTAGCCTATGGTGTCAGAAGTCAGGAGAGTGATTGCTCTTGGAGGCCTAGCAGCTGTAAGAGGACAAAAGAGGGCTTCTGGGATCTGGGCGACGTTCTGTTTTTAATTTGGGTGCTGGTCACTTGAGTTTGTTCCCTTTGTGAGTATTCTGCCACATGCTTTTTATTTCTACACTTTTGAAGATATATTTAAATCAAAAGTTTGCATCAAAATATGTATACATGGAGAGAGAAGAGCTGCCATTGGCTAGCCCAAGGTAACTGTCTTAGACTGAGATCAGTACCAAAATCTCAGCGTGCGTTCAATTCTTCTGTTAGGCAGACACAATTGATTTCTACGTTTGTGTCCATCAACCTACTTATTAAATATTAATTAAATGCTTAATTGCTATGCTACTGGGAAAAACTTAAGTAGAAGATATGATTCCCAATTTCGTGGTATTTACCAAGTATTTACAATCTGTTTGGGGAGATAAGATGAGAGACAAAATCAGCAAAGGGAATTTGAAGTTAAAGTCTACACTTCTGTCTTGAATCTTGGGAGTTTTGAACTGCCTGAATTTGGAAAATTGCTCCAGCCACTAAGATATTCTTTGAGGTCACATTTTCTGCTCACAGACTATGATGTTTATCTTTAAGATTTTTTGCATCTATGCTCATGAAGAATATTAAGTTGTAGTTTTCTTTTCTTGTAATGTTTTGGGTAACATTCACCTCATAAATTTGGAAGTATTCCCCTCTCTTGTATTATCGGGAGGACTTTTTGTAGCATATAAACATTTGGTAGAATTAATCAGTGAAGCCATCTCACTTGGAATTTTCTTTATGCATAAGTTATCTTTAATAGAAGACTCTAAATTATCTAATTCTTGAATTAGTTTTGGTAGATTGTGACTACTTTTGACTTACCTACGCCTTTCTATGTAAAATGGGTCACTTAGACAGCATATAGGTGGACCCTAATTTTTTAACCAATTTGAAAATCTTTGCCTTTTATTTGTGTTTCAGTAAACACAAATATTTAAGGTAAATATTGATCCGGTTTGGCTTAAATCTGCTATCTTGCTAATTGTCTTTTAAGTAGTCCCATATATTATTTGGGTTTTTTTCCTTCCTTGCCAGTTTTGAATTGGGTAGTTTTTATGATTCCATTTTGGCTCTACTATGGCTTATTAGTTATACCTCAATTTTATTTTTGTAGTGGCTGCCCTAGTGTTGACAATAATCATCTTTAATTTATCATAATCTACTTTCAAATGATATTATGCCACTTCACATATGGTGTAAAAATCTTACAATAGCTTATTTCCACTTCCTGCCTCCCATCCTTTGTGCTATTGTTGTCATAGACTTTATTTCCACATGTGCTGTAAACCCCACAATCCATTGTTACTATCTTTTTTAAAAAGTCAATTATCTTTTAAAGTGATTGAAAAGTCTTATATCTACCCTCATTTTTACCATTTCCTGTGCATTTTTTCCCTTTTGTTTAGATTTAACTTTCCATTTGGTATTATTTTCCTGTTATCTGAAAGATTTTAATATTTCTTGTAGTGAAGTTCTTCAGCTGGTATTAAATTCTCTCTTTACTTGTTTGTCTGAGAAAAAATATTGTGCCTTCAATTTTGATAAATATTTTCACTGGATCCAGGATTCTAGGTTGACAGATTTTTACTTTAAACACTTGAAATATGTCACCCCATTATCTTTTGTCTTGAACAGCTTCTGAGAAGAAGTCTGCTGTAATTCTGATCTTTGCTCCTCTCTTTGTATTGTGTCACTTTTCTTCAGCTGCCCCCAAGAATCTCTCCTTAGCTCTGGCTTTCAGCAGTTTCCTGTGATACATACAAATACGTTTATGTTATATTCTGTGTGGGGTTCTCTGAGCCTCACATATCTGTTGTTCATTGATTTTGAAAAATACTCAGCAATTATCTATTCAAATAATTATTCTGCCTACGTCTATCATCCAACCTGCTAGTCAGCCCATTGAAGGAAATCTTCATCTCTCATATCCCATTTTTCTTAATTTTTAATATTTTCATTTGTCTTTTAAAATAATGTTTATATCTCTGACAAAAATCTCCATCTGTTCATATATGTTGTCTACCTTTTTCACCAGATATTTTAACATATTAATCATAGTAATTTTAAACTCCTGTCTAATTGATCTAATATCTGTATCATTTCTGTGTCTGGTTCTGTAGATTACTTTATCTTCTTATAATGAGTTGTTTTTTTCCTGTTTTTCATGTGTTATGAACTTTTTGGTTGAATGCTGAATATCACATATCAAAGGACAGTACAGTCTGAGGCAAATAGCTTTAACTCCTGAAGATGGGCATGACTTTTCTCTCTCGCTACTAGTGGAGGAAGGGTTTGATCAATCTAGTCAGTAACTGAGTAGGTTGGGCTTCTTTGCTATTGTCACTATCCTCAGCATGTCATAGGATTCAGGTATGTTCAGTGTGGGCTGCCATTACCTTCTGCTTAGTGTAGGACCAGGGCTGCTGACCCCCAGTAAGCAGAAGGCTTCCAGTGTTCTTGTTTCACCTCCCCTTTCGGCAATTCCTGTAGACCTGAATCACAGATGGGGTCTGTCTTCACTCCTGTCCACCCGTGGGCTGCTTCTGCTTGTTACTTGGTGTTAGGTCGATGGTGGGGGTAGGGAGTGTTCTTGGTTCTCCTGGTCCAACCTCAGGCTCAGGGAAGGTGGTTCGCTTGGGTCGTGTGGGTGAGACATTTTCAGCATTCCTTCCTCTTCCCCCTCCCATGGCAGCCAAATTCTTTTTTTAAATCTGTGTCAGGTCTTGGACAAGAGATAGATTTTCTGACCCTTTGCAAGTGGTAGCAGATCTCCACTACGTATTAGTGCAGGATTCTTGGACCAAGAGTTTTTCCTGCTTTTCCACCAGCATCCCTGGGGGCAAATGTTCTCTGTCCTCTCCCAATGGCTTAAGGCTTTTGTTTCATGTACGAGAAATGATCTGGTGAAGTGAGAAGTGCTTTTTGCCTGTCACCCAGTGGCATCCACTCACCTTCTGAACATCCATCCAACCATGGGTTGGGGGTACGGAGGGGCTCTCTAGTCTCTTTCCCTGTGCCCTCTCTCTCTGTGGGCACCTGATGAGGCCCATGGGGAAGAGTTTGTGAGTGAGGGCAAAGTCCCCTTCTCTCTAGGGCTCTCAGTTTTTCTAAACTGAAATCTTCACCCACTCTTGACCTTTAAGAAGTATTAACAATATTAACAATTTTTTTTTCAACCCGCTTCTAGGGCAGCCATGTATTCTTCCTATGCTTTGCTAAGATTGAAAAGGTCTGTGTCTGCTCTCCTCCTGCCAAGGGATCTGTTCACTTTTCACAACTCGTTTTTTGTAATTGCCTTGTGACCTCAGCACTCTGACAGCTTTGAGATAAGTTATAATTTGTAGATCATCTGGCTTTTCCTCACCATTAGGGTGGAAGCAACATTTGTTTGCAGCTTTCAACATTCTAAGTGGAAGCAGAACTTACCTGCTGGGATTTTGATTGGGATTAAAATCAACAGGTCAATTTTGGAAGAATTTTCATCCATACAAGATGACTCTTTCAATCCACATATGATTTCTTATAAAAATTTTTGAGTGATTAATTTATAAATGATCATTGTTATTATAATTGCTCTAATATAATGTTGTAAGTATGCACATTGACTCATGTTGAGGAAAATTACCTTTACTGAGGTCTGGACCTCCCCTGGGGTCATGAGGTGGCAGAGGCAGGGAGCAAATGTGGAGGGAGGGTAGAGATGCCCTCTTTTTTCTCATTTCACCTGTTCAAAATCAAACAGCTACTAGTTAATTGCGGATGTTAGACTATAATGCTGGTTTTATTGACCCCCAGTTAAGGGGTCTTTCCACTACACGTTACATATGCTAATGCACCTTGAAGAAATTCCTTAGGGGCCAGCCCTATTTGCCTAGTGGTGAAGTTCAGCATGCTCCACTTTGGCGGCCCAGGTTCAGTTCCTGGGCATGGACCTACACCACTTGTTAGTGTCCATGCTGTGGGGTTGGCCCACATGTAAAACAAAAGAAGGCTGACAACAGATTTTAGCTCAGGGCAAGTCTTCCTCAGCAAAAAGAAAAAAGAAAAGAAAAGAAAAGAAATCCTTTGGATTTTTCTCTTTTTATAGAAGAAATGTAATCACACAAATTTTTCAGAATGTCAAACATGTCAATAAGTTCATGACTTTTCAAATTTCTGATCCCTGTTTCTATAGTCAAAGCTCTCAGCCTTGGATATTTATACTGAATCTGTCAGTGGAAAGGAGGTCTTTACTTCTACTAAGTTTGTTCATATTCATCTTTATTAGTGCTCTCACCTGGGCCTATCATTTTTGTCACTTTGTTTCTTATAAACGTTTGTATTCTAGGTAGTCTTTGGGATCTCACCGCTTGAGAAATTGTACTTTATTGTATCAAAATTAGCAAAAAGCCTTTACAATTAAATAATCTGGAACGCAGGCTTTGCTATTCTCTACTTTAATTTGAAGTCACAGAAATGAGAAGACTAAGTCAGGATTTTAAGTTAGTTAGCTGGTCGTCTTGCAACTCATGTCAACGTAGCCAGTGTCATGGAGGAACCTCAATAGCATGAGCTGGAAATCAGGACCCAGATGTGAAGGAAAGGGACATTAGAACTAGTGATGGGGCAAATTACCCTACAGAGGCACAAATCCCTGGGGGAAGGTCGTAAGAGCATTCAATGCAGTGAAATAAAGTAGCTGTTGTCTGAACATCTTCCTAGACTTACTGCTTTCTTTCAACATAGTAAACGAAAGTTTTGCCACTCTTCGTTTATATTTATGCACTTCTGATGGACTTCTCCTTGAAGGAAAAAAGAGTTCAAGTAAAGATAGTAAAGACTTTTAGTAATTTGCCCAAAAAATGGTTAGTTATGGATGAAGATTTCAATCAGGGTTGTGTGACTCTGTAGCAGAGTTGAGTAAAATATAGCCCACAGGCTAAATCTGACTTGCCACTTGTTTTTGTAAACAAAGTCACACTGGGGCAAGGACATGTCTATTTCATCCTCTATTTGCATCCATAGAGATATTTTAAACTGCAAATTTAATCTTGTGTTTGCTTACTAAAAACCTTCCAAAGGCTTCCTATTGCTCCAAAACCCTTTATATTGTGTCTAAGGCTACTCATAATATGGCCCCTGCTTCCCTAAGCAGACTCCACGTTTATCACTCTTTCCCATCTGATATTCTGTATTTCAGTCATGCATTTACAATATTTACTCTCTTGTCTCTGGGCCTTTGCACATACTCTTCTCTTTGGCCTCAACTGACTCATACTTTCTCATCTTTCTGGCCCCTGCATAGAAATCATAATTTCCTTAGGAAACACTCAGTCACCTAAGAGTTTCATGTCCTCCCCCAAAAAACAGAAAATCTATTGCCAAAAGTGATCATGCCATTGTTTATTTTGTTTGTGGTATATATTAGGGGTTAGTAAAACTCATCCCATAAGCTAAACCCAGACTTCTGTCATTTTAGTCTATGAACTAAGAATAGTTTTACATTTTTAAATAGTTTTAAAAGACTCAAAGGAAAAGTGATATTTCGTGACATGCAAAAAAATTGTGTGAAATTTACATTTCATTGCCCAGAAATACAATTTTATTGGAGCCCAGCCACACACATTTGTTTACATATTGCCACACACTGGGGAAGATGTGGTAGATACAATGATGAAAGAGAAAACACCATCCCAGGCCTCACAGACTTCAGTGTCCACAAGACCTTCCCCAGTGTGTGGCCCATAGAAACATTCAACAATATTTATGGCATGAATAATATGTGAATAAGTAACTGAAACTATTTTGCCCAGGAATCGGTTGCAATTAAGCACAGAATCCAGCCAGATTTTCCAGTTGCTAGCCAAATATTTTTTCTGCTAGATCAGGCCTCCTTCCCTATGATTTTAGAAGAATATTATTCTTAGAGTAATCATGGAATTAAAATTCCTTCCAGTTTCTACATTGTTTTAGATGGTCCCTAGACTCCAGGTTCTAACATTCCGAAGTGTTCACAAGAAAACCTCCGCTTTTATACCCACAAAGAGTAAATAGTGATGGAGGAGCACTTCTGCTCGAAGCTCTGCTTTAAAACAACATTTTGATAAGTTCAGGTACACCTCAAAAGCAAAACTTATGGAGAAAGTATATAACAGCAAGCACTGTGATTAACCATATCCAGATGGGAGAAAAATGTGTTGACATTTCAGCAAGAACGGTCTTCCATTCAAGCCAAAAAAATCCTCATTTATACTTTCTAGTCAGCCAAAATTTCCAGCTGCACAGATTCTCTGGTGATCAAACAGGCCAGCACACAGAATAAGGTCACTGAAGAATGTGCCAGTAATCACAAGCTGTAATTAAGCAGTAATGACCTCAACCTGAAGCTTTCTTCAGGATTAATGAATACCTGAGAAGCCAGTGGCCTGAGGCGGCCCTCATTCTCTCCAGAATGCCCTAGATAAAGTGAGTGCTATAAACAAAATGTGTTTCCAGCTTAAATCATCTCCCCAAATAACCTTTTCCACTACTGTGTCACGGAGTTGGATTTTTTTATGACATTCATTGTGGAAAAAAGACCAAGTTTAAACATGTTTGTTTAAAAAATAGAAAAAGCTCTTTTGAAACCTGTATCGGACCTCCACAAGTCAGCTCCGGCCTTTTCCTTTGAGAAACTACACAAAGTCGTCACCACACAAATAGTTTCTGAAACTTGTATTTAGGAATTGCCTTCAAGAGCCTGTAGCAGATTCTTTTGAGTCGCTTCAGTGGTGGTAAATTACAACCCTCTGAGTTGCATGTTGTGCAATAGCCAAAAGTCATCCAAAGTAACTTCTGAGAAATAAGATTAGGATATCAGATTAATAAATCATAACCTCTGTTCCTAGTCTTAAACTGCATTTCTTCTTTCCATAAAGAGTTCCAAGTAATTCTCATCCTACGGCTATATTTTTGCCCTTTCCAAGGACAAATGACCTTGTCTTTATACACAATATAATCCAAATGTTTTGTTAATAATATTCCATTTTAGGAACTGTTTAACCCTTTTCCATGGAGAGGATGCATCTAAATCACTTGAGAGCCTTTAAAACCCATTGAGGATTCGCCAGATCTCAGTAGATCCTGGGAATCTCTATTTTGAAAAAGCGGCTTCCAATCATTATGATGCTTGGCCAAGAGAGGAAATCTCTGCTCTGTCATCTTATTCCAACTCACATTTTTGTCCTCATCCTAGCACTTTCATGACAATGTATTCCTATAGGGAAAAAGCACAGAATTTCAAATCCTGAATACGTAGATTTAAATCTCAGACCCACTATGAACTAGCTGTCTTTAGGGAAGTGACAGTATCTTTGAGTCTTTTCTCAGGAGGGATATATTAATAGTTAATCTGAGATATTGTTTTAAGAGTTAAATTAGATGACGTATGTAAAGCACCTAGTGTAGTCATTGGCACATCGGAGTTCAATACAAAGGAGCAATTAGTGTCAATTTCTCATCACTACTCAACTCTACACATGTTGAACACTATTTTTCCAATAATTTGTTAAATTATAACTGAACTTGAGGGCACCACAGGTATCCATAGAAAATTTCAAACTCTTCTTCTTATTCTCAGTGACATTGGCTACCTTCCAAATGAACTTGGCCTCTTGAAAATGGTCAAATGTTGTTGAGAAATATGAGAATATTTGTACTTTGTAAGAAGAATAAGAAAGGAAATTCAAGGATTAAAAGAATAGATAATCTCACAATTTAATTTTAATCTTATTCGTTCTGAGTATGGTCTTTGAGTTCCAAAGGTACCCGTTTTTATAGAGAAGGGTGCCGTTAATACTATGCCATAAATTTTGGACTTCTCTTCCTTTAATCCTAGGGGGGACACAATTTTCTAAAGGACGCTTACCCCTTAAGTTTCTGACTCCCCTAAAATAAATATTGAGAATGTTAGAGTCCAGAAACTTCTAATATAAGCTTGCTTTAAAAAACTTCGGCTGACTCAAAACAGATATTTTTTGTCCACCCCTGCCAGCAGTCTGAATGTAAGACAAACCAGAATGTGTGTGCTTGGTCATCATTCTTGCCATAGCTTTCTTACAGGACACATGCAATCTCATGTTTTACAGGATTGCTCTTATCAGGGCTTCTAACTAACACCCAACCTGGAACACAGTAAAGGTTCAATAAATATCTATTGAATCTATGAATGAGTGAATGGGTGTTATGGGAACCTAATGAACAGGTATTTAAAACAAGTTGTAAAAGGGAAAGAAAAGCTTTGGGGAGAGATTAAATTGGAGTTGAGTCTTGAGTGATGAATGGAAGTTTTTTGGGGGGGGGTGAATGTGGAACGTGTAGAAAATAGGGAGGCAGAGATAACTATATGAGTTAAGAAACAAAGAGGAGAAAGAGCATCTTTACAGTCAGGACCTGCAAGCTGGTTTTCAAAGCAATAGTTAGAGATAAGCCTGAAGAAGTATGCAGGATCTAGGTCATAAATGACTTTGATGTCACATTAAGAAGTTTCAACCTGACTTGTACGTGACCTTGTTACTTAGTATAAGAGAAAATTTTAAAGAAATGAAATAACTTGATCAAATAAATCAAATATATATTTGTGTTTTTTTGTAGGTCACTGTGGTAAATACATACAGGATGGACTTGAAAAGGAGAGGGGATGAAACTTGAGTCCAGGAGACCAAACTGGATGGATGTTCAATATATATTTGTTGAAATAGTGATGGGGAAAATGAGGACAAGAGTGATGTTAATAATTACAGGCATAACTGTGATGATGATGATGATATATCTACAATCTATCACAGGGTTACTATACAACAAGTCCCATGCTGAGCACTTGACTTTACTGCCTCATTTATTTATCACAGCAGACCTATGAGGAAGGTGCTTATATCATTTCATTTTACAGACAAGGAAGTTGAGACTTGAAGAGATTAGAAAAAATGTGTCTCATCACCCCTGTGCTGTTCTTCCCCAATACTTCCCCATAACTTCAGGCCAAGAAGAGAAAACATCAGATAAACCCAAATTGAGGATAATTCTACAAAATGCTTAACCAGTAATCTTCAAAACTGTCAAGTTCATGAAAGATAAGAAAAAATGGAAGAACTATTTGCTTTAATAATTGTACTATGGTTATATAAGATGTTAACATTAGGAAAAACTGAGTGAAGTATATATGGGAACTCGCAGGTATCTTTGCAAATCTCTTGTAAGCATAAAAATATTTCAAAATAAAAAGTTTTAAACCTCTATGTGCCCATAGAATATGGCAGGCAAAACACAAGATGAGCCTGAAGTATTTTGTAGTGCTAGAAAGTGAGGCAATTAAAAAAACAGTACATGAGTCAATCTGAAAGAACTCCCAGTGGCCACTGTTTGAACAACACAATAACATAAATGTTCAATTACAAGCCAAAGAGTAAAATAAATGTCTATGTGTACACACTAATACAAAGAAATGATTGAATTAATAACTAAATGGGGTTTAAGGGACAAGTCTTCCTTACAGAAGAATTCCAGATAATAAATGTAGAAGAAATGGGGGAAATGGAAAATCACCATTAAAACACCACATGATAATTGTTGCAAGCAAGATCCACTGGCAAATGCTAAAATTAGTGGGTGGAACTTTAATGAGAAACATTATATTTTCATATCTGCAAAGTACCTACACAAAAATATATTTTTAATTACCATGGTGATTTTAACATGTATCCACCAGCTCTTTTATACTTTCCCAAGAAGTGGAGCGTCATTCTCTTTCCCTTGGGTGTGCACTGAACTTAGTTACTTAATTTTAACATATAGAATGTGGAAGGGGGGAAAGTAATTTTATAGTGGATAAACCTGGCAGAAACCACCTTAACCAAAGATTAACATCACCATTTACGAGTCATGTTAATATCACATCCCTCTGATATGAGATGAGAAAGCACTTCAGCTCTGCAGTATTTTTCCCCAAAATTTATAAGCCACTCTAATCATGAGAAAACATCAGACAAACCCAAATCAAGAGGCATTCTACAAAATACCTGACTAATACTCTTCAAAAGTGTCTAGGCTATGGAAAATAAGCAAAGCTTAAGAAACAATTACAGATTGATGGGAGGAAACTAAGAAGATATGACAACTAAATGTAATGTAGTATTCTGGATTGGATTTTTGGCCAGAAAAACTAATATTTGTGGGAAAACTGGCAAAATTTGAATAAAGCCTATAGTTCAGTTAACAGTATCATACAAGTGTTAAGTTCTTAGTTTCAGTAAACGTACCGTGGTAATGTAAAATGCTAACCTATGAGAAGCTGAGTGAAAAGTAGTTGGGAACTTTCTGTTCTATCTTCACAACTCTTACATAAATCTAAAATTGTTCAAAATTAAAAAATAATTTTAAGTACCAAGAGTCAAAAGACATTAATAAAATGTTCACAGAAAATAAAAGAAAAAGGCAAATGGTCTCTAAAGGAAACAGAATTAACATCATTCATAATGAGAGAAACTCAAATTTAAATGACCCTGAGATGTCATTAGTTACCTATGGAGAGTCATATAAATGATCAAATTTAGCATCCTTACTAGCGGAGCCATCTTACATCATATGCCTGCTTATGTTATGCAATAAGAAGAACACCATATCTATGAAATATTTTGCCAGTGTTTAATCTGAATCTAACCAAGACTCTAAATTTAACTTCCAGTTTATTAAAGATACAGGAGATAGAAGAACTAGCTAACAACACAAGGAATAAACAATCAGAGAAATTCATAATTTGGGACATTCTAAAAAGCAACTGGCTAGACTCAAAAACTCAATGTAATGGGGGCTGGCCCCGTGGCCCCGAGTGGTTAAGTTCGCGCGCTCCGCTGCAGGCGGCCCAGTGTTTCGTTGGTTCGAATCCTGGGTGCGGACATGGCACTGCTCATCAAACCACGCTGAGGCAGCGTCCCACATGCCACAACTAGAAGGACCCACAACAAAGAATATACAACTATGTACTGGGGGGCTTTGGGGAGAAAAAGGAATAAAATAAAATAAAATCTTTAAAAAAAAAAAAAACTCAATGTAATGGAGGAAAAAAGTGAGGTGACTGTTTTAGGTTAAATGATTCTAAAGAGGCAGATCCAATAAATGCAATGTGAGCTTTATTTGAATCCTAGTTTGACAAAAATAGCTTAAGACATTTTTGGTAAAATTTGGGTAAATGTATAGGGAGACTATACATTAAATATTACCAAGTTAGTATTATTTTTCTGAGGTTAGATAATAGCATTATGGTTGAGAAGACTGTCGCTATTTTAGGGAGATTCAGATTGAAATATTTAGGGGTAAAGTCTATTGATACTTGCAATTTAATATAAAATGATTAAGCAAAAGAGATGCAGAGAAAGAAAGAATTAATGCAAATTTGCAAAATATTGACTATTCTAAATATAGCTATTGGATATGTGGACACTTTTTGTACTATTTTTTTCAATTTCTCTACATATTTGAAAAGTTTCAACATAAAAACTTGGGGGAAAATACACTAAACCTGACCCTAATATATATGGGGACCGGGCAGGAACGGAAATGAAGACTTCCAAGCCAGTCTTAGTGGTCGAGTGGTTAAGATTCACTGCTCTCACCACCACGGCCTGGGGTCATTTCCAGGTTGTGGCACCATACCACCTCTCTGTCGGTTCTCATACTGTGGCAGTGGCTCACATAGAGAATTAAATTAACAACCAGGATACATTACTGTGCACTGAAGCTTAAAAAAAGAGAAAAATGAAGACTTCTAATCATATATCTAAGAATTTTTAAGTTATAAATCAAGCTAGCAAAATGTTGAATAAAATATACCCTATCATCCTACCTTAACAATTGGATCTTTGTATATTTTCAAGGCTGGGTTTGTATCTAAAATTCTTTGGCTCCTAAGAGTCATGTAGCTGTAAGTTACAAGTAGAGCAGCCTCCTGCCCCTGGCCTCCCGCTCCCTAGCTCATTCCCTTCTCTTCCCAACCCAGGATTCCACCAGGAGGGCCTCCCACGAATATGCACTGACATTCTATCCACGTCCAAGTTGCCTCCTCATCTCTCCAAACAGACTCTCATGGCCACCTCTTCAGGCACACTCAGAGGTCCTGGGAAAAGGCCCACAGGAGTCCTGGAAACAAGCTCTGGACATTCAGGAAGGGACTTAGGGATCCTAGGAAACAAGAGCATGATCTAAAAGTAGAGATACAGGCCAGAGCACTTACCTTTGGCCTTGTGAAATCATCTAGGAGCGACATTCTCATTTCATGCCAGAGTCTAAGGGCAGTATTCTGCCCAGTTCCCAATAGCTAGCAAGCAGCAGAGCAATAGTCTAGAAGTGAGCTCCCCAAACCTCTAGGTGGCCAACACATTCATTTGTGCTGCTTCCAGTGGAGTCCAAACTCTCAGGGCTGTCTTGGGTCTCTCCTAATTTCCAGGTGTTAATGCAAAACTTTGCTTCTCTTTCCCCTCAAATACTCAAAGCATCTTCACATGGAAATGACTGGGGGAAGTGACTTATATGTTATGAACATACACCCATTTATGTAACTTTTAAATCTCCAAGACTCACCATCTTTTGGGATGAGGCACAGAGTAGCACCCAGTAACCAGATTAACTGATCCACTCCTTTTTGTCCACTTCCCACCCCCACAAGCTGGGGTACCACTTTCACATCCAAACACTCCTTCATCTGTCACTAATAGGAAAACCAAATCTTCCCACGCATATAAAGGATGCAAATGGACAAATGTCTTTACTGATGAATAAAACTATATCACTTAGTGGTCTTTGGGGGAGAAGGAAGACAGGAAGTAATTTAGAATTTAGAAAAGAATTTTTAATGAATACATTATTTTCAGGGGATTGTTTTCCCCATTTATTTCCAGGCATAATATGTTACATTCAGCAAACATTTTTGAGAGTCTTTTACTTAAAATGACATATAGGGAAATAAATCCACAACAAAAATACCTTTTCCTCTTTAGAAGTTAAAACATTGCTTTCTCATCTTCTCATACATGGATGTAGACATCAAAGATGCCAATCAAATCAAAGCAGTGAAACTGATTTCTATTTTTCTTACTGGGTAATCTTTTCTCAGAACCAACTATTTTACCTATATGATCTTTTTCCAGGCCTTTCAGCCAGAAATTGCTATAAAAGTGGGCTTTTAAAACAGCAAGTTATGTTTTATAACTTGAGTTGAAAACCAAACTAAACCATTTCCAACAGTTACTAAAACAAAAAGCAGGTTACGTTTTTATGCGCCCTTTTACTATTCTGTATAATTCAGAGATGTCAACATGCTATTATCTTTGCACGCTGTATGCTATGTTGGTGTACAAGTGTATGATGTGCCTTATTTATGCAGGGGAAAAAAACTGGTTTCAGTACGTCGCTGGGCTTAAGTAGGCATTTCAATATTTAAAAAGCATGTCTGTCCGTGAGCGCTTTATGCTAACACAGGTTGGAAATCAGGAAAAAGTTCCAGAGGAGGAGCCCTCCCTCTGCAATCTCCATTGCCATTGCCGTTAGCATAGATCTTCAGGGAGCATCTTTTCTCCTGGGTTTCTGTGTTTGTTTTACTCACTGCCTTCCTGTGCCTCTGCTTAGGACATTTTCATGAACAAGCGAGAAAATGTTCAGCACATAAGCCTCTCTACTACCTGAAAAAATGAGCTTTAACTTTGAACATCACACAGATCCAGTGAGGTAAGTAATTTTTAAAAAATGATCAATAGAATGATTTTTAAATGAAATAGTGTTACTGTATCATAGGATATTCCTATCGGGATACTGGCCTAACTTTTCCCACTTCCCAACAGGGAATTACGACTTAACTGTGGTATCAAAACAAGAGATGGTATGTGAACATGTGGTAAAGATTACGAGTGCTCTGTTTTCTCTTTATTTATGAAAAAAAGTAAACAGAATAAGAAAACTTAAAGGCAATCAAATTTGTTAATTATTTACACATCAAACTTACAAGTTAGTCTTTTAACCTTTTACCTACTATTACACTAGGTAAAATTGCATTTGATAAGAAAAGCTGAATTTTTATTCCAAAGTCTTGCTTGTGTATCCCATTGTTTAACATCACATGCTAGAAGCAAAACTGAACCCATGGTATTAAAGAAGTGGCTACATAGTCCAGCAGAAATGTCAAAGCATGAGAGAGACATTTCAGAATAGGTTTACTTAAAGAACCTTGCTTTAAAATTATTGTCCTCCAGTTTATCTTGGATAATATTTGAAATAGTATTGAGAAGTTAAGGAAAAAAATGTATTTGATTATAACTCACCATGAAAATTTAGATAAATAAGCCCCAAATCAAAATAATGTCTTTCTTTCAAGTCTCATAATGACATGAACTTAAAGTGAGAGCCTGGCCTTGACCATATGAAAAGGCTTTATTCAAGCACTCCAGGGCTACAGAGAAGAGCATTTCTGTCACTAAGTCACCACAAAAGGCAGCAGGTGAACAAATAGAAAGGTTGCTGTGAAGGAGCAAACGTTAAATGAAAATATACGTTTATGAAATGTTTATGAATATTGAAAATGAAATGTGTATTTCGGAGTTATCTCTAATCTCTTAATAATTCATATCTAATATACTGCTGACAATATTTGTATGATTTTTCTTACGAAATGAGGTTATGCCAATGGGTCATAATACTAGACTTCAATATTTGTAATGTTATAATTTGGGTCCTCCATTGTTTAGTGCATAAAAACGGAGAAAATGTTAGAAGCCACGCCTCCTTTATAACCCATATATAAGGCAATTTCCTGACATATGGGTTCTCTGAGCTATCTTAAAATAATATGATGCACAGTAAAACTAGGAAATCACCTATTGAATTTTTATGAATATGTTCCTTTCCTGCCTCTAGATGCTGGTTTTTATATCTTAGAAGTGTTTTGTATAAAACAATGTTATTTTCCGTAATAATTTAAAAATGCTAAATGAGCTTTTTCAATCTATTTCTTAACTCTAATAATAAATCTGTTAAAGAAATCCTTTATAAATTTAAATCCAAAAATTGGCAACCAGTAAAATATAAATTCATTGGAGTTTTATTAGTTTAAGTTATACTAGTGTTCACCCATAATGGAGCTTGAGATATATCTGTTTGTAGAGATAAAATTTACACATTGTCAAATGCCTTCAAAATATTGTGCAAAATGTAACAACAGTATCCTGCTTAAGTTTTATCTTAGGAATTCTTTCCGAAAAAGCAAAGGAATTGCCCAATGCTGACGCTTAAAAATATTGCTAGATTCACATTTTTTAAAATAACAGGATGGTTATTAAGCTGGGCATTTAATCCAGAAAATCCAAATCTAGACACAATGAATTTTCCCTAACTTGCAAACTGAGTCAACTTTGAATAGTTAACTTACTTTCAGGCATGCACACTTCCTCTGCCATAAAGTCCCCCAATTTTGTCCAGTTGCATGTATATTTTTTGTTTGTTTTAAATAAATGAAATAAAAATAGCTGCTGCTCAAGCTATCCTTATGAACTCAGGGAAGAGGGAAAGAGGGAACACCATTATGCCAATCTGGTAATCATTAACGAAAAAGCACCAGGAAAGAGCAGTCACCTGTACTTTTTCAAGGAAACCGGATCCTGATAAGCTATATCAAATATTTCATAGACTCAAAGTTCCACTTAAGGATTTAAAAAAATCAACATCTATTCTATCCAGCGTGTTTGTTGTAATAACCCTGCATATGTTGTTGACCATATGCCATCACTTTCTCGTCCCTGCAGTGCTTGTTTCAAATACGTGTGCATGTCTCCACGAGCCACTAAATATCAGCATTATTACCAACATAATAATCAGCTTTGGATTTGCTATATAGAAGCTGAATTATTTAGCGACATGTTCCACCAGAAATTATAACTGTACTTTAGTCAAGCACATTCTTTTCTCTGGAAAATTCGTCTTTATCATCAGAGCTTGTAGTCACTAATGTGTGACTGCACATACATGCCTTCTTAACCATGGAAATTAATATGTACACAAAGCATCAAAATAAATCTTCTAATAAACATGGATTCAGTTTCTGTGTCTGGAAATGGATACTAAAAAGTTTAAAACACTATCACTGGTATGTAGAAGCTTGTGATCTAGTTGGAGGAACTAAAGAAAAACACAAGAAACAGTGAAGTAACAGGCAATGGTCAATACCAAAATGAGAGATCACAGTCATTTTCAAAGGAGGTTTTGGAAAGTGATAAACGTAGGTTGACACCTTAATAAAGGCCTCAGGCATTGAAGAGGCATTGCACCATCGGATGGATGCCTGCACAGGATCTGGAAAGATTTAGAGGAAGAAAAGGATCAGTTCAAATGTCGCCTCCGCTTTCTAGCCTTTCCTCACAGCTTTGGACACAGTCATGCCTCTTTATGTTCCCATCAAATGCTTTACAAGCAGTGGCACTTGTTGCAGTGTATTGTAACTAACTGCTTATTTGTCTCCCCTCCTTATTTCCCTCTGAGCTACTAAGGGCAAAGCAGGATCTTCTTCATTTTTATATTCCCTTTGCCTTGAAAATGCTCAATCAATGTTCATCGAATGTATTTTTGAATGATTGGGAAGCACAACAAGCAAAGGCACAGGGCAGAAATAAGCACAGCATGTCCACGTTTTATTGAAAGAACTGGTTGTGTAGATGAAGTTTACATTAAGGATAATAACACATCAGTTTAAATGATTAGGGAGAAGACCAGGAGGGCATTGCTTGTCTAGACTGGCATTATCTTCTCTCGGCTGGACGCATGCCTAGTTTCCCTTGATAAGCTAGGCCCATTTAGTGACCAGCTTTGGTGATCAAAGATAACACTAATCAAACTTGAGATCCTACAGTATTAGTCCTTAGACTTCATTCTGCCCAATATTGAGCCATTGGAGAGTTCTGTAATATACAAAATGAATTTTATAAAGGTTAATGCAGCTGAGTATAGGATGAACTGGAGGACTAAGAGAGGATTTCAAGAGTCCTGTCTAGATAAAGACAGCAGTAGAGGTTAAAAGGAGAAGGTAGGAATGATGGAAAGAAATTGGCATTGATAAACTGTGAGGGAGGATGTCAAGGAAATGGGAAGGGTTAACATGACCTTACGTTTCTGTGAGAGGATAGTGGCAGTGTTGAAAGAAGTAAACCTAGGGAGTAAACTCTAGCGGGTTTGTTATAGAGAAAAGACAGTCAGTTCATGTAAAACATGTTGCAGAGGAGATGGCGAGATACGTAGTGGGAATATCTTAGAAATACGAGATAGAACTTCTGGAAATATAAATAGCAATCTAAAAGTAATAGGAGTTGATGCTGTGGGTGTGAGTAAGGTCTCAAAGGCAGAAGAGAGCTCTGGATCAGGAATTAGAAGAGTCTTTAAGTGTCTTTGACTAAGTCACTCAATCACTTCCCTTCTATCAAAGGGCAAAATACCTCTGCTTTTTACCTCCTGGGGAAGATGTAAAGATCCAGTGAAAATGAGACCACAGAGTCATTTTGAAAAACATGAGGCATTATGCAAATATATATTGTTATTCTTTGCCATAGTAATTCCTTTATCCTTTGCATGACTATTTTTCATAACAAAAATAAATCAACACATGATAATTAGAGTAGTAATTTTAACTAAGTAATCACAAAAAGCTCCCACATATGATTATTAATATGAAGAATTAATCCAATTTATATTCAATCCTGTATCACACAGATAGTGTAAGGAGAAATATAAAACAACGTAATAAAAAGCGTATGATTTTATTTCTGCAATTTATTATGTGCCAAGCATTGTAGAGTGAGAATCAATGTGCAATGTACAGCACAGAGCATTTAAGTAACTTGTCTACGGTTCACATAGCCAGTGCCATATTATCATCTAATCTAAGATGACAGTACCGTTAGTGTTTTATCTACCACTCATAGAGGACAAAAATGCAGCCAATTAAAGTACACCATGTCATCAATTGCAATTTGTGCCCCAATTTCGGAGATGTTAAAGAGTAAAGGAAAGAGTACACCTTATAACTGATGAAATATTGAAGGTGCTAGCTAGTAAATGCTTTTTTGTTTCTAACCACTGCACAGTACCACCTCCCATAAGAAATATGATTTATAAATCCCTGTTGTAAGGGCATCACGATTTCTCTGATGGTCTGATGCTTCTCTGAATGCATTTCTCTGTGCTGGTAGCACACTCAGCTAGATATGCAGTCTGGTCTTGTGAGTTAAAAGGCCAAGAAGAAAGGAGACAAATATTTCTCCACCAGCTATTCTCCATTCCTTTCCATGGTCTTTCCCATTAAGAAGAATCGTGGCAGGATCTCAGGGCCTTCAAGTTGCCCTGAACATAAAACCACTGTTGACATTGCTCAGTCTTTGAGACTCTAGCCAGGACAGCTCTTCTGTGATAAAAAAAGAATTAAAGTCCAGAAGGAGGTTTACAAGAGACTGGAAATTCTTCTTCACAAGGAAGAGAGACCATAAAACCCAAATCAATTGTAAAACAGACTGTCTAGCTGGCCTCGTATAAAATCTAATGATCAACAAGAATTCAAGATGCATTTCATTGCCTTGCTAATGAACATTTTGATTCCAGCAAGATCCCTCAAAATAAAGGGTTAAGTACCCAAACAGTACAAGGCACATTTTGTTTGGCTCCATAATGTGTAACACAAATTATTTCTTTTGTTTCATCCATGTATCTTTATTTTGAGATTATTTCCACAAATTAATCAATAAATATAATACTGGAACCACTTATGAAACATATTCTTCAAAGAAGCAATTACAGTTTAATTAGCCGACAAAACATTCTTTAAAAATGCATCAATTATCCTCAGTCTCTCTAATGCTGCTCTCAACTTCCAGGGTTAAATATCTCTCAAAGGCCATGTGTCAGCATATGATTAGAAGAGGCAAGTGTCACCCAAGAAGCCACCAGCAAGCCCAGTCCACTTCAGGTCCCTTGGATGTCCTGGCAAGGAACCCCAGAAGGCCATTGGAGAAACCAACAACCAAAGGGAAATGGAAACAAACACATTCATCACAGTCGTTTGTCCTGAGTTTTCAAACTCCAGATAGAATCACAAGTGGTTACCTGATCCACATAAGACTGAACTCCGCGAGGGCAGTGCTGGGACTCACTCAGCTCTGTATTCCAGAGTATAGCATCAGGGCTGACACTCAATAAACATTGGATGGATGAATGAACAAGTGGAAAAATGGCAAATCAGTGATTCTCCGTAATGAATTAAGACATCTAGCTAAGTTAATTAACCATGGATCATACCATCAGGCTGGATCAGCTTTGTGTCAGTGTATGTGGATGTGAGATGGTTTCTAACAGCCAAAAGGGTAGACTGGAGGACTTGTTATTGGATACCATGAAGCACTGAAGGGCTAACAACTCAGGTCAAACAACTGGGAAATCACCTTTAGGCAGAGAATAAAGAGAGAAGCATAATATCAGCGTTGGTCAAAAAGCCCAAAGAAGAGAGCTAAGTGGTCAGGATGTGATCTAGACACACCAGATGCCAGGTAAATGAGGAAACCAAGACCTGGGAGAAATTTTATCAGGGAATATACATCCAGATGGAAATAAGCCTTATGACAACAGATTTCTGTAGAGGACATAGCTTTCATAGGCGTCTCCTGTGTGGGCACCAGAATCCTGACCCTAATAGTCAGGTAAGAGCCACTCAACTCAGTTTTGTATAATTAACCATATATAACTTAAAGGAATTTTTGACCAGGTGCTCTATCACTAAAGAACTTATTAAGAATGACTGAAGCCATATCTTTTAATGAGGAGGATCCAGAGCATACCAGATATACATTTATATGATAAACTCTGAAAGATATTCCATGAGTTATATCATCAGACTCAAGTTCTCTTCCACGTGGATGTGATAACCCCTAACTAGCAGAGCAGGGGAGTAGCCACGGTCCTCTCATAGCCCCCAAGCTGTTGTTTGTTTCAATTGTGAGCAACTGAGCTGCACACGCTGGCCCTCAGAGCCCTTGTTAGGGATTCTTAGTCTTACTCGCTGGCTTTCAGTGGTTAAGTACTCCGTCTTATCACATTTTTGAAACGTTTCATTCCCTTTGCTCTACATTTCATACACAGTGCTTGGGTGATAGTTGGTGACTTGATAAAGATTTTTTGAGTGAAAGAATAAACTAACAGCCATAGTTAGTTGTGCTGCCAAATACTTATTAGATGCTGAGCTCTCTGAGGACAAGAACCACAGCTTGGTAAAGCGGTGCAATGCCTACCAAAAAAATTCTTTCTGAAATGTGCAGTTTGAAATGTATTCTTCTTATGAACAACATCTCATTTTATTCTTATAATAGCTCTCTTACTGACATAAAAATCAATGAATTACATCATAGGGAGTGGCAGTGAGTATGAGGAGCAGAGT
Organism: Equus asinus; assembly: GCF_041296235.1. Lineage (NCBI taxonomy): Eukaryota > Metazoa > Chordata > Mammalia > Perissodactyla > Equidae > Equus > Equus asinus. Next base: position 42,389,653 of record NC_091794.1, on the reverse strand, counting down.
AAGGAAGGATTGACTTTCCCCAAAGGGTCTTGGAATGCTTCCTGTAGGAGTTAACCTATGAACTGGGTTTTGAGGGCATAATAGGACTCTTTTTGGGTAGGAAGATAAACATTACAGGCAGAAGGACTAGTTAATCCGTTCAAAGGTAGATCAGGCATCATTATCCCTATTCACTAAGGGCTTGATGCCCATTGAGTGAATGATAGATAGAGCTTGAAACTACTTCTGATTTTTAAGTCCTGTGCTATTTCCACTACGATCTGTTGTCTCTCTCAATAATAGAGTGATAAACAATCGGTCAGAATAGCCTCAAAGACAGAAACTGTAAAACAGCCACAAGCTTCCTAAAATATAACTCTTTGGGTCTTTAGAGTGATATCTGTAAAGAAGGCAATCCAATATGTAATAATCTGTGAAAATGAATCTGGAACACAACAGGAAATAAGAATCCAGCATGAGAGGCAGCCAACCAAAACAGAAAGGAAAGCAAGCACCTGAGAGATGCCCGAATAAACATAATAACAATAACGATCGCCACAGTGGTAAAAGCACCTTAAGTCTGCAACATTGGAACACACCCCAGGAGAAGACTAAATTAGTCATTATGAAAACAGACTGGTTATGATTCCACCAAATAAAAGATATGGTTAAAAAAAAAAGAGCCACGCCAGATAAATAACTATTGAAAAAATAGAACAAGAAGAGGAAGAAGAATAAGATTAGTGATGAAAATAGTACCTTAGAATCACCTCTCCCAAAATAATGACTCATAATTTTTGTCAGATTCATACTAGTTGTTGACTATAGCTGTGTAGAGACCACAGGTGCAGGGGGAAGTCCTAATTGGTTGTGAGAAATGGAATCCATATGTGCAAGTTGTAATGAAAGCTCTTGTTATACATGTCTAGCTGGATCTTAAAATTAGAACCACTTGGCAGTGAAACTACTCTGTACGATACCATAACGGTGGATACATGTCATTAAACATTTGTCAAAACTCATGAAATGTACAACCCAAGAGTGAACCCTAGTGGAAACAACAGACTTTAATTAATAATATTAGCTCATCAATTGTAACAAATGTACCACACTAATGCAAGAAGTCAATAATAGGAGAGACTGTGGGAGTCGGGGGTATAAGGGAGTCCTCCATACTTTCCTCTCATTTCTCTGTAAACCTAAAACTACTCTAAAAACTAAAAGTCTTTTAATTAAAAAGAATTTAAGACCTTTTTAATGTTGTTGTAGGTCTTAAGGCTATATCTCACATTATATCAAATCTGTTAAGATGTTCCCACATGCCACAGTAAATATTATTTTTGCTATAAAAATATTTTCATAAAATATTTGTATAACTTTTATTTATTTAATATACTTAATTTATTTACTATATTTAATTATTCATTTTATATATTTAATAAAAATATTTATTATGTAAATATTTCTATTTTTATAATATTTTTATAATTTTGCTTTTAAATTACTCAAATACGACTAACCCGTTTAATTTATGATCATCAATTACCCAGCAAACATGCCACATACTCAAGAATTCTTGTGAATGAAGAAACTTAATCTAAATTGTTCAAATATAATAAAATGTTTATGAGTACTACTTAACTATGGCTCAAATTTATATAATATTACATTTTGAGACAACTAAATCTTTTTTAGTTTAACTTTAGTTTGACTTTTTATATTTGGGCCAGCAAATTTTCTCTCTCAAGTTCCAAATATTTTAATAGATCTTAAAAAGCCCTTAATCCCTGGCAGTATATCTATATATCCATACTTCCCAGTGTATAAAATGGACCTACTTAAAAGAGATATATGTATATGTATATGTAGCATACAGATTTAAAGTAACAAGACTTACAACTAGGATACACAACCATGTACTGGGGCATGGGGAGAAAAAAAAAGAAAATTGGCAACAGATTTTAGCTCAGGGCCAATCTTCTTCACAAAAAAAATAAATAAAGTAAAAAGACTAAGTTACAAGAGCTGATGCACTAACATTTATTTTTATATTTATTACATTTTATATTTATATTTATTATATTTCATTTTCCTATTTTACCTCATCTCAGTAACAAATTTCTAATCTTAGGGAAAACAGCATCCAGGTGTGTTATTTCAGCTTCTTGCCCTGTGGTTTGCAACATCTTCAAGGGCAGAGCTGATCTTTTGTCATTGACATAACTCTACATAGGGATAGTATGATACATACAATGAGACCTGTTGTATTGCTGCTTTCCTATACAAACTGTCAGGAATTAAATAGTTTTAAAAGTGCTCATTTTAAAAAAACTGCTAAATGAGATGAAATGAAATGGAATAAGAAAAGCAGCCATTTTATGTTTTCCAGACACTACTGAGTCACTAACATGCCTCCAGCCTTCCCCAATAGCTTTCTTCCAGAAGTCTAAGGTAGGAGACTTCGATGAGAAGAAGGAATCGGATCTATGACTGAGGTTAAGCCCCACACCTCATTAGCCATCTGACCAGATTTTGAGTAGGAGGAGCTTTTTGAACAAGGAAACACCTTATTCAAAATTTGTAGACATTTGAGTTTAAATACTTTAAAACAGTTTTCTCAGTTTAACCGTAAAAGCCAATTCTCATAAAACATGCAGGAAATCAGTGCAGGGGCATCCATCAAAATCAAGCCACCAACATTTTTCCTCTTTCTGTTGGTTATTTCATGTTGCTTCTAACTCTGACTGAGAAATGGAGCGATAAAAGAAACTGTGGCTTGTCTGGGTAAATCCTCCCATCAGGCTTGTGTGGAAGCCCTGTAAGGAGAGCTGGGGCTGAAGAACAAGCATTCAACACACACAGGTGACGGTACCTCAGTCAACAGATATTCATCCATTTACTGCACCTGGGTGGTAAGAACGTGCTCTGTTCTTGACTCTCAGGATGCAGAGATGATAAGTGGGCATCTCTGCCCTAAAGAAGCTGAAAATCAAGTATAAAGCTATAAATAATTTATAAATGTAAACAAACATATTACAACAGAGAATGATAAATATCAAGTAGGAGCATGTACAAAGTAGAGTGGCAGAACAGGGAAGAAAGAGATTAACAACATTTGCAGAGAGTCAAGAAAGAAACACTGGAAAAGGTGATATTTGTGCTGGGTTTTTAAAGATGCGTAGGAGTTTGCCAGGTGACAGAAAGTTCATTCCAAGCAGGAAAAAAGATGAGCATGTGCAAAAGCATGGAGCTTGAAATGTAACTCCTATATTTGGGGAACTCATATGTAGCTTGGGACTCCTAGAGCTAGGAATATGTATGTCTATCGGGCACATGAAATGTGTGTAGTATCAATGTTAAAATGATGATATTCTGGGTTATTTCTTGTTGTTTGGGGCTATTTTGTTTGGTTGGTTGGTTTATCGGTTTTTCCTATTTTATTGTGGCTACCAGAGAACTTAAAATTACTTATGCGGCTTGTATTATATTTCTTTTGGACAATACTGTCCCAAAGTGTACAAAACAAAAATTAATTATGAGAGATAAAGCTGGAAAATTGTCAGGGGCCAAATCATGAACAATCTTTTGTGACATGGAAAACAGTCTCAACTTGCTCTTTAGAAAAATCCCCATACAATAATCAAAGAGCAGTCATGGGAGGTGGTGTGGTAGCAACTATATGGGACATTGCAGGGATAGGAAAATCTGGGAAAGCTCCTGGGGAAGAGACAGGGAGCATTGAGATGAGACCCCAAAACTAACCAGAACCTAAAGCCACTGAGAAAAAGTCATTTCGCAAGTAGGGCAATGTGGCCAAAGCACAGAGCCAGATGGAAGAGCAATCTAATGACATGGGTGGTTATGTCTGCATTCGTGAGAAGAGGAAGATAGGTTAGACAGAGCAACTGACAGCCCAGAGCACAGCACACATTGTTTTACAATGGCTTGCATCACAAGCTCCTGTCAACCAGTTGCTAGGACTTGATGTTTCCCAAAGGAGGCAGGAAATAGTGCCTGGCTGCGTTCTGCAGTGTAAATACAGGCTACACTGGACCTGGTAACTTGGCAATGTGACCTCACTTAATGAGCACTCTTCCGTCATTTAAGACACTATCTGGGAGCAAACCCTACCTTGTCCGGCATCCGGTCATACTCTCCCGGAATAGGCAGGAAATTGCAGAAAGCAATGTTTCCAAGGCAGCAGATGGCACTCTCTCCTATGCCTCAGTACTAAAGGTTTTGATGATGAGAGAGGCCATCCTTTACTGAGAATCAAAGATTTAAGAGACGACAGTAGTTTACAGGAAAGTTAGGGTACTTAATTCTGAAGTCTAATCTACATAGAAATGTCCATGCCCAATTCTAGCAATTTATCCTAAGTAAACAACTCGAGAGAAGGAAGGAGTGGGAAATAGATGCACAAAGATGCACATTGCACACCATTTATAAAATTATAAGCAACTTAAATGCTCACAGATAGGGAAATGGGGAAATTTTTATCCGTTCAATCTACAGAATATAATTGAACTATCAAAAGGATAGATATGGAAAATGCTTCTTAGCTAAGATTCAGTGAAAATAGTATAATAGAAGGTATTGCCATAGTACAATCTTTGCTCTGTAAAATACACATAAATGTGTGTGCATATATATGTGTGAACATTGAACTGGAAATTTTTGTGTGAAAAATGAAGATAGTTGTTTTAGGGTGCTAAAATTATTAACGCCTTTACTCATTTTTTGTATTTTAAATAATATTGTAATTGCCTAAGTATGATATGAGAGCTTCCCCTCCTAAGAGAGCCTTATCCAGAAAGCACAGGGGAGCATGTGCTTTGGGTAATTTTGAAACAGTGAAAAAGGGTTAAAGTAACTTAAGATTCCCCAGAGCTCTGCCTAGTGGTCTGGCATTGGGAAAATTTACCTACTGTGTTGGTTAGAGCCTGGTCTTCTCTAAAGTCATCTTCTAGAGCGCTGCTGGAGCTGGCACAGCATTTCTTACCTTCCTGGGGGAAGCTCTAAGAACTGGCTACTCTGAAGTGAGGTGCTGGTGTTGGAATCCCAGGGCTTGCGTCAAAAGCATGTGAGGTTGTAACGAGGGATAGCTGTCGAAATAACCATCGCAGTATTCTCCCTGGCCCCTGCAGAGGGAGCCATGGCTCTGCAATAGGGAGAGAGATGGGTTGCTCTTTGCTCTCCTGTCTGCAGTGTGACTCAGAAAAAAGAACCCACTGCAGCTTTTCCCTCAAAAAAAGATGTGGCACAGTCTCCAAGACGCCACCAAGGCACTTCTGCAAGATTCATTCCCCCTTAGAAGAGGCAAGGCAAGGCAAGGCTGAATAAGCAACGCATAACTACCATTTACTGAGCCCCCACTGTTAAGTGATCTTTGCTCTTGGTGCTTTATGCCTGTTGTCTCCCTTATCTTCAACTCTAGGCAGATGCTGCAGCCCCATTTTACACAGGAGAAAACTGAGACCCAGAAAGATTGGATATTGTATCCAAGGTTTCTCAAGACAAAACTTGCTGAGTTGGAATCAAACTGAGTCATCTGACTCTGCGCTGTTCCCACTACATGACTTGAACGTAGGTGGTTTCGTCTCCTGGGCTCTGGCACGCTGTGGCTGCTGGAGGAACTTCTTAACTGTAGACTGTGAGGGGTTAGAGAAACAAAAGCACACAGAATAGCATGGATGGAGTCACTTGGAACTCCCTCAGGAAAACTTCGTTTTACAAATGTGGAAAACGAAACTCAAGGAGATAAGATTCTGTTTTAAAACAATATTTGTATAATGCTTTAAATACAACTGCTGCGGGCTGAATTGTGTCTGCTCAAAATTCTATGCTGAAGCCCTAACCCCCAGTACCTCAGAATGTGACTGCATTTGGAAAGAGGGTCTTCAAAAAGGTAATTGAGTTAAAACGAGGTCATTAGGGTGGGCCCTAACCCAATATGACAGGTGTCCTTATAAGAGGAAATTTGGACACAGACAGACCCAGAGGGAAGACCATGTGAAGCCACAGAGAGAAGCAGCCATCTACAAGTCAAGGAGAGGGGCCTCAGAAGCAACCAATCCTGCCAACTCCTTGATCCAGCCTCCAGGACTGTGAGGAAATAAATTTCTGCTGTTTAAACCATCCAGTCTGTGGTACTTCATTTGTCATGGCAGGCCTAGCAAGCTACTACAACTATTGCCACTTCTATTACGGCCTTAAAATAATTCTGTAAGGGAATTCATATCATTATTATTATTTTCCTGATACAGAAATCTTGGCCTGGAAAGAGAAAGCAAAAGTACTTGGGAGTCCCAAAAATGTTGCGTGTTTTTATAAAACAGGAGGGTTATATGATGTGAGAGGACAAGCTTTCATTCTAAATGTGATTCTTTCTCCTGTCTGAGGCTAAGGATCACTTGGGTAGAATCACAGAATATTAGAGAATGTTTTTTGAGATTATCCTCTCATGTTATAGATGAGTAAATAGAGGCCCAAAGAGAAAGCCTTTTCGTGCCTATTGTACCAGGATATATGCCCTCCTGCCATGAAATTGAAGGGGCTGGAAATCAACAAGTAAATGGCAACAGTACAGCTAATTAGTAGTAACACAGCTCTTAAACATTTAGCTGTAAATAGAATGTCTTAATGTTTTCTTTACTTAAAAAAGAAATGCTAAAACCAAAGTGTTATTCTTGTGTCACAATAAAAATTCTTTATCTATTCCCGGTTGATAAAAAGCACAAGGATTTATAAGATCTTCACAGGACCCACAGGATCATTTTAAAAAACGCTTTAAACTTCTACTGCAAATTTTTTTCTATTATGTCCAGTAGGTGGCACCATTTTAATCATACAAGGCAAGAGAACTGAGAAAAAGTTAGAATGCTTGTGATGCAGATCAGTTTTTCTCAAACCTTGGCCTCCAGACCTGCAGCGTGAGCATCGCCAGGGAACTTGTCAGAAATGCAGCTTCTTGGGCCCCACCCGTGACCAACTGAATCATAATCTCTAGGGGTGAGGCCCAGGAATCTGTGTTTTAACATGTCATCCAGGTGATTCTGTTGCATTCTAAAATTTGAAAACTACTGATGTATAGAAAACCAGGTCTTTCGTGAAAATCAGGCAATAGTTTTCTAAGTTGAGGCAACATGAAAATGTACAACATTATAAATGTTATTTCCTAATAAATGCAGTGCTCTCTTTTCAGACTTGACAGCGTGAGCAAACCTCATCAGTATCATTGCTATTGGCCTTATTGCCATTGTTGGCCTACTAAGGGCACAGCACTTTACAGACATCAACTTATCTAATCTTCACAACAACCCCTAGGGGCAAGTCCTCTTCTTTCTCCTTCTATAGGTGAGAAAACAGGGGCTCTGATGTCATAAGATTGCCTTGTTTACACAGTCAGTAAATGAAAAGCCAGGAACTCAAAGTCAGCTCAATATTGATGCCAAAGCTCATGCTTCTTTTTCTTATGCCCATTTAGGTTGTCGGATTTAGCAAATCAAAACACAAGATGCTCAGTGCAAGACACGTTTCAGCTACACAAATTTTTTTAGTATAAGTCCCATGCAGTATTTGAGACATACTTATACCAATAAATTATTTGTTGTTTATCTGAAATTCAAAGTGCTTAGGTGTCCTATATTTAATTGGCAACCCCATCCCATTGCCTCCTTCAGTTTGCATTCCAGTCAGTTGAAGAAAAAGCTGGAAAAGTGTATTCCTTGAGAGTCTTTAAGAATAAACCTGAACTTGAGTCTCCCTCCAGAAGCTGGAGTGAAACGCCATCCCCAGGTGATATGCACATTGCTGTTCAAGAGCAGCACCTCAGTCTAGAGCTAGGACCACATTCCGAGCCCCCTCCAGACCTGAGATTCTAGGATTCTATGAGGAAAGATAATGGGAGATAGGTCATCACCTTACTGTTTTTTCTTTTACTTGAAATACTGATATAAATCTGTGTGAGACAATGAGAAATATTGAAAAATCAATAAATATTTCACTTACAGAATTAAAATTACCAATTAGGTTTTTGATGGTAGGAGTAGAAGTAACATTGAACAGAATTTTATAATTAGTACAGTGTCACACACAAAAAAGTGCCGTCAATATTGGATTTCAAATCTCTTATTCAAGTCACCAACAGAATATTCGCAGCAGAAGCAAAGCTGCTCATTTACAAGTAAGAATACATTTTTCAGCCGTAACATCAATACAAGGCACAGAGGGAGGAAAATAATTTCCCAGATGATACATTTACTCACTCATTCAGTGTTTATTAAACACCTGGGGGAAGTGAAAGTCTTTCTCTGATTATGAGAGACAGACACAATTTGTGGGATATGTCATAGTGTTCCTTTATGCAAAACTTTAAGTAATCTTTCTGGGGAACCAGCCTCAAGCTTGCTAAGACAAGAATGCCATCCAACAGCTCCTCTTACTATGCCTATAAAAATTATTGCAACTCAAATAAATGTATGAATGAACTCATTCAGCAAACATGTTAATTTCCTACTATGTGCCAGGCTTTGAGGGATGGGCTTATACTATATGTAACAAAAAGAGGACAGAGAAATCCAGGCTTGTGCAATGATTCAGAGGAATACGAGTGATGGCACTGTCTAGGCCAGTCCTTGAAACGGAGAGAGACAGAATTTGTGTGTGTGCACACGGGAGCGTGAAAAGTAGTTGGATCTAAGGCCAGCAAGGCAGGCTGGGGGAGCTTATCAGAAAATCTTTGCAGTCTCCAACCTTGAACTTACTTTCATTGACCTGTGTCTAGCCACAATTAAACAAAAGTAATACACTTCCATCTGTCTGGTTTTATGTAACTCAAAAGTCTTTCTGCTTTAATAAATATTTATCTGCAATATTATTTTGCTCTCTGACATTAATTTACACCTGGCTAAAAAAAAGTAATTCATTAAATATTAACTGTGGCACTTGAGAAGTTTGGGATTTCCAAGTCATTAATAATACTAAACAAATATATACCAAATATATAAACAAATATAAACACATATATTTGGCCCACAGAGGTTCACACTATGAAAAGAGTTTTAGTGATTAATTTGGTCTCAGATCTCCAGATGCTATTTGTCATAAATTCCTATAAACAGCCTACATTCTAGATACTGAACATTTAGATATGTTGCATGATTTCATCGAGTCCATAGGCTTATTAAAATGTGTGTTTATTTCCCAAATACTAATCAGAGCTCAAGCACCTGAATAAGAATTGCTCAGGGGCCTCTCTTTCCTCTGTGCAGTGGGCAACACCTACAACTGGGGCCTGAGTCAGCCTGTGTGCCTGGCTAGAAGGAATAGGCAGTAGCTGATGCTAAGTCATGAGGGGAATTTTGTAGTCATTTTGTGCTGTGCTGTCTGGACTTTTCAACATCAGTGGAGTCTTCTATGTCTTAACAGTGTCTGTAAGATCTCAAGACTGTCCTAAGAAACATAGTTGGCAGGGGGCCTAGGGGCAAATCATACCGTCTGTCTCTCCTTCCTCCACTAGGGTATTAACCATAATAGTACCGGACTCTGGGTTGAGCCCTGGACTAGATATTTAACATTTTGTTGTTTTATCCTTACAAACATACAGAAAAATATGTGTGATGATCTCCATTTGACGGAGCAAAACAAAATCCGAGGTCAATCAGCTAATAACTAGAGAGGGGCATCTAACCCAGATTTACCTAAATCAAAGCCAGTTCTTTGTTCACTAAGATGCATTACTTCCCTACTCCATGTAAACTGTGGTAAAAAGTAAACAGCAAAGCACACGTAGAAGGAAAAGGAGAGGCCTGTGGCATAGGGGCAAGTTTAGGCCTGAGTGAGGAGCAGGGTGGAGCTCTGAGCGGTCAGCCAGCCAGGTCCAACGACGGATTGTGTAAATATTAAACGTATTTGTACTGGTGCTGGTTAATCTCCATTTGCACCTGATGGGAGGCAATTCTCCAGGCATTTCCATGAGCTTTTGTTCAGGATGATCTTTTCAAGGATCTGTTCATAGCAAATAGCCTTGAAAAGCAGAGATAGTACTCGCTCCAGGGCAGAGAAATTTATTTGTTGACCAGGATAATGTAGATAATGTCTTCCCCAGGGGACAAAGGTTGGGTGTGTTTGCTGGCATCCCTTGGAGGGGGTTCCTTAAACTCAGTGTTCTTCAGCAGTGGCACCACTCACTGCGTGCCCAGTACCCAGCTGGACTCGCCTCCACGTGTTCCCCGTGGAACTTGGGGGCAAGGGGAACTGATGCAGACACAAAGGTCATGCCGTCTGTTGTGTCATGAGTAATCAACTGTCTAAATCCATCTGGGCTCATTGTCTCCTCACCAACTGAATCTAGGCAATTGTCGAGAGCTGACCTAACAGCTCTCTGCTGTTGCTGAGGGGCTGCTTGACAGCACCACCTGCTCCTGCACCCCACCCACCTCCAGACTTCTCCGTCCTGTGCTGAGCCTGACTTCTAATAACCGCACCCCCGTTCTTCCTTGCCTCTGACTTCCTGGTTAGGATTGGCCAGTGGGAGGTGCTGGGGGAGGTTGAAGACAGAGAGGTCAGGGTCTTTATTCTTCTTGCTCCTTCTCTGCCTCTATGACTACAGTGTCTGTTAGCTGTCTCCCTTCCCCCTCAGACCCAAGGAGGAAAAGAGCATGTCACATATCAGTCTTGCTGGACCTTGAGTATGTCACCATCCCTTATTGGATCCTTCGAGCCTGCCCACATCTCTGCAAACAGTTTTCAGGAACGCTGCAGTTAAACTCTTTCGAATGTGTCACCTTACTTCAAAAAATAATTTAAGGTAGTCTTTTGTGTATATGAAACACAAGTTATAAACATACAAGAGCTTATACATACAAGAGCACTGTTTAAACCTTAGGTTACCTCTTCTTCCTCATCTTACCAAGTCATTGCGGTCATCTTGGACTTACAGCACCACAGGGACCTCCATAAGGCAAGGATGTGTGCCTTGATTTCCAGTATTTTAGGGATGGCTCAGAGCGGACTGTGTTACAAATGCACTGTCTCCTGCTCCTGGCTATATTGTTTTGATTATAGAAGAGCTGTGGATGGGCATGTTAGTGGACACTATAGAGATGCCCTCTTTGCCATTATGCAGTTCACTGCGTCTTTTCTGGCAATAGCTATGATTCCCAGTGTGCAAAGGATATGCTCTAAACCTTGGTTTATTTAAATAAATGTATAGAATATTAAACAAGGACCACAGCATAAAACCATTCTACATAAAATCAGATCATTTGGGGAACTTAGAGTCACAGTTTCTGGTTGGAAAGTATCTTTGTAGACCTTTAATAAAACTCTTTCATTTGACAGTTCATTAGATTCTAGAAAAATTAATATTACATAAGTTCATTTTAGCCTCTGTCAAAATCATTTCATTTTCCCTTTGGTTAATATTATTCTTACAACTCACCAGAAAGAAACATTACAAGAACAGTTCTAAAATTCCAAATTGATGGAAAAGCATATTAGCCCAGTACCACATATAAGGAGAAACTTAATAAGTGAAATGTTTCCTTTTGTAAATAATAATGATGACAATGAGGGAACTAGGAAGTGATGTTGTGTGCTTTGTCTTAAAGGAGGAGCAAGTGTTAGCCAAGAGGATGGGACTGTGCAAGGGCAACTCAAGCAGAGGAGACAACCCAGGCAAAGGCCTGGAGGTGAGAAAGAAACTAGTGTGTCCTGGGAGCTATAGGCAGTTCAGAGTTATAGGACCATGAAGGGTAAGCTAGAATTAAGGAAAACAGAGGAGAGAAAGGTGAATGCCCCTAGAGTCCACCATTTGAAATTACTTGCTTCTAGCCACACAGCCCAGCTCTTCTCACTATAAATGCCTGGGCTGGAGAATAGCCATAATCAATGACATCCAGGTTCTTGATTGACCAAACAACCCTGATCCATCATTTGGGAATCCCTATCTCCACTGAATCAACAGTTATTTAAGCATCTGTTATGCTCTAAGCACGGAGATAAGTGATCCTATCAAAATCCTAAGTAATTTTAACCCCAACTAAATGGTCATTATGAACCAAGGTCAATGCATCTATTGAACAGTCTCCACCACTGCCGTGGCTTCCAAGAACTGGTTTTTAATTCTTTTCCAGGAAGTCTGAATTCACAAAACATCTAGATCAATGTAGTTCAGGGTAAAACCTGGTCCCTACAATGACGAATGTAAATCTAAACAAGGGGTAGTTTGTAGATAATTTATCCCCTCCTTAATCAATGTCAGTAAACCCCAAAACTCTCCCTAAACAACCAAACAAATATAATGAAAAACAGAATGCTTATTATGCTAATGCAACTTCAAGACAGGTTGCCTATCACTTAACACCTCCCCCACAGCCAGATTGTCTTCTCCAAATTTCATCTGTATAGAAATGGGACCTAAGTAGAATTTCTGCCTCAAGCTTTTTTTTTTTATTTCTAATAAGGGAGCTTTGAGGAAGGGGAGATGGTCTCAGAAATTAAAACAAAGGTAAGAAGAAAAGAAAGATATTTTGTTTCTGCTAACAAAGAATTATATGCCAACTAGATAGATAGGTATATTTAAAAAAGTACTTAATAGGAGACGGTTAGACAGGGCCCAGGCTTAGAAGGACCCCACTCTTGGTTTAGTGCTCTATCATCGCCGCTTTGAAATTCTTAATGATTTCTTAACAAAAGGTCCAATTTATTGTATGCTGAGCCCTGCAAGCTGTGAAACTGCTCTTGCCTGTAAGGGATATTGGAGTCCTCAGATGGGTAGTCATCGAGTGCACGACTAGTCAGGGAAAGCAAATGGAGAAGAAAGACTTATGCCAGGCTTAGAATAATATTTAGGAGTCGGATAATTTAAGCAAAGGGAGGAGGGGGTCTTAAAATTCTGCATTAATATTCTTTCTAGGAAAACACTAACTAGATAATACCAATAGCTGAAAATTAAATTCTGAAATAATCTCCCCAAATGGCTCCAAAAATTAATCTGCTTTTGCCCTGCCTGTTCTTCTTTGACTTAATTAGCTGGTCTGTGTCCTTCAACCTGTGTCACTGCTTCAGCCTCCAACAAGGATTTAGGACTACATACAAACTTATTAGGAAATAAGCCCCTAATTGTCAGAGAATTCCACAAGGTGTCAGCCTTGGGCTAAAATGATAAATCCAACACTGAGAGAGAGTTTTCATTTAAAAAGTGAAGATTTCAAGCCTCCATTTTGAACTCTACGGGTCTGGACCTATAGTAACAGAGAAGCTCCCTTTGGTTGAGTGCCTAGCATGTGCCAGGGACTTAACACACATTATTTCTAATCTTTACAATAAGCCTGTCTTAATTTAAATTTCCATTTGCAACTGAAAAAGCCAAGAGTCACGGAAGTTAAGTCAGTTTCCCAAGGCATACAGCTAATAAGAGCCAGAGTAATATTCAAAGACAGAACTATCTGAGCCCAAAGTCTGTGCAGTTTCTACTTTACCATGTACTCTGAAGACACCAAACAAAGAAAATAGGCAAAGGAGTTCAAAGAGTGGACACTAAACACACTGGGATCTCTCTGCTGTCTAGGTTCTATTCTATGCCATCTAAGGGCAGCCAGAGTGCCACAATGGGCTCAAGAATCACCAACTTAGCAGCTGCCCTCCCTTGAGTTTTTGAGAACTACAGGGACAGCCACCATGGCCACTCCCAGGGATATCTAAGCCCTGCAAAAGGCCATTCCCATAAAACTCCATTGGTTGTGATCATCATCTATTATTATTGTTCTATAGTATTAGTGTCAGAGGTGATGTTCAGAATAAATCATGGATATTAGTACAGCTGTTGCCTCCAGATGTTCCCGACTAGGAAATCACCCGCAGGGATTCCTGCTGTCAGGAGCCTCTCTACATCTGTGATTTCTTGACCAGCCCCACAAATTCAGTCCCCTCCCTTCTAAGGCTCTGGGCCCATTCTTCACTTATTTAGAAGGTGACTCAACATTAAGTTCACTTTACTGGTAGTTCTGGTGAGCACTGTAGCTGAGCTTTAATCTCAAGACAAAACCCTTCTTTGTACCCGGTTGTTGTCATTTGGATCCATTGCCTTCTTGTCCTGAACCTGAATTCTTGCCTTGAGAAGGCAGCAAAAAGCACGATGAGTAACGTCTTATGGCTCTGAGTCTGAGTCCTGGTACCATCACTTTGAGAGTGAGCAACCATCCTGGTTTGCCTGAGACTGTTCTAGTTTTAGCATCAGAACTCCAGTGTCCCAGAAAATCCATTAGTTGAGGGCAAATGCAGATGCATAGTCACCCTAAATTTAATTCTTAATTCTACAACCTTGATCAAGTTACCTAACCTCTTCACACCTGACATATAAAATAAGTAAAATACTAATATTTGCCCCATTGTGTCATTGTGAAGATTAAATAAAGTATGTGCATAGTGCTTAGCATAGCACATTATTACTTTAGACCACTCAGCCCATAATTCTTCCAGAGCATTTAAGACTTTGTTCTTGCCAATCCCTTCCCAAAGAAAGAAGTTCTGCCCCAGAGCCTAAGACTTGGGGCCCTTCCGGACGCCTTCCCTTGTTTTTCCCATATTACTTGTTCCTGTAACATCAGCCCTACTACTTAATACTTAAGAAGCCTCTGGGATCTCTGATTTTAAGCATCAGTAACCATTCTGATAGCTCACACTCTCAAAAGTCTCAGTAACCATGAGTAGGTCCCTCTCAAAGAGGCACAGCCAGTGTTCACAGGGGACAGTGAGGCCTACCTGAGGTGCCTAAAATCTGAGTGTGGCTGAAAATGTTCACTCTGATTCCACTCACCAGTATAACATGGGTCTAATCTCGAGAACAATTTTGTTGACTTGGTCCATAATCCTTCTCAATCGAACTGTATCTAATGTCCTGTGTAATTAAAGCTCTTTCTCCAACCAAGCATTTAATGGCTGTCATGTTTGATGATACTTTGACACATATATCTTCATCTCATCACAAATATTGATTTTCACTGCTTTATAGAAACACTATGCATAATTAGATTCTATTTCATCTTACAAAATATAATTATTTTTCTTTGCAACAAGAAAAAAGAATATATGGCTAGAAGTGGTGCTTGCTCTGTTTTCTTTTTCTATCTTGTGTATCCTCGTGTTTATGTTCAAACACATTAAAAATATGTGTATATATTGCCTCACTTAGGAAAGCTTGCCAAGACATCCTGGCTATATGTTATCTACTACTCATGAAATCGTAAACAAGAGCCTATAACTGAAAATGGTAAGCTTTATTTCTATCTTCTCAAGAGTTACTCAGAGTTTATATTTCCTTTTCATAGGATACTATCTTTCACTAAACTTTTAAACTTTATAATTTTAAGTGGAATCAGTATCTCGGGACAGTAATATCTAAATTTTGTCCTTTATCTCCTCATCCAAAACTTCTTAGTCATCAAGTGAATGCCTGATTTGCACAGGAGAGACAATTTGGATGACTCTTAATGCAGAGTTCTGTGCAGCTCAAGTCCACCGTCTTCATAGACTTGACTGAAGTTCTCACATGATCAAGCAGTAGATTTCATTCTCCCCACTCCAGCTCAATCTCTAACCCCTCTCTGAGAGAGGGATACAAGACAGCTCCTCTGATAACTGCAGTCCATGATGACTTTGGCAGAGAGATTCACCTATCTATACAACAGCTAGGCCTGTTCTCCCAGCAGGCTATGTAGGCCCACTTCAACGGAGAACCTGGGGGTGGGTATTTGTTAGTTCAATTGATGAGGTTCTAACTGAAGTACACTCATCCCTCAATATCTGCACATAATTGGTTCCAGGACTCCTCACAGATACCAAAATCCTTGGATACTCAAATCCCACAGTTGGCCCTCCGTATCCACGGGTGCTGCATCCATCGCAGGATACAAGGTTGGTTGAATATGCGGATGTGCAACAGTGGATACAGAGAAAAGACTGTATGTGCTTCTGGTGAGGTGTCTGAATTTGGATTCCTGATCCACATGTCACATGATTTAACAGAAACTCTCAGAGAATTTAGATATTGAAATAGATGCTCTCTCTATTAAGCTCCAAACTTCAGATCTTATCACTCACTGATATAAATTGAATGGACCTAAGTTAAGTAAATCACAATATACACATAGTGAAGACTGGATCTATAATACCAAAAATCTTTTGACAACCAGTTTCTGGCTTCTGGAAGAGTCATTTAGGAAAATGCTTAGTGGAAATAATGACGGCAGGCACTTGAGTGTTGGGCAAGAGAGGAGAACTTCAAGGTACTTTCCTTTGACATGTTCCAAGTTGACTGTGTCAGCTTTAGCCATCAAGATTGTCAATATAGGGCTGGCCCCGTGGCCGAGTGGTTAAGTTCGCACGCTCTGCTGCAGGCGGCCCAGTGTTTCGTCGGTTCGAATCCTGGGCGCGGACATGGCACTGCTCGTCAGACCACGCTGAGGCAGCGTCCCACATGCCACAACTAGAGGAACCCACAACGAAGAATACACAACTATGTACCGGGGGGCTTTGGGGAGAAAAAGGAAAAAAAAAATAAATAAATAAAATCTTTAAAAAAAAAAAAAAAAAAAAAGATTGTCAATATACTGTCAGGAGCACCAGAGGCAACAGAAAGCTCCCAGCTAATGGAAGAATAGAATCTTATAGTCTTAGCTAAGTCAATCATAAGTCAATTAATTAAAGACTCCTTGAGCCTGTAAAGGTGAATGTATTGCCATCATAGCAATGCATGTTTTCTTGCTGTGAACATGTGTTCTTGGGATATCCCTGGAAATGAAGCTTCATGGGACATGGAATCCTAGACCCTTAGAATGTCAGAACTAAAGACATTAGGTAATCATCTGTCCAGTCCTCTCATTTTACAGATGAGAAAACAGTCCAAATTGTGAAGCACAGGTTTATCCAGACAGGCCTTAACCTCCCCAGCAGGGTTTCAGGAATGTGAGTTTTCATTATTAGAAAGAAGAGAGGTGGGAAATTATGAGTTTTAAATGTGATCATCATCAGTAAAAAATACCCATTGCTCTTGACCTCTGAATTATTGGACCATTTCCAATTAACTAAGGTGGTCATTAAGCTTGAACTTAAATCTGAAAGGGACAAAGAAAGCTACAAGATCTCAAGAAGAGAAATACATGGAAAACTTTCCAGCTCATCATCCATGACTTTTTGTATCATTATGCGTTCATAAATCCTAATTTTACTTCTCTGACCTGTATCAGCACACTCCATCTGAAGTGGCTCTCATTATCATCTTAGACTTAGCACAGAGTTCCTAAAGTACCTCTATTTCTAGAGGACATGAAAACTTTCTGAGAGAAAGTCTTGTGCAACTTCAGACTGATCTATTAACATCATTGTTGCAACATTAGGGAGATTCAGACAACTTAAGGTGTTTATGTATATAAACAGCTCTTTAACTGTTGCCTTGACCATATAGCATGGAAGAACCATTGATTTATTGCCCAACACCATCTTATCAATACTTAAAGGATTTTCAACCTCTTTAAACTGTTGCTCACAAGTGTTGGCGTTCTGGCTGTAATTTCTCTCCTGAAGCAATTCTGTTCCCTTCATTCAGAAATTCATAGACTCAATCTTAAACTCTTCCCTGCCAAGAATAATTACTTACTAAGAAAACAAGTTGATGATTCTAAAGAACAACTTAAGGATCTGGCAACACCAATTATAGTAAGTATCCTGAACTTCAACTCTGTGGATTAATCACACCAGAATGAAACACAATTCCACACTGGATAATGAGTAACTAACAATGATGTAATAATGCTCCAGATCTTTGTGTAACCTTATTCCATGTCCAGATTTGTTATAGGACTTATTTCCAAGTCAGATTATCAACGCCCACAAAACCAGAAGTTGACAGCTTCTCAAGTAGATAGGAACATCAAAGACAGAAAGCCTGACTTAGATCTGGATGCCTCAAGGGTAGTAATGGAATGGTAAATTCACCAAGAGTAGAACAAAACTTGCCACCCTGCGACCCGCATCTGACTTATAGAGAATTCTTCCCCTCAGGGCCCTGCTTATTTATCTTTTAATTCATTTAACAAACTTTTAGTGAACACCTACTCCACACCAGGTACTGGGTCAACACTGGAGATTCAAAGACAAATAAGTTATGTTCCTTTTCTCACAGAGCTCATCATCAATCAGACAGGTTAACAAATAATTCCACTGCTTTACTCACGTCTACGTCTACAGTCAATGCCTATGTAACTGACGAGGAGACTGCCCGGATCAACCTTCAGTCCTTTCTGTGCTTCTTGAATTGGTATTAAAATCTCTGCATATCTTCCCAAAGCCTAACAGTTTCACACTTCAGATGATTTTTTCTATAACACCTAGCCTTTTACTAAAATAATCAATCCCTTACCACAAAGGTGCCCCAAGTTATTGACTGTCTAATTTCACATCTTACAGGAATTTATAACCCACCCCCCACACATACACACACACACACAGCCTTTGTCCCACAGCCTGTCTAGTGAGTGCATCTCTTCAGGGCTTCAGTTCCTTCAGCTACAGATGCCACACCAAGAAGAGTGTCAGGCAATGAGTCTACTGGACACTCGATAGCCCAACACATTTCAGAAACATCAGGTAGGCCTGACAGCATCAGGAAAACCAATAGTAGTTAAACTAAACCCCAGCCATAGGACGGGTTTGGAGGCATGAATCTTCTTCTTGTTATAAGACCTAGAAAGAGTTATTACCATTGAGTCATTATCATATGCTAGGTACTATGTGTTAAGTATTTAGTAGGTATTTAGTAGGTATTATTTAATCCTCACAAAAATGCTATTATCCTCATTTTAGAGGTAAGGCAACTGAGGCCAGATAATCTGCCCGAGGCCACACAGTAGTAAGTAGTGAGGCCTGGATGGAAACCCCAGCAATCTGACTTCAAATACACTGTACAAGAGGACATAGTCAGAGAAACTGGAACCCAAGATCTTAGGGTGGCACTGTGTTAAGACATCTGAATATTGAACGTAACTTATATTTCCTTTGAAAACAAGATTGTGCTCAGATTTTGGTGAAGGCCAAGTGTCACGGGAAATATCCATTAGCCACACAATTTTGCCTCTACCTTAGGCAGACAGTCTGCTTCCAAATCCTTCTGTTTCTGTGGTACCATGATACCTGTTTATAAAGCCATCTGTGCTACACACGTAGAAGAGAGTAAAGAGTTCTGAAAGGATCAATTGGACTATAAAAAGCCAGATGCTCAAGTTTTACCATCACTGGCTTATTAAAGTGAGCCAATTGTTTTCAGCCAGGTGTAGAATGGCTGGTTGCAGTGGAAGAACATTTTTATTCTGCTTTAGAAACTTGTAATACCTTGTTTATTAATCGTTCTGAGTGCCCCACATTCAGGCTAGTAGAGACCCCCATTTATTGCCCTGAGTTTCCACTAAAGTGGAGCACAGAGCCAACCATCGTTAACATCTGGAGATGAGCCCCACAGACACATAGAAGTGTGTCTAGTGGAGAGCTGTGTGGCAGACAGCCCCAGGGCCCCACCATGATTAATGGCACCAATATGAAGTCTCATGTCTGTCATCTGGGGGCAATGTTGGTGATGATGGTGTATTCTTTCTTTCAATTCTCACTTTCCTCTTAAGGAAGACTGCTCATTTATATCCTCTGAGGATGCTCCTAACAAGATGGATGTACTATCATACGTTTAAGGAGGGAGAAAAAAAGGCAATTGCAGGAGTTCAAGAAAAAATGAAAGCTGAATCATTCCCAGTAATCTCCCAAATTTATACCCCTCAGTATCACAAACTGAATTATCTCTATAAACATTAGTTTAGAAAAACAAGTTTTCACTTACAGCTGCATGGTGAAGAACCACATCACATCCTTACAGTAAGGATTTTTATTTTCAATATAATGTGCCAATGGCAGTTTCCAATAAGAAAAAGCAGTTTGCTAGTCTAGCCAATTATGATTTGTCCTTGGATGAAGATGACAGCAAAGTCTGTGCTTCTGGTTCATTGAAAACATCAGAAAGATATCCCTAATATTCAGTCTGTTTCTCTGTGAAGTTAAGCATTAAGGAGGTGATTAAAATTCAGCTTAACTTTGGTACCAAATCAAAGAAAAGGCATTGCTATCTGATGATAGGAGCAGGTTTTCAGAACTGTCCAAAGCAGCAAGGGCATGCATTTCAATTACAAGCCTTGTAGACAGTATTGAAGCTCAGGGCCTCCAGTTGTCCTCTCACCAGGAAGCATTTCTTCAGTACCCTGGGGGTTGAGGGCTACTTGAGGGGTCTACATTACCACACACAGATTTATTTAAACATGTGGCCCTTGCTTCATTTGATACTTCTTTTACCAAGAGATGACCCATGGCTGTGAATAAGAGATTTGGGAAAGAATGATTCCTGATTATGCCATTGATTTCTGATGTCATGATCAGAAAATCCTTTTTGCCTCTTTTTGCCCAAACTATGGTGTTAGAACACATCAGAGAGCTGATTTGTGAGGTTACTATGATGATAGGATCAGAGAAAAAAGAAGATCAGGGATATTTGCTGTGATAGGTTTTTAAAGATGAGTAAACTGATGGCTCCTGAATAGTTATCCAAGACAACACTTTTGAAGTTAATCTACCACTATTATATCAAAGCAACACTGGCTTATTAGCGCAAAGATATAGGAAACTTTGCTCGATAATTAAAGGTGTTTTCTATATCCTGGCCCTGAACTGATGAACAGAAAATTCAGACTAAATTATTTCCTCCAATTCAAGCATCAGACAAAAGACTTAGAGAGAGACATGATCTGGTCATTCATTTATTAATTTAGCAAGCTTTCATTGAACGTTGACTTTTTTGCCTGGCTTGGTTGCACTAGACACACAAAGATGAGTAGGACTCAGCTCCTGCCTCAGAGGGTTTACAGAAGCCTGAAGGAGTCTCACCTGCTCCCCATGCCCTAGCCACACATGCCCTCACTTGGATGCACACACTCTTCAGGCGCCTGCCTACCAACTTTCTATGCTGGTCTCTTCCTGCAGATCCACTCTCCTCTATTCTTTACCTAATTAATTCTACTCATCATTCCAATTTAGCTTTATGCCTGGCATGTGGCATTTGCTCAATAAGTTTATGAATTTATTATAACACAGTATGAGAAGTTTTCAAGTAGAGGAGGAAACAAACAGCTCTGGGGCACTGACCTTAGTGAGGCATTTGAGTTGGTGATATTTGAGGTGGATTTTGAAGGACGAATGGGGTGAAGGGTGAAAGGGGATGACATGAGAAGTGAGCTACAAAGTGGTGAGAAAGCATTTGGGAAAGTTGTACCAAAGAAAGGGAACATTATCTGCAAAGGCATGAATATATCAATGAGGATGTGATGTTTGCAGTGTTTGCAAGCACAGGGTGATAAAAGCATAGAGTACACTGAGGACAGTATAGACTGGAAGGTACATATGAACTGTATGTTGAAGTCCTTTCATGCCTGGTGTATAGGCAGGAGTATCAATTGAGATTCAGAGGCAAACTAAACAAGTGAAAAATAGTAACCACTCCAGCTTAAGGCAGAAAAGAGAATTTATTAAAGATATTAAGGAGTTCAGAGACACTCCGGAAGGGATGGAGAGTCAGGCTTGGAGGCTCTAGCAAAGACAACTGTCATCTCTGCTGAGCACAGATTCCAGCCATACCAGTGCAGTGACCCTGGGCACTAGTTGACAAAACCTCCAACAAACCTTTCAAGAAAGCCATTTCTGTCACCCTGACCAGAACTGAATTCCACACAGCACTTCCTTCCTCACACTGCCATCTTGCAAATAAAAGTCTTGTACACATTCTTCTGATTGGTAGAGCTCAAGTCACATTCCAGCACCCTAGCTGCAAGGGAGGCTGGAAAAGTGAGTTTCCAGCTTCTACCTGGGCAGGAAGGACCCATAACATGGGAAATTCAAAACATAGAAAAAGTGTTCTAAAGGAGCTCAGAGGTCACAAATCATGGAAATGTCCATCACCACAGGGAAGAAACATGATTAAATTTACATCATAAAAAGACTCTTTTGGCAACATTATAAAAAATGGATTTGAGAAGAGGAAAGATGGGGCATAGGAAGATC
Organism: Equus asinus; assembly: GCF_041296235.1. Taxonomy (NCBI): domain Eukaryota; kingdom Metazoa; phylum Chordata; class Mammalia; order Perissodactyla; family Equidae; genus Equus; species Equus asinus. The sequence continues at coordinate 42,367,525 of NC_091794.1, read as the reverse complement.
AATCTAAAAGGTTGGAGTAGGCAAGAGACAAAAAGAGCATGGACTTCAGTGCTGACAATGGACACAGAACAGAGCAAACACAGAACTGGACTATAAGACCCTAGAGAGCAAGGACTTGGTTTGTTTTTTCACTGCTGGAACAATAACAATTCCTTCCACATAGAGGTGCTCAATAAATTGTTTTCTTTCTTTTTTAAATTACGGAATAATTTATGTGGAGTCAAATTCACCTTGTTTGCAAATTTTGACAATTGTATACTGTAGTGTAATCACTCCCACAATCAATATGGTCCCATCACTTTTATAGCCAATCTCTCAACCTCTGCCAATCATATACATACAGTATGGAGCCTTTTGAGTCTGGCTTCTTCCACTTAGCATAATGCATCTGAGATTCAGCCACGTTGTTCTGTGTATCAGTTGTTCATTTCTTTTTATTGCTGAGTAGTAGTCTATCGTATTGATGTACCAAAGTTTACCCATGCTCCACATGAAAGACATTAGGATTGTTTCCAGTTTGGGGATTACAAATCATCCATGTTTTTGCATGAACATAATTTTTCATTTCATTTGGGTGAATACCTAGGAGTGGGGGTGCTGAGGCATATGATCAGACTATGCTTAACTTAGCAAGAAACTGGAAAACTGTCCTGTACAATTCTACATTCCCAGAAGCAATGTATGAGAGTTCTACTTGCTCCACATCCTCACAAGCACTTGGTATTGTCATTTTTTTAAGACATTCTAATAGGTGTCTAGCGGTACCTCATTAAGGTTTTAATTTGGATTTCCCTAAAGACTAGTGATGTTGAACATTTTTTCATATTTTTATTTGCTTTTAATATATCTTTTTTGGCAAAATGTTCAAATATCCTACCCATTATTTCTCAATAAATATTTAATGAATTTATAAATAAAATGACATTCGAGATATTTAGAAAAATATAATTAAATAAAAAAATAAAATTGGACATTGCTAATGAAAGAGAAGGGAGGGGGTCGAGGATGACACCAAACTTTTCAGGTGAATGTTGTTTAAGAGAGTTTAACTGAAAGACTTAGTAAGCATGGCCAAAGGTGGCTGTTCAATGTCTTCCAATTGATTATTGTCATTCAATAATCTGTAGTCAAATCTAAAATGCATGGAATTGTGTAGCTTAACAATGCTCTCCTGAAGTGTTCTGTATTTGCAAAAAGAGATGAACCTCAATTGGTTTTTACCTCCTGCTTGTAAAAGAAATAAGCAAATCTCAAAAACCAATCCTATATTATTCCCCAGGAAACCCTGGCAGTGGCTCATTTTTTGCCTTCTAAAAGAGTACTGAATCAAATACTAAATCAGGGGAAAGAGGAATGTAAAACTGAGAGCTGTGGGCCCTGGAAGTTAATTAAATGGCTGATTCTTTGTAATCACCTTCCCTACAGTGAAGGATGCTGAAAACTGAGGTCAGGAGATTATATTTTTTTGCTTCCTGAATCATTGAAAAACCAAAGACTCTTGGCCAGTAGCAGGTAGCTGGTAGCTGATGAAGGAAGAATTTTTTTCTTTACATGGAACTGCCAGATTGTGAAAATAGCACCAAGAGTTGCATCTGAGCCAAGACAATTCAACACTCCACTGGGCCTCTTGCTGCAGCTGGGTGAAGCTTGCAGAATGGCCAGAGCAGTTGACAGTCAAGGGGACCTGGGGCCAAAGAATGGACATGCCAGGATTTGGGGCTTTATCAAAGATCAACTAACCTTGGTCTCCAGTTTATGCAGATCTGGTAGAACCTTAGACACCAAGACAAATCAAGAGAAGAAAACAAAATATGGAATCAGCGCCATAGCACTACCGTGGGGGAAAAAATACATTGGTTGAAAAAATGCACTGTGCTTTGAATCAGTTCAAGTAATATTATGAAAAGGCTGGTGGATATGGATTCTCTTCATTCTTAACCTCACTGATTCTTCCACTGGGGGAAAACAGCAGTGCAGGGGCCTCAAAGACATCGATTCCAGCCCCCACTCCTTCAATAATACAAATGATAGAAAGGCATAGGAGAGGTTTGTTACTCCCACGTACATAGGAAGGTATTCAGTGGCATCACTGGAATTAGAACTTAGATCTGGTGATCTGCTACTCAGTCACTCTGCCAGAAACGTCAGCTAGGAAGAATGCAGCCTCAGCATGGGGTTAGTGACTGGGTGCTTCCTAAAATTGTGTACAGGGCTTTTGATGAAGCTTTTGCTTTGCCCCAACTCCATCTCTGCTACTAAAAAACAAATGTGATCAAAGAAATTACCGTTTAATAATTTTTAAAATGCATTTTATACTTAGTATAACAGGCATTCTATCTAGTGCTAAGGCAAGAGAAAGGAGAGGAAAGAGAAGAAACAAAATTAATAGAGAGGAATCTCTGTAGAGTGGTCTGGTGGAAATGGCTGCTTGTGTTTGGATCCAGATACCATGTGTTAGTGCATGAACTTGGCAAATTATTTAATATTCTTGAGGTTCATCTGATTTGCTTCCCAAAAAGTGATATGAGTACCTTTCTTTTAGATCTATTGTTTGAAGGCTTCATCTTGGGCCATACCAGCTAGCCAGAGAACCAGAAACCACAAGAGAGGAAGCTCTCCCATCTTAGAGCATCTATTTTGAACTATCTCAAGTAATTTCAATTACTATTTATTTATTAAAATAAACACATAGATAATGGATTAAAATGCAAAATTCAGGAGACTTTTTTAGTATGAGTTAGATGATTTCCAAAAATTTGGAAGTCACAGCAAGTTCCTTTGCCAATGCCCTCAGACATATTCTGTCTACTAAGAAAAAAGTCACACTCCTGTGAAGTGGTGATGGCCATTCAGTGAAAGGGTTTGGGAAAGGAAACACTCTGCTTGGCACAGGACGTCGGCGCAGCATCATTCCTTCCTCTGGCAAGTCATTTCTAATGTGGGAGGCTAGATGTGCATCTTGACACCTCTTGACAATAATACAATACAACTAGTCAAAATGACAGCACAGATGGAATCACAGGCAGTAAGGGAGCCAGATAAAGTGGGTGGGTGCAGTGGGGCAATGTTCAGCTGAGGTAGAGGTCTGGTGAGTTTCCGAGCTGTTCTCAGACAAGGACATACACAGACAGGAATACGTAGGGAGAAGCCCATACTTGGTTGGGCTTGGTTCACAGCAGAAATGACAGCTTAAAGATTTGCAACAGTCCCCTGTTACTGAGAGGGCACCGTTTTCATAGCCACAAGGGCTTGTCCCTAACCTAGATAACTGCCCATGTTATTCTTCTTGGGTAAATCAGAACCATCAATTACTGCCTCGTAGTGCCGCTGCTCCAGGTGCTGTAGGATAGACAGGGCTGAAAAGGAAGATCCTCGGCCATGCATGGCTCCTTCTGGAGTTGTTTGCTGCCAGTAATGGTGTCAGACAACTGCTGAAAGCACTGTTTAATTCCTTCCCCGTAGTGAGCAGGGACCCCAACCGAGTGCTGTCCAGGGTCTGCCATCCATCACCTGACAACACACATCTGAACCTCAAAGATCTTTGCACAGCCTTCACGGAGGTGTGAAAACACGATTCTCCTGTCCTGTTGCTGGCTCTGCAGTAATTAAAGCTTCAGTCTCTACTGCCCTCCTGTTAGTCTCTTGGTTTTAATGATACCGCTAACACAGGTAGGCATAATAACCAATCTCGGAATCAAAGTGCTCCTATAAGCCCCAAAGAATCTAGATTAAGTTAGCAATTTTTATAATTATGCAATGACAGGTTTAAAAAAGATAGTTTTTTAAGCAGAGGTTTGAATTATTTACAAATAGCTGGTGATAGTTATTAGAAATTATTTGTTCAAACAATAACTATTGATTGCTACTTTGAGCTAGGCACTGTTCTAACCTATGCCCTACATTCTTTGATACTTGTGGATCAAACTTAAAAGAATCTTAGGCTTTTTAAAAGTAAACAGTTAGGACATGCTTGTAAAAAATTGGTTCAAAATACTTGAGAAAATGAAAAGCATATGTCTTTCCTGTGACCACCACTTCCATCTCACTATTAGCAACCTGTTGTTTAATTCTTCAGTTTTCTGTCTGTGTGAAATGTGTGTGTGTGTTTAAATATAAACCACTAAGTAGTGTTTTTCCTTTTGAAAAACTGTTGTTATAGTATACACACAGTTTTTTAACATAATTGTTTTATTTAATAACATATCATGGGCATTTGTCCATAAATCATACATATCATTGATTTTTTAACAGCTGTGTAAGGTTACACTAAGTTGATTTAGTATATTCAATTCCATGATTTACTCTATTATGCATATTTAGGGTTTTTTTCCAATTTTTCATTTTTCTCTATTACAAATAAGCCATCCCTCAGCACCATTGTATTTAGATCCTGTGTACTTGTGCAAGTATTTCTGATGGATGGTTTCTAGAAGTGAAGTCATTGAGATCATGAGTATGCATAATACAAAATTATTTTTAAGTGTTATTCAAATAGTACTAAATTGTCCCCCAAAATATTATACCAGTTTACACTCTGACCAACATTATACGGGAGACCTCAATTCCTCACACCCATATTAACATTGGATATTATCCATTTTATTACATTTTTGTCAGTCTAAAAATATTTTTAGATACATCTCTTAACAAGTATTTTTATTGTCCTAAGTGACATTTTTTAATCACTATTGGAGGTTGATCATTCTTCCATTTGGAGGCCATTCTTTTGTTGGTTCTATAAATTGCCAATCCATATCATTTCCTTGGCTCTTCTACTAGGCTGAGCTCTAAAAGATAAAGCTTTATCTTTTCATATTGATTTGTAGGAGCTTTGTGTAGAGATATTCACCCTTAGTCTTCCATATATCTTTCACCAGTTAGTTTCTTTTTTCATATTTACTTGTTTTCTTCTGTCTTATTCTCTTTCACGTTGTATACTTTCAATAATGTCTGCTCACCCTTGGCTATCTGTTTTTACTTAAAAGCAAGGGATTTAAAAATCAAGTAGAAGCTCTGTGTGTAGAGGTGGCACTTGCCAAATGGTGGACTTCACTGTGAGATCCTACGGAAAGCTGATTTTTCCTTGGAGAATCCCAAAACATCAGCACTTACAGGTCTTTTCCCTGAAGCACTCCAGTTTTTCCAGAAAACAATCTGTTTCTGCCTGAGAGTAGTGGTGCGGTCAGAGACTTTCACAGACAAGCTGGAAGCCTATCGGGGGAGTAGACTCGAGATTTCAGTATTCAGACTTTTACCTAATTCCCCTGTTTTCAGCCTGGGGTCTCAGAACCACCTGACCTCTCCGAGTCAAGGAGATCTCTGGTCAAATTTCTCCAGAGAATAAGCCCACCATCTCCTGCAGAAGCAGAGAGAGAGATTCAGCTGGTTTCATAGATTAGGGGTGGGGACCTGGGGGTCTGACCATCCTGTAAGAGCCTTTCAATCCCGTCTCCAGGATTCAGCCCATACCTCCCTCTAACCCTCCACAGTCCCTGATGCCTCTATTCCTGAAGCATTATAACATTTTTCAAGATGAATTCCTGTGCTTGGCATTGGTGTCCCCTTTTGAAAGTACTTAGGTTTTTGCCACTGTCCCAGCTGACTGCTCTCTCTCTGTCTTCTAATCACTTACTATAATCTTATTGTTTCCTCTTCTATTATTCTCATCCTCATGGTTTTATTCTTTTAAGAATCTTTTACTGTTGTTTCAGTGAAATGTGGTAGGGAAAAAAGTTAAACTTCTGTGTCCAATCTTCCCTAACTGGAAGTTTTCCACAATTTGTCTTAAATGCACATGTTCACGGGAGTGTCTATCAAGCAGAACTCATTGTCATTGCCTTCAGTTTATCTATCACACGTTAATTTATGTGACAACTTTTCTTAAGGCATCCTTATAAATGGGCAGGGAAATGTGGGGATCAATAGGAAAATCTCTGAACCGGAATCAGGATAGAGGCTTCAGTTTTGATTCTGCCACTAATTAGCCTGTTTTCCTGGGAAAGTCTCAGAGACTACGTTTCTTCAGCAGCAGAGCGAGAGAGTTTAACTACCGGAGTGCTGAGGTTTGCTGCTCATTTAAAAAGTGATGGATTTTTGAATGAAAGATGTTGAGACTGGTGGCAGGATGATTCTGGAACATGGGGCATGCCTGGAAGAGAGAGGGGACTCACAGGGCATGGTGGTTCAGGATGCTGCTTCACAAGGAGGCAAATCAGCGCAGCAAAATTTGGGGATTTGGAATCAGAGGGCCATGTTCAGATCCTCAATGCATACAATACAGCTGTGTAACTCCTGACAGCCTCCCTTTCCTCACCTGTAAAATGTAATTTATAACACTTACTTACAGAATTGTTGTGTAGATTAAGGAGTAAAGCGCCTGACACTATGTAATTCATAATACTGCTTTTTTTGTATTTGTTTGTTTTTATTGTGTCCTTGCTAATTGCCATTTGAATTCTCCCTGCAGATACTTCTGAACAACTTTTCTGGCACACTCTTCCTTTCTGAAACGTGTGATTCTCCCTCTGTGGTTTGGTGTACACGGGAACTCGACATAACTCAGGGTGGGAACTTGGCTACAAGGTATGCTGGAATCATTAAAATGTCTATGCTGCTGGAAAATGTCGGGGAAAACTGCAAGTCACTGAGCCTGGAGCTAAAGAAATGGATCTGATGGTGGAGCTGCCCCTTGAGGGTCAGCATCCAAAGGTTTTGGCCAATCTGATGGGTCCGCAGTTAACATCAAAAGGTCCACTTCAATAGGTAGGGCACAACCCAGAGGTACAGACAATGCATGAGCCTTGAAATCAAGCAGCAGAGGAGCGCATAGACTTTGAGTAGACTAGGCTGTTTGGAGCAGGACAAGTCCTGCTCCTAATCTGGTGACTAGGGATTAAAAATTCAATCCCTACAGAAAGAGCAAGCAAAAAGAAGGCAGAAGGTCAAGTCCCAGCCAAATGGGCTGAGGCTGTGAGGACAGAGTTGTGGTTGTGGCAGGGACATAGAGGTCCAATAAAATAAACTGAGACAGAAGGCCAGCCAGTCAAGATGGGCTCACTCACATGACTCAGTCAAGGGAAGACTATAGCACATTATGCTTACCCATGTCCAGGGCTCCCATCAGATCCATTCCATAGGAGACACGCAGACAAAACTAAAGCCAGCTTCCTTCTGCATCCAGTGCACTGCCTGCCTTGCCTTGGAATGGTTGAAGAGCTGTGCAGGGCTACACTTGCAGGGACGCCAGCTGGGCTGGGCTTGGCCAGGCAAAGGGTAGATGGAACATTACATGCATGTTGATTTTGCTGCTCAAATGAGCACAGGTGATAGTTGACAGCATTTAGCAAAAAGTGAGGGAGGACCCTGAGAAAGGAGTGTGATGCTTACAGGTGTCGCACAATGTATTTAAAATGAAGAGAAATTGGTAGGAGACCCCTTCATGCTTATGTTTTACCTGTTAATCCTCTTCTCCAACAGGGGAGTGGCTGAGAGAAGAAAAGAGCTAGGTGATGTGTTGAATATGAAAATTTCAGAATATGAAATTAGGAGAATTTCTTGGAAGAGTGTGACTCCAGGGCGTGTAAATGCGCTGCCAATGAGCACAGAAGCAGCCAGTCTGTCTGGGATTTGACCAGAGACTCCGAATGTTTGGTTTGGCGGGCATCAGGCTCTCAATGGGGGCAAGCAAGGGCATTATTTTTAAAAAGAAATTTTCTTTCAATGTTGGTAATCAAGTTTATTAACATTCTCAAAGTTCATTTAAAAATGAAATTTCAAAGAACTGCTTCTTTTTCAATTACTCAAGCCGACAGGCCCATTTTTGACGTGTCATTTCTGATGGATTAGGTCGGTCAAATTGCATTAGATTCTAAGTGCCACATAGCACAGCATTAGTCATATAATTGGACAGGACATACATATCAGTGAGGAGTATACCAGAGATACTGTTTTCTGGAAGATCTATGCATCCAAATATGTATTTCTCACCTCTGATTGTTGTTCTCAAACTTCATTTTCTCTCAGTTTTGATTTTTCTCATATTTCTCTTGGTCTCTCGAAGGCCTTTCCTGTATACCTGACCTCCTCTAGTTTGTCCATTCCCCAGAGAGAATTGATCAGTGAAAGCTTTTTTTCCTTTTTCTTTCCGTACATGAATGGCTGAGCTTACCTTGTTGACACGCAAATAGTATGACTGGAGTTTCCAGGGCTTCTCCTGCTGAACCTATTTCACTTGGAATTATTTCCCTTTAAACAACAAAAATTGATTCAGTGTATCTTTTTTAAAAATTCTAACGGTATAATACGGGATAACTCACAGCACTAAAGGAACAACTGAAGAATCAGTCTTTGCAAAGGACAGAGGATCTCTGGAGGTCTACACTGTGGGGATAAGTCACTCTCATCAGGACTCCAGCACTTTCAGGGGTTGTGTTTTCTGCTCTAAGTGGTAATTCCAGAGAGAGCGGAGAGAGGTCTGTTGGGCCTAGTTGGGACTTTTCCCACCATTTGGCTAAGGGGAAAAAAATAGCTTCTTGATTGATCATCCCACCAAACATGCATTCATTGGAAGACAGGTGGTTCCCAAAGTGAAAGGGACAAACTGCTTGGTCTGCAAACCACCAGATATCCACTGGAGCCCCAAAGAAGCTGGTTGCCAGGAAGCTGGATCTGGGTGGTACAAGGATGGTAAATACTGTGGTGTGCTAGAATCTCAGTAGTGTTGGGTCCCACATGAAATCAAGTTGGGTAAGGCGTTACTAAAAGTACTAAGTGATAGGAAAAGCTGGAGATGAGTGCCAGGTCACAGACACCAAAGTCAAGGGAGCCTATAACTAGCCAGTATGGCAGAGGGGGTAAGCACTTAGGTACCAAATTCAGAGAAACATGAGATTATAACTTTAGTTTTCTAATTATATTTCCTCATCTATAGAATGAGGATGATAACAATACCTACTTTTAGAGGGTATATGTGAGGAACATGTGAAACAATGCCAGCAAGGTGCATACTATAGCATCCAACACTTAGTAAGCAGATGATGTGGGTTCTCCTTCTTGACACAGTCAAGTTTACTCCTTTCAGATGTTCACACTCTGTCTCTTTCATCATGGAAGTTTTTCTGCCTAAGAGAAGCTATCTTCAGAAGCCTCTGTTAGATGTTTGCATGGTTGGGATTGCAGTACAAAAGAAACAAAATGGGTCACTTTTCCCACTGTGTACTAACCCTGACTATTACCATGCTAACTACACTACTCTCCTGTCTTTCTGATATCTGGACCTCTGGGCACCATATAGAGTAAAAAGGTGACTGAGGCAGGAAGAGGGGAAGGAGAGAAAGAGGAAAAAGTAGATGATACCAGGAGCGACATGAATGATGAAAACTCTTTGAGAGTTTGCAGACTCTTAAAAGCCAAGAGGGAAATTAAACCTACTCAAAAGCCCTTCCTCAGCCAAAGTCCTAAGTGTCCAGAGCACTTTAATGGGCAATGGTTTTTGAAGACACCAGACTTGTAGGGTTATATACAAAGGCAGAAACATATGGAGCTTCCCAGCTGCCCAGTTCCTGCCTAAGAACTCCAGAGAAATGCTTAGTTCCTCTGCCTCAATTAGCTTCAGGCTGTTACAGATCCACTTCTGCTGATGGGAGAATTGCTAACAACTTTCTCTTCTCCAAAGGCCATTTAAGCTCTTAGAAGGTTGTACTTCTACCAGATCAATACTAATTGTAGCTGGTGGTGACATCTGTAGATATTGGAGTGACAGGCAACACATTGACTCCTGGTCTTCCTTCTGATCTCATCCAGAAACATCTTTCCCTCATGGCTAACAGTTCTTACCTTCTCTGTCTCTCTAAGACTGCTTGTAAAATTTAGCTCGTTAATTGTGTTATATGGTGCTGTAAAATATCTGGGGAAAAAGTTCATATTAAAGCTTGTCTGAAACCCAAAGAATATAAAGCTTTGTTATTGGCAGAGGAGATACAATTATAGTGACAGTGAATTCAGAAGATAGCGTGTTTTTCATAGTCTAGGGAGAGAGTACAATCTTGGGCTTTATGAAATTTTAATTAAATGAATATATAGCCTCAAATAATATACAGCAGACACAAAACATACAGACTTCCAATTGATCCCCGGTGAATTTTCTGTTCTTGAGATGCCAAAAAGGGAAATATTTGACAGATGGGCCATCTACGCAACACATTATGCTGATATCCTCAATTTGTTTTACATATTACGGGAAAGATGAATCTGAAACTTTAGTTGTATAATATAACTGAATATGTATACATTTATATAAACAATATGTTTGTATAATCAAGAGAACACTAACTATAAAACAATTTTTAGACCGAAGTTTCTTAAATGTCCAGGATTTAATTTGTAACTTAAATTCATAATAAGCTTTTGATTTGGGCACACTATTGATAACCTATTTCATAGGCTGTCTCTTGCTACTAAATTATCGAAATCAAAATTTGACAGCCATTATATCTGGATGGGATCTATAAATGGGATCGATTCCATTATCAGTGAGAAAACCGAATTTTTCCCAAGTTTGTACAGTCTACCTAAAATCTTGCAAAAGACTGACTTCAATAGGGACTGAGACACCACGAAGACAGCCTAGCCCACCTCGCAATAGACTCAACTCTACTAATAGTAAATTTGCTGCTACGAGTCATTAATCTTCCTGTTTAAAAATGAAAGACATGACCACGTGTTTTGGAAGCCCTATTTGCTTCCAAATAGGATTGTATGAGGAAAGCATCTAAATAATTGACTAACATTTTCACTCTTTTGTCCTAATATTTTGGCACCAGGAAGATAGCCTCACATGATATATTCTGCAACTACATCAACACCGCCTCATTTCAGAAAGCATTTAGTGAGTGACACACGCGGTCCTGTGGAAGATGCCAAGGTGACTAAGAATACTTCAGGGAGCTAAAAGTCTGGTACTATGTGGTAACACACTATGCTTACTAGAAACTGAAGGAAGGTGGTGCCATAAACAAATGCTGACATGGAAAAGAAGGCATGTGTGTAGGTAGAGTAATGCCTACTTGTGCAATGCAGCAGCCTTGAGAGTAACAAGTCTGGAACTTAGAGGTAGAGGACCTGAGTCTCATTCCCAGACCAGACAAGGACTCGATGTATGACTTGAGCAAGTCACGCAACATCTCTGGATCTCCATGTCCTCAACTGTAAAATGAAAGTAATTATCTCTCTTCTCAGGGTTGCTGCATAATTGAGATAATGTATGTCAACTCATTATTAGTTCAATTTGAAGTACACTTAGATGAGATTGTAAAATGGAATTTATTGGCCATTTAAAATATCATTTAATAGCTATTACTGGTTTGATTTTTAAGAGTAGTTTTAAAAGGGATTGAAAGTTAGTAGAAACTTTGATGCATACTAAATAAACATATAAGAATGTAAAAAAAAGTTTGTTTACAGTAAAATGTAAAGAAAAATATTCAAAATTTTTTTTACAAAAAATGTAAGGTAGCAATGTAAGTATTTTCAATAATTTAAACTTTATGATCTAGGTTTTTTGGGTTTTTTTTTTTTTTAGGAAGATTGGCCCTGAGCTAATGTCTGTGCCCATCTTCCTCTGCTTTATATGTGGGACGCCTGCCACAGCATGGCTTGCCAAGCGGTATGCAGGTCCACACCTAGGATCTGAACTGGCGAACCCTTGGCCGCCAAAGCAGAGCATGTGAACTTAACCTCTATGCCACAGGGCCAGCCCCTGTGATCTAGTTTTTATAAGTTCAAATATAAGTTATTCAATCACATGAAAATGACAGCTAGTATTATTTCATTTTGGATAATTAATGTAGCAATAATTTTCTGTCTTTTACACACTTCCCCAAATAACACCTGCAGGTATGCGCTCTGTCTTGGGTATAGTTACTACTGATGCAATGTTTGCTCTTGGAAAATTTTTAATTACTTTGTAAATTCTTTTCAGTTCCAGTGTCACTTTCTATTGGAAGATTAGTTTGGGATTAAAGAAAGATGTAATTTTAAATGTTGAGGTCCCTCCGAGATGAAAATTCATCACCTAACTTCATATTGAGCTTACACAATAGTACAACAAAAATGAGTTAGGTTTCCAGATGCTTTAAGGAAACAGCATTGGAGAGGAGAAATTTAAAGGCACAAAAGCAAATCATATGACATACCTAGAATAGTGAAATTCATACAGACAGAAAGTAGAATTGAGGTTACCAGAGGTTGAGGGAGAAGAGATGGGAGTCACTATTTAGTGAGTGCAGAGTTTCAGTTTGCAATGATGAAATGGAGATAGACGGTGGTGATGGTTGTACAATAATGTGTATGTACTTAATGCCACTGAATTGTACACTTAAAATGGAGGGGCCAGCCTGGCGGCGCAGTGCTTAAGGCTGTGTGCTCTGCTTCGGCGGCCTGGGGTTCACCAGTTCAGAGCACGAGCGCAGACCTATGCACCACTTGTCAAGCCACACTGTAGCAGGCGTCCCACATATAAAGTGGAGGAAGATGGGCACGGATATTACCTCAGGGCCAGTCTTCCTCAGCAAAAAGAGGAGGATTGGCGGCAGATGTTAGCTCAGGGCTAATCTTCCCCCTTCAACACAAAAATAGTCAAAGTGGTAAATTTTATGCGATGTATATTTTACCAAAATAAAAAAATTAACAATAAAAAATTGCAAAGTGGCTTTTAATGACTCCCACTGCTCCTAGATAATCCTGGTTTTCTTTGTTGGTTTGCATATTTCAGTTCACTGTAGATAAGAGCAGGTATTAAAAATAAAAGAGAAAGTTAAAATTACAGTGGCACCTGCAAAGTCTCTTTCAAATTAAAGAAAGTTCTTTAGAGATTGCCAGATGACAGAAAGTATCTCTGATGCTTTACACATGTCTACCTGGCTTCAGAGAATGAACAATTCCAAAAGGGAAGAAAGGAACTAAACTGAGATTTATCAAGTATCAACTAAGTACTAGGCACTGTACTAGATGCCTCTACTGGTTTTGTCCCCTCCTGTCCTCACAGGAACTTTGTAAGGTGTATTATTATTTTCATGTTACAGAAGAGGAATGAAGACTGATTATAACTGACAAGGTCAGATTTGTATTCCCAGAAGTGTATGAACTTGGTGATTTGAATCCGTGTCTCCCAAATAGGAAATCAAGGCCCTTCCCAGATTTGTTCTGATTTGCTCTTATTAAAGTGTTAACAAATATATTTTGTTCTTCTTCCCTATATAAGTGACTGGTAGCTTAGGCAATATTTAACCACTTCTAGGTGGTGGTGGTTGTGTCCCACAGTGGAAAGAGTATGTGACCGGGAGTTTGGAGAAACACTCCAGTCACAGCTAACTTTCACTTCCAGTTACTATGGATAGATCAATAAACCCTGTGTAGCCCTCGCTTCACTCAGCTGTGAAGGGAGATAATAACTGAGTTATGCTATAAGAGCCAAAAGTGATTGTGGATGGAAAAGCACCTGGCAGTGATTAAGGGCTGTAAAACAAGCGAATCAAGCATTTGCAGCCACAATTCCTAATCATTGCAAAGATCTCTCCAACTTATCTGGCTACCCTATCACCATGCAATAATGTAAAGCCTTTTGGTTTGAAAAGCTCTTATAGTCCTTCATTTTCTCAAGATATTCTCTCCAGCCTTCTTGATAGGGCTAATCAATGGAATTCTGATATCCAGGGTGAAGACGGCGATGAAGTTTTAGGAGTTTGAGAAGCTTGTCTCCCAAACCACGTTGACTTCTTCCTGTCTTGCTCCTCCAGGCTTTAGCCTTCCTCTCTCTCAAATAGAACCTCATGATTCTCAGAGAGAGAAAGCTGTCAGTGCCTATGCATCAGCTCAGGAGCCACAGTCCTATTATCTGTCAATATGACACGTCTAGACATAGAACTGGCTTTATTGTTTGGAACTGTCTTGGAGATGGTGTACAGAGCGCCTTCTGGACAGGTGGTAGGTGCTAATGAATGATGTGGTTGCCACGCAGATAAACCAGGCTGGCAGGGAGAACAATTAAAATGATGTTGCTGCTATGCCAATGTTATTTTAAAATTTAATCATGCTGCTGGGTGGCTTAATGGGAATTTCTTTTCCATAATAAAGAAACCAAGCCAGATGCTGGTGCTGTGAATGAGGTTTTATCCACACAGCACAAAGAAAATGCTGTTTTGAGGATCAATCAGATTAATTCGCAAATGTAGACGGTAAAGCAGCAGAATTCAGAACCCAAGGTTGGGTTTTCTCACTGTTTTATTCCATTAAGTTTGTACTTTATCGAAGCCAACCCAGTAATTATAAAATGCCTTCACTTTTACTATAGAGATTCAGCCTGAAGAGGGTTATACCACGATTAAGGGTGAAAGATATGCAAACACCCAGGAGAACTTCAAGAATCCAATTGATCAACTTTTAACTTCCAAACCAAAAGAAAATAGTTATAATAGGCTGTATCTTCTGATCATAGTAATTAACTTGGTCCTAATTAACATAAGAACGAGTTATTTTTACTAGATGACACAGTTAATATGAGACACGCCCTTGATTTCTCACGTTTTGGTGTGTGCAAGCTTAGTAAGAGGCTAAGATCTTCCTCTATAGAACAGGAGCCAGTAATCTACAGCCAGAGGGGCAAGTGTGGCCCACTGCCTGTTTTCGTACAGCCTACAAGCTCAGAATGTTTATTACATTTTTTAAATGGCTTTTAAAAATCAAGAGAAAAATCATATTTTTGTGCCACATCCATTCATTTACGTATTGTCTACGGCTGTTCTGGCACTACAGCTGGCGAGCTGAGTAGCTGCGACAGAGACCATATGGCCCCCAAAGCCTCGAATATCTGTTATCTGACCCTTTACAGAGAATATTTGCCAAACCAATGCCCTGAAGTCATCCTGCTTAGGTTCAAATCCTAGCCTACCACTCATTAAATTATTAAATAACATAACATATGTTATTTGTGAAAACTAAGTTAAATGTAAATAATATGCTTAAAACAGGCCCTGGCACATAGTGAGAAACCTATAACTGTTATTTGTCATTCCTATTATACTTCGTCTTTTAAAAAGGTAAATGGTTACATCTTACACTGGTGTGGAAAATTGTAAGTAGAGTACTTATTAAGTGAGAAAATAATTGAAAAATATGAAAATGATTATAAACATATTTTATGTAAGCTCAGCAAATAAAATTGCACAAGGAAAAGGTAGTGTATGTATGTTTATTATTCATTGCATCACCCTGCAATGTTCTTAGCCAAAAATCTTAGTGTAATTTTGAAGCCCATTAATCAAGACTGAAAATATAATTAAGTAAAAACAGTCAGATTGGCACATTGACCATATTGCTTAAAGATAGGATTAAGGCCCCTGGAATTATTTTCCTAATAAAATACATAATTAGATATTGATCGCTTGGCTAAAACACCAGCTGCAATTTAAGCAGTTATGACCAATTCTGTCAGCTCACTGTGTTACCTTAAATGTTATAACACATAGGACAAGTGCCTGAAAAGCTAGTGATATTTTAATTTCAAAATTATGCTGTAGAGGCTTTTAAGCAAACATTGTCTTTACTTCTGTCTTAAAGCAAATTTAATCTGAGTTGAAAATATATTTGTTTAAGGAAAAATAACAAAGCAAAGGTGATGGTGGAATACAATGATCAACATAAAAAGGTCTTTGAAATTGTTAATGGGAAACGAATTAAAAATGGGTAGAGACTATGAATATAAATTTTAAGAAAGAATGCAAATGATAAATAAATCAAAAAAGAACAGAAATAGTAAATAAACAAATGAAAAATACTGGTTTTCATGATTAATTCAGTTTAACATAAGACATGTTTGCTTAAGGACTAGCAAGGATTTTTCCTAAATGATGATCATGCTGGTAAGTGTAGAATAATCTAGCAAAGGCCAATGCAATGTGTACCAAGTGCTTTACACAGTAACTCAGGTAATCCTCAGAGCCACCCCCTAAATTCAGTGCTGTTATGGGAGGCATTCTAACAATGTTTCACTAAAAAAGAAACTAGGGCCCAACATCATACATACTAGTTGGAAGTAAAGCTGGTATTTGAACCCAAGCTCTCTAGTTCTCCAGTTGTCACTTCCAAACACTATGGTATTGGTGCAATGATATGGACTCATTCATACTCCTCTGGTTTCAGAGAAAACAATACATATTGTGAGCTGAGGACAAGCAAAGAGGGGGAAAGATGGTCTCCATTGATGTCCTCTCCATCTTAACTTCTTCCAAGAAAATATATTTGCTTATTCCACAGCTTGTCCTAGACCAGTGGTAAATATGTTTTCAATGATATTTTTAGAACAATATAACAAAAGTCTTGCCAAGGCTCATAACAGCACTTTCTCGCACGTCAGAAAAACTACTACACAAATATACTGTGGCTGTTCCCAGGTTTAAGGTCAGAAGAACAATCACAAATTAAAGGTACAGATGGGGTTTTTGTGTTGATATACAAGAAAGAAGAGGGACAAGTATTTACTGAGGATCTGCCAAGTTCTAAGAGCCTTATATGTGTTGACTCATACTGACCTCCTAACTCCATGAGGTGAGTTATTATCTCCACTTAAAAGATGATATATTTAGATCATATTGGCTGAGTTATTGAAACTTAACCAAGCTCACACAGCTAGAAAGTGTCATAGCCTGATCTTAACTCAAGTTTATCTGATTCCAAGATCTCTGCACTTCCCAGTAGACAGCATTGCCTCCTATATAAGCAGTTGTTATCTCAAGTTTGATCTCTATATCATGAGGAAGTGGAATTCTTATGTGTGTTGTTAGGAGCTGGGTACAAAATCTGGAGAGTGTGAAAGAAGGAACAAACATGAGAGCAGGAAAGGACACTTGAGCAGAAAAGTGGGAGGACAGCCTGGATAAACACTGGGATCAGGAGCTGGGGCTCACAGTTGATTTTATGCTCTCCTTTAGCATGACATGTGAGGAAAGCAGATTAAAGAGTTGAAGATAAGACACACATTGCCTAAAATTCATCATTAACCTATTGGGAGGCAGCATGGAGTGATCCATATCATGTGAGCCACTCTATGTTTACACCGCTGAAACCTGATGAAAATATGCATCAAAAACACCTATGAAAGAGAATATAGATCAATACCTGGCCACCAGATAGAGCCACAAAGAGGAGCAGGATGCAGAATCTCAGGAAGGGGTAGGACTCCAGCATGTGGTGAGAGATGGCAGCATTAAGAATTTAAACTAATGATGGAAATCCTGCCTAGGCAGTACAGCTGGGAGGTTGACCCAGCCAGCACTCAGTGCCAGATGGCCTGCCATGAGCAGACAGGGTCCCAGGATGGCAAGAACTCAGACCCAGAGGAGCAGAATAAGACCCAGATAGAGGTAAATGAAGTTCCATGCTGATTTTTATGGTTCTCTTAAAGTGCTTTACCAAGCTCTGTCTTTATACAATGAGTGTCTAGACACATCTCTCCCACTAGACTAGAAACTCTTTGAAGGCAGATGCTATGATTTATATATCTTTAAATACCTAGACCCTAACATTACAGATTTTAAATAAACAGTTTATGGAGGATGGATAGATGAATGAAAAGAACTTAATTACGTGAGTTTAATGAAAATCCACTTACTCTAGTTGAGTCACACGAGCCCAGAATAGGCTTAGCAGTCAGGCTGACGTACTGATGAATCACAAGAGTGACCAAACCAGAGCTCCTAAGAGTCTGTTGACAAAGGTCAGAACTGTCCCAAGGGTCCTGCAGGGCTGGGTCCTCAGGTAGGGCTGCTGGGGCCACTGCAGTGGGACAGGAGGGATGTGAAAGCAGGGAGCCAACTGAGTCAACCCAGCATATCGAATTTCACCAGTGCAAAGCATTGCCCTTGACTTTGGACTAACTGGACAAATTGGAGCATGTCCAGAGAAGTCAGGGCAGAGCGGAGAGAGGACAGGTATCCCTGCTGGAGATAGAATTATGAAGAAACCGGGCTGTCTCACTGAAAGAGACAAGAACTCATAGGGACATGACAGCTGACTTCAAGCAGATTTTTTTCTGTATAATATTCTAGGGCAGAACTGAGACCAATGAGTGTAGAATAAGCAGGTTGACTTCACTTGCTAGTAGCGTAGATAAGCCCACGTCAGGGAAATTATGGGAATCATTCTCACCAGACTGGAATTGGTGAGATTGAGATATAGAACCACAGGACCTCCAAGTTCTCTTCTAATCACCTCTTCTGTGCCTCTGAAGTCTCGTGTTTTGAGGAAGCTCATCAAAACCTCAGAAGGACAAAAATCATGCTTAGGAACTGGAGAGAAAACGAGAGGGAGAGAGAGAGAGAGAGCAGTATATGGCACCCAGAGCTGATGTGTCTTTGTGTAGTTTTCAATCTAGAGTCAATATCTATTGGTAATGTTCTCTTTCTAGGCAACACAACCTTCTCAAGGCGTCGTGCTACCTCACTGAAATAACAAGTTGCTGGTTATCATGTCCCTCATGCACTCTTTACCCTAAGGATCCTGAATCACAAATCTCATCCACATAGTAGTCTTGCTTTCACTTTTGAAATATTAACTAATTTGCTTTAATGATCATACTCATTACCCCCTTAGTTCTATGAAATACTGTCATACAAATTAATTAGTTGATCCTCCCATGACAAATATCATCCCCTCTCCCTCAATTTCAAAGCTAATTTTAATTGTCCAGAGTCAGACTGTGAGTCAACAGCAGACCCAAAACGTGAACTTGGAACTCTGACAGTCCAAAATGGACATCCTGCCCTTTAAATGTAAGGATGATGTCGTGTGCCTGCTGACAGCAGGAGATGACTTGGTGACTTTTGTTTTCTTTAGATGATGAAACTGTATAGAATCACCAGCGCTCTCTGACCCAATCGTTCATTCATTCATTTATCCACTATGCTCAGCAAATGCAGGCTCAGCCTACCCCCCCGGAACCCAAAAACCCTTCCCAATATTTTTTTAAAATGGCCAAAATCATAGATTGAAAAGTGGGTAAAAACAGATTTTTCTAAGTGGAGGAGCACCTAGCACATTACTAGATACATTTGACAAAAATGTCTCACTTGAACTACAAGGCCCTGTGCTGACGTTAAATGGGTGAAGATGGAAGACTGAATTAGTTCCCCAGCACATTCTGAATCATTAATAGTGTGAGGACCTTTAAATTGCATGGGATATGAAGTTCTTGAGCTTTAATGGACACAACTTTTCGGTTCAAACTAGTTTTGAATTTTTATTATGTGCTGGGCAAATTTGCATGAGTGTCACTAAATCCCCAAATAACCCATAAGGAATGTACTTTCAAGGAATGCCTGAGACTCCAAGAGGCAACTACCGAACGGCAGAACTCATAGGACTGAAACCCAGGGTTCTGGGGCTTCAAAGGCCGTACTGCCTTCACTTCCCCAAGCAACTCCCCTTTCAACAGGTGAACAACAATTAGGGGATGGATACCCTTCATGAGGTACTTGGGTAAAATGCTGCCTGGTTGTAGCAATTAGTAAGCTTAATTCTGGAGACCCACTGGGAGTGTGCTCAGGGTCTTGGAGCCACACTAGGGGAGGATGTATGCTTGTGCCATCAGCACAGCAGCCAGGTTTTACCAAGGGCTGCAGGAGAGGGTGAGAAGGAGAGTATTCACTTTGTATTGGTCCATAGGAGACCAAGGCATCCAACATCTTTACAGCAATCTACAATCAGAGGGGAGGTGTTTTATTGAACACCTTTGAGTTCTGTAAGGTAGCACGATCCTGTAGAAACAATGAGAGCAGGTCAAGGGGAGCAGCTTCAGCCAGCAGTCAATGAGCTGGGTGTCAGTCAAGCTCTGCTCTGATGGCGACCCGCTGTGAGCTGATCCTCATCCCTATACTGCAGTTTAGCACAGCAGTTCCACTACACTGTGCTTCAGGTTACAAAATGGTCCTAACTGCCTGGGAAGGATCTGACAGCACCTTAAAGTAAATATGAACAATGTGAATAGCACTATACAAACCCTAACGCATTAATTTTCTTTTAATATTTTCAGACACCCTTTGAAAACCAAGGCTTGTTAAGATGCCCGCTCAGGAGGGTCACTGGCATATCCCAGATCTAGACATACATTATACTCTGCGTTGCAGCCCACCCATCTACGTCCAAATATGCAAAGCTCATAACTAAGAATAAGATTTAGTTATCAGTATTTTCCATCTGAATGCATAATTATAAGAGTTGATTAGAAAGTCTCTTTTTAGCTCATTCATATCTCCAGGGTAGACACAGAATTAGGTGACTGTAATTGCAGAGGCTGGAGAAACTGGGAGGATTTGAGTTGGCATATATAAAATGACAAGGAAAAAAAATCCAAAAGGTGTCCAGTCAAATGAGGGTAAGTTTTTGTTCACTTGTTTCTGATTCTCCATTACAGCCCTGGGGGCTCATAAACAAATTTTTACATAGTCTACTTTTTCTCTTTCTCTCCATACATGTATTAGTGTGTTTTGACATAAAGGTGAATTCTCACAAGCCACTATTGATCTCTTAATATGTATTTATTCCTAATGCAATAACTGGCTAGAACATCGGAAGATTATTCCTGAGCCATACAGTGTGAACAAGTTCACATACAGAAACCTAAATCCTGTAAAAATGAAATCTTGACATCTAGAAACTTCTCTCAAGATGCAACTGGAAGAATGAAATGTGGCCCAAGAAGCATAGCAAGTCCTAAGAATGCGGCAGAATTTGACCCCATTTTATTTTTGCTCATACTTTATAGATTAAAATATTATTTTAACTTGAAATAAACAAATACATGTATCTTTCTTATTTCTTCCCATCCCCCCAAAAGATAAGAGCAAAATAAAGTTATCTTTAGTCTGCAGCTGCTACCGGAACCATCAAGAGATAGCACTGGTAAATAATGTAGCCACATAAAAGCTTTGAAGCCCACAAAGATGCTCTTCCTTTGCTAGAGGTGGGGCAGCAGCACTAGGTGAACAAAATGAGAAACAGGAAAGCCCATGATATTCCTAGTGACAGTCTCTGCATGTATCCACGTGAGAAGGTGCTTTGAAATATGAATGCCATTATTTCAGGTTACCCTGTTCACAAAGAAATCATTAATTTGGCAAATACAGATAAGGGTCTACTTCGAATGAGGGAAGCTGTGTTTTAATAGCAATCCGAGCTCGGCAGAAGCAAATACATCTGTCCAGGTAAGTCAGGAAAGGTTTGTTAAAGGAAGTGGTATTTCATTTGAGCTGGGTCATCAAGTTGATGAATGTGGACACTTACTGCAAGCAGAGGGAACAAAAGAAGCAAAGTCTTGAAGACATGCAATCTCATGGCAAACTGAAGTAATGGTTAAAAAAATCCAGTGGGGCTGGAGCATAGGGTACTTACCAGGGATGGGTGGGAGATGGGGCTGGAGGAATATATGGGGTCAGATTGTAAAAGCTCATATAGGAAGCTAAGAAGTTTGAATCTTAACTTAAAGCTGTGGAGAACCATTTGGGGTTTCTACGCAGGCAGGTGACATAATCAGAACAGTGGGAGTTTTATTTTGTTTATTTTATACATTGTATTGAAATATAATATAGACATAGAATAAGTGTACAACTTGTTGGATTTCACAAAGTGAACACAGCCATGTCACCAGCACCCAGGTCAAGAAACACAACATTGCCAGCTCCCCAGAAGACCCCTCCATACTCCCTTCCTGTCATTAATGCACCCCTTCCCCAAAGATAACCATTATCCTGACTTCTAAAACTGTTGATAAATTTTCTCTGGTTCTGCATTTCACATGAATGGAACACACTGGTGTGTGTGCTTTGGCGTTTGGCTTCTGCTCACTGTTATGTTTGTGAAATTCATCCATGTGTGGTAGGCTTCTGCTCACTGTTATGTTTGTGAAATTCATCCATGTGTGGTAAAGTTGGAGTTCATTCGCTCCTGTTGCGGTGCAGTATCCCACTGTATGAGTATACCACAATTTATCAGTTCTACTATTGAGATGGACAGTGGGGCTATGTCCAGATTTGGGCTATTAACAATGTTGTTATGAGCATCTCATACTAGTCTTTGGGTGCAGATGTGTATTCATTTCTGTTGAGTACAGTAGGAGTGGATTTGCTGGGTGGAAGGGCTGCTCTTCACCTTTAGTTGATACTGCTAAACATTTCTCCCAGGACCTGTTCCCATTCACACTCCCACCAGCAGTCTAAGAAGTTCCAGTTGCCCCACATCCTTGCCAACTTCGGTATTGTCTTTTTCATTTTAGCCTTTATCCAGGTATGTGGTAGTATCCTGCAGTGTATTTTGAACAGTGTGACAGCAAAGCAAGACTAGAGGTGGAGGACCAGTTAGAGAACTGTGGAGATAATCCAGTAATGAAGTATTACAGGCGTCAATCCAGGACCATGCCAATAAGAAAGCAAGCGTCCATATTTGTCACCTATCATACACACCCAGTAAAAAGAGCATATGCAATAATATTGAGAGCTTGTATGAAATTTCTCATCATCTCATACATACTTGCATTTTTTTCCTTTCGATAAAATGATTTCCATTTTTATGGGATTCTTAATCCCAAAGTCCTTTCTAATGAAGCCACAGAAATGCAGCCCAGTCCTGGCCAGTTAGCAGAAGAGAGACAACAAAAGGCCTACGTGTGTCTCGGGCTCTGCCTTGTCGGGGGCGGGGTTGGAGGCTGGCCCGGCGGTGCCCCAAGCGCGGCTCTCAGCGGAGGTCCCAGAAGGTGGCGGGGTGCAGGGAGCGCCCCAGAAGCCGGCCTGATCCGCTTTCCCAAGAGGGCGAGAGGGTGTCTGCTCCTGGCTCGCGGTGAGCCCCTTCCGCAGGGCCGCCTGGCAAGGACGAGGGACTCAGAGATGGGTGGCAGGCCAGCCAAGGCACCTGCAAACGTTTAGGAGAGGAGTTTTCATTGTCCTCTGTATAGCTAATTGAACTAATGATCTTCACTTGCTATGGGAACAAAAAGGATTTGGGTTGTGAATTTCAGCCTTCAATCCCAGGTGTTTTAAGACAGTTTTCAGAAAGTTGGCAGGCCATACAATTTAGGGGACCATTTCTGAGGGCAGGGTGTGTGAGGCGTCTGGGAAGCGGTATGCCCATGGCTTGCACCCTTGGCTTCCAGTCCAGAGAGAGGCTGCAGCCCCTCCCAAACGTTCCACACTCCCCCTGCCCCTCCCTCCCTCCGCCTCGGAGGAAACAAGTCCTGCTGAGCAGCTCTCTTGAACACCCACCCACAAACCCTGCATTCCGGAGCATGTCTCTGATGCCAGGCGTCCGGCAGGGTGCGCTTCTTGGGAAGGTCTCAAAGCCAGGCGAGTTGGCGCTGAAATGGTGAAGAAAGTTTATAAGGGAGGTCCTTCCCCACTGAACCATCTTATCGCATTGCAGTGCGTTCTTTTTTTGAGGCAAGTAAAAAGTTCCCCTCTGTCTCTCTCTCTGTCTCTCTTTTTTTTTGGTTAACTTTCTCTTTTAAAAGTCTCTCTCAGCCCATCAATGTGTTTTTAGCCTCCCTTGTGATCCCTAAGTAAGTCGGACTCTGGAGTCTGCACCTTAAATTCTCTAAGTAAAGCATCTTCTTTCTCAAACCCACTGTTTCTTCTTTTAGTCGCATTTCCTATCTCTGCTAACAGCATCATTTATACCACCAGTCATCGGTTCAGAACCTTATGCATCTTTGACTTCTGCTTCTACTCCCACCCTGCCCACACACTAAGTCCTGTCATGTCCACCTCTCACAGCACCCTACTTCTTACTTTCCTACTTCCACCATCCTGGCTCAAGTCCTCTTGCCTGGAACCTTACTAGTCCCCAGCCTGGACGACAGCTCACCTCTACTCACCTCTAGCATCACCGTTCTGATGCATCCCACACTGCACTGAAAGTTCAACCTTTCTCAAGTATATATATCAAGTATATATACTTGTGTGTATGCATACATATATGTATATATGTATATATATCAAGAATATATATACAGCCCTTACTTCCAAATTCTTATATTTTTAAACGTCCAAGGTTATGCAATGTCTGCAGAATAAAATGTAAATTTTTAAATAGGCATTCAAAGCTTTCTGAGTAAACATTCTCCCGCTCCTCCTCATTGGTACTTTGCTGTCTGGTCCAGTAGATTTCAAATTGTATTTTTTGGAACCCCAGTATTTATGGAAATTCTATAGAATCCATGTCAGAGACTAAAGGTAGGGAAGGAGATGCTGAGCAGGTAAGCCCTTGCTCCTAATATCATTATATATATTATATTTTATATTTATATAAATATTTATATTATATTTAATATATAAATTTATTATATTTTCATCTTATATACAAAAGTTCCACTGTTTAAAAGATAGTTATGAGTTTTAAGCCCATTGCTCTCTTGTAACTGAAAACTTTTCTGAGCTCTGAACATTTGATCTTTCTCTTCTATCCTTCTCAACTGGCTGAACTGTCCTTTCAATCTTCCCATGCATTTCAACATTTCCAGATCCAGCGTGCCTTCCAAAACCACCCTAAATGCACATCTCCATCACTAACCCCAGAGAGCCCCTTTCTGCCTCCACCCTGGAGCCAAAGTTCTCTTTTCCACCCTGAGGGAGAGGGCTGAAGGAAAGCTCTGTGCACGTTGACAGGGCCTGTTGATCAGCAGGTTTCCACTGTGGTGCATACATGGACCAGAGACTGTCAGGCTGGCGAACCTCCAAAAGACGAAAAATTACCAAAAAGAGGAAAGACTTCTTTGAGGCACTCTGCCTCTCATTTAGACCTCTCGACCTCCTTCCAGCGAAATTCTCATGTTTCAGCTGAGAGGCAAACCGAGAGGCTGTGGTGAGAAGGCTCGCTCATGTGGCCACTTGGGGGAGACACGCTCAACCAATCACCTGGATTTCTATCCCTACCCAACTTCAGCTCCCCCTACCCACCATTGCCCTCTTGGAGGAGTCACTCCTTGAAAAATGATTCTCACCTTGATTACAAACTTTCCCTGTGTGTGCTCTCAACTCTGGCTCCCTCCACTCATGTATCCAGCAATGTCTCCCACCCACCTTCATCTTCCAGGAATGTACCAAAAACCCTCCCTCTCAGTGTTTGAGCTGAAAGTTCTCAAATTTCACTGAATTCATGTTTTTGGTGCAATAGGTTCAAAGACCCAAGCATTGTTTTGGATTGGGGAAGATATCTGAGGTCCAAATTGGCCAAGAGTCAAGCAAGTTCAACAAGATGAAAAGCATTGGGCAGGAAACTAAATGAAGGGCTAAGAGGAAATGAATCACATCTGAAAGTGTTGGACAAAATTGAAGACAAAGAAAGCAAAAAGCCTCAAACCCAGGTGTTCTGGCTACCGAGACAGTAGCATCAGAAAGAAAAGACAAAGATCTGAGCTTCATGCTAAAATTGAGGCAGCCTGGCCTTAGTCTTTCTTACAGTTCTTCTGGGGATGAGCAATCCTTACCAACATATGTTTAAAGGAAGGCCAGAGCCATATTTACCTATGGTGTGACCCCAAATGTGGTAGCAGCAGGAAGTTCTATAATTCTCATGCTACTTAAATGAAAAAATTATTTCCTTCAGAGGCAACATATGATGTGATTAACTGTGTTCAGATTGTGTTCAGATTTTGCTGAGACTCTTTATACAATTTTGAAAACAATGAGAAAGGCAAAGATATTTTCAACATGCAGCTAAAGTTTTGTCCATACACCCAAACCAA
The DNA here is from genome assembly GCF_041296235.1 of Equus asinus. Taxonomy (NCBI): domain Eukaryota; kingdom Metazoa; phylum Chordata; class Mammalia; order Perissodactyla; family Equidae; genus Equus; species Equus asinus. The sequence continues at coordinate 42,341,748 of NC_091794.1, read as the reverse complement.
TGTGATGGCTTTTACTGGTAGACCCATTGAGGTCAAGGGGGAAAAAATGATCACTTCATTTAGCAAGCATGCACTGGTCAATTAAGTGACCCCTTAAGAAATAGTCAATTCAGTAAAAAAAAAAAAAATGGTTGAAATTGTGTGCATGTGTGTGTGTGTCGGGATGGGTATGTTCTCAACCAAAAGTAGGAAGTATCCATAAAAGAAGAGCTTTTGTTGTCACGGCCACCCATAATGCACCCAGAATGTGCTTGCTCTCTGATTTCTAATGACCCTTGGTCTTGAAAACAACTGAGCAAAGCAAAGATTTGTTTCCATATCTACTCTTAGGAAAGATAATGAAAATAACACAGTCTGGAAAAGATAAAACACTCTGTGAGCATACGTGTATGTGCCTGTCCCATCGAGGGTAGGAAGACACAGAAGCTCAGGAATGAACCACCACCTCTGGGCCCAAAGCGCCTGCAGCCTTTGGGTCTAACTTCATTTCCGTGGAAATGAGGCAGTTCAGCCATGCACAGAAATTAAAGTGTACAGGGAGAAAGTGCTAAACCAAATATGAATTGTAATGAAATCTAAAATGCCAGTGGTTCTATTATTGTGTGCTTTATGTGACCATGAGGCAAAACAGCCCGGGTAATGAGAGGTCACGACGGCTAAAAATCAGAGCACTAATGGCTCTAACCCACTGGTGAGAAGCAGTGAGTTCAATAAAACACAACACTAATGGAAATCACCCCGTCAGGAAAGACTGACATCTGTATTACAGGAAAATGGAGAGAAATAGAGAAACTTTCTCAATCCACCTAAAAATCTATTGTTTCAGCAAATAATGCCTTTTTAAATCAGTTGGGAAATTTCTTCTGCCAGTCCTTGCTTCTAATGCTTCTCCTACCTAGACTCCAATCTTCTAACTTTCCCTTGGGTGAGTGAATCAGCCAGCTATGTCTATCCTGTTCTTAGGAACATTCTTGGAGATGGTGAATAGGACCAACACAGCCATGATGTGAGAGGCCTGTGGTTAAGTAACGTGTAAGGAGACTGATGAGGAAGAAAAGATGGCTCATCAGTTGGGGCCAAGTACTACCTGAGGCTTAAAACTATTCACTCAGCCCCTAAGCCTCCCACCAGAGCCAAAACAAAATTGGGAGAGAACCTCCTTGCTTCTGTACAGCCACTGCTGGAAGATAACCTTTCTTTCAAAGCTGCCTTTTAGTTTTTTTGTTTGGGACTGGTTTTTACCTGTTTTGATAGAAAAGTGGCAATGATAAGGGGAACCCTACTTGTACCACTTTTTCTGTCTAATTAGAGTTCTTACATGATATTCTACACATGTTAAGCACCTCGAAGACCAGGATGGTTTCTTAACTTTTTACAAAATTATCCCTTATAACTCTTAGTATAATGCTCTCCACACAGGAGAAAGATGGTGAATTGAACATGAAACCTTATCATATATCAAAATTTCTGAAAGCTCAGGGAACCGTGCAGGGAACAGGGACTGCACCATGGGTACGTAGGGCAGTGGGCTGTGCAGTGTAGGGGAGAAAGACATTTCCTCTACCCGCTCTGGGTCCTTCTGGCCAGAGAACAAATTAAATCCACATGAGACAGAATAAGAGGAGAAAATTTAAACAAAGCTTTATACCATGTATACATGGGAGAGGCTCAGGCAAACTGAGCAACTCGACACATGGCCGAGGCTGCCTGTTTAAGTATCTCCAGCTGCAGACAAGGAGGAAGTTTGGGGTAGTGATTTCTGGCTTCAAAGCAGGGGAAGGCAACCCACATGGAAATGGAAAAGCAAATGTTTGGTAAATAGAACTTTGATAAGAGTGGGCTTAGCAAGGATCCTCCCAGTCTACAGGAACCCAGTGTTATGTATGATGATGGCCTGTCCTGGGGACAGGCCTTTATTTTAAGTTTCTTTTAGGCAGTTGGGGGGAAAGGTCGAATGTTCTTGCTGAGTCTGAGCCTTTATTGTCTTCAGCTGGAAATAATCCACATACCACAGTGGCACATCTTGGGGCAGCCTGCCCTGAGCCCCATCAGCAGAGTGAGGCTAGAGAAGACTGTAGGGGTCATTCATGGACCCACTTTATTATTCTGAGGGCACCGAGGAAGCACTGGGTTTTAAACAGAAAGGTGTTGATCCCATGGAGACTTAGGAAATCATTTTAGTGGGTGGGATGGCTTGCAGTGGGAAAAGAAAATGAAAGGCAGAGAGCTCAGGTCATCAGTGTAAGTGTCCCTGCCCGCTTTGTTCCCAATGCCAGATAACATGATCTTCCTTTGCCCTCTGGCTGTAGAGATCAATTTCTTTGGTCTCCTGCCTCCTCTTGGCTGGGTATCAGGCTTTGGTTTAGGACTGGGGATCTTAATTTATATTAGAATTCTACAACAATGTTTCCCAACCAGGTGTGGTCAGGAGCGGGGATTATGTTTGGAAGGCGTCACTGAAATTTTCTAGCAAGGAGGTGTCAAACTACATCAGCCACCGGACTGTGCCCCCATTCTCTACTCTCCCACACAGCCTCCACCCCAGAAATTCTGAAGCCTCCTTTGGAGGAGTCTGTGTACTCTCTGCCCGACAAGGGAGGGGTCCCTGCCATGACCAGCTGCATGAATCATGAAAGCACGCCATTCCCCATGGTATGAATGAAGGAGGGAAAAGATTGAGAATCAGTCTGCTAGAATGTGGGCTGATGTTGCTTTGCTCCTGGTTTTTGAAGCCCAGAGAATGATTTATTCCACCTGGGCTTTTTTCCTTCTCCCACTTAGAACACAGCCTTTTAAGATTTGAGGAAGAGGAGTTGAAGAACTGTTATCACTGGTGAACCAGTGGGTGCTATTAAGAGAGGTATTAATCCTTGTTGCCTTGCCTTTCAGTAGCTTGTGAAAACCACAGGGGAGCTACTAGAGTAATTCACAAAACTAATTTGCCTGCTTTGACTAACACTCCATTTGTAAACCAATTCATTTCCTGTTTCTGCTTCTTCTCTCTCATCCTCTGACTAGCACTCACTTTTAGTTTTCCTTTTTGGTATCCCTTCATCTCATAACCTCATCTTTCTCTTTCTCCATCTCTGTTCTTCATGTTACTTGTCTTGGCCTCTTCATCCAATTTACTAGTAACCATTTGAATCAATTACTAATAAATATTAAATAAAACAACAAATGAAATTTCCCTTTATCTATGTGAAAATATCATTCAGACTAAGACTCTAGAAAACTCTGCCTACTTTGAGATAAATTGAATGTGTTCTCATTCTCTCAAGGAATGAATGATTGAATAAGAAATGAGCTTAGTGTTTGCCTCCCTTCATGATTCCACAGATGGCAGAATCCTAGGGGATAGAAGGATTTATTCTCTCTTTTCTTCCTGCCTTCATTTTCTTCTACTCTCTTGTCTCTGCACTTATGTGAATATTTCACCACGTTTTAAAATTTCCTGATTTCCCCTTTCCTTTTCAATTGATCATAATATGTAACTAAAAATATGTATTTCAGCAATTTTAATATATAATGAGTTTTTTTTTTTTTGAGGAAGATTAGCCCTGACCTAACATCCACCACCAATCCTCCTCTTTTTGCTAAGGAAGACTGGCCCTGAGCTAACGTCTATGCCCATCTTCCTCTACTTTATATGTGGGACGCCTGCCACAGCATGGCTTGAGACGCAGTGTGTAAGTTGGTGCCAGGGGTCCAAATTGGTGAACCCTGGGCCACCGAAGCTGAGCGTAGGAACTTAACCACTATGCCACCAGGCCAGCCCCCTATGATGAGGTTTTATATTCAGTACATCATCTTTATCCTGTGTGGAGAGCATTATACTAAGAGTTACAGGGGATAAATTTTTAAAGTGTAGACTTTTGTGGAAGTCTTCTGTGTCCTCTGTAAGATACCGTTTCCCTTCCCAGGCCACCACACTGTCCTATCAAGATTCTTGACATTATTCTAGACCTAGCTCAAGTCACAATCCTCTAGGAAATGTCCCTAATTCTTCAAGTCAGCATTGATCTTTTCTTTCCATTTATTTTCATAGCACTACAGACTTACGTTTTTTATTCCCTGTTTCATCCAATCAGTTCTCCATTCACTCACTGTTATGGACTGAATTGTGTCCCTCCCCGAATTCGTATGGTGAAGCCCTAACTCTCATTGTGACTGTATTTGCAGATGGGACCTTTAAGGAGGTAATTAAGGTTAGATGAGGTTGTAAGGATAGAACCCTAATCCAACAGGACTGATGATCTTAAAAGAAGAGGAAGAAACACCAGGCGTGCAGTCACAGAGAGAAATGGCCATGTGAGCACACAGCAAGAAGGGGCCATCTGCAAGCCACAAAGAAGGGCCTCAGGAAAAACTAAACCTGCTGACACTGATCTTAGACCTCCAGGTTCCAGAACTATGAGAAAATAAATTTCTATTCTTTAAACCTTTTAGTCCATGGTATTTTGTAATGGCAACTCTTTTAGCAGACTAAAATACTTACCAAACTTGTATTGCAAGCCTGCTATGTGTAAGGCCTCTTCATCATGGTCCCTACATAACACAGCCTGCTCTGGGTCAGTTATATTGATGCATGAGGCTTCTCTCTGCCCAAAGGGAAGTTCTTTGTGGACAGGCCCAGCTCGGGGCTGCTCACAGGCCTTCGGTAGAGTAAGGCTTACTCATCTGCTGAATTAAAATCAAACTTTGCTCAAGCTACACATTGGCCCCAGGGACGAGGAAGGCATTTGCAGTTTGACAGATGACATTCCCTTTCCTTAGGGCATATTTCAGCCTCTCCTTGAGCAGTCAGGCTGCACACTTTTGTCTCACATTTTCTGCCTGAGCCCTCCTGACACCTGAACTAAGAAGCTTCTGAGCTCAGGGAATACAGTTCATGATGAGCTTCTGGGCATAGCCATGGCTACTGGATTCGCCACACCACCCAGTCCACCAGGAGCCTGAGAAGGACAATCGTGTTTGTACCCACTGCTTTTCCTCTCATGCACATCCTGCTTTTCTTTGTACTAACACCTCGGTCTGTTTTCACATTTGAAAGAGAAGAAAAGAGAAGCATAAAACTCTCCACCCCCTTTGGCTTTTTACAGTTGACTGCAAAAGATGGTCCAAGTTCAGGAAAATTGATTTCTGCCATTTAAATAATCTAATCTTCACAAACCTCTTAACACCCAAACTAAAACCATTTAAGGCACAGCAAGATAATTAATTTTGAAAATAGTCTCCACAGGGGATCTGCATACCTGTGCCCACATTTTCCATTCGGAGAAAGTATCTAGCTTGTCGTTTTAAGTTTATGGAAAGGTTTACCTCACCAAACATGAATTCTATTTTAATAGGCCTTTCCTTCCACATATTTTACAAATCGATTAACTTAAGTGGTCAAATACTAATTAAAAATGCATTAGGAAGTGGTTTGTATTCAACAGCTTCACTAACGTTCTTGTTGACGTTTTCAAAGCCTGTTGAGTCAGAAAATCAACACCATGGAGTCTAGGTCTCTGCCATAGCCTCAAACACTAGACAGACTCACTGGTGCTGATGGGAACTGCACTGGGAGGAGACAGCTGAGGCAGGAGAAGGGGAGAAGTCATTATCTAAAGGCCAAATGCCACCACAGTCATGGGATGCATAATGACATTTCTGTCAATGATGTTTCAGTCAGCGACGGATTACATATATGACAGTGGTCCCATAAGATCAGTACTATATAGCCAAGGTGTGTAGTATGCTGTGACATCCAGGTTTGTGTGAGTACACACTATGATGTTCACACAACGATGAAATTGCCTAACAATACGTTTCTCAGAATGTGTCCCAGTCGTTAAGTGACTCATGAGTGTATTAGCATTGCAAGCAAATTCAAGATGTGCACGAGCATAGGAATATCCATTCTCCTATTATTCACCTTGACTTTTGTGAATTGAGAGCATTCAATGGAACTGGAGTTAAGACTGAGAAAAACCCTGCCTAGTGAGAACCCCCTGCCCCCTGCAATCCTGCAAACACTGCTCATTCCTAACCTCTCTCTTGCTGCGAAAACCTTCCCCCCTCCTAAGAGCCGGTTTCAATTACATCTGTCCCTAAGGCAGGATTTCTTGCTCTGAGATTCACAGACAGGCCTCTGGAAATCTGTGGATCTCCTGAACTGGCACTGTAGGAACATGCTTCTGGAAAGAGGATGCATAACTTTCTAGAGATCTTTGAAAATATGCATGACCCCAGAAACATCAGCAACAAGAATTATGTTTTCACTCCATTCGATGCCACTCTCTCTCTCTCTGTGCTCCAGTCACACTGGCTCATTGCCTTTCTACAGGTGGACGGTGGCTTCTCCACCTCAAATCTCGGCACATACTGTGTCCTATGCCTAGAATATTCCCCAGCTCCACTGCCTGATTCTCTTACTCCTCCTTTGGTTGTTCGATTAAATGTCATTTTGACTGCCTGCTCCTCCAGACTACTCCTCTTAATAATTTTATTTCAAGGCACTTATCATAGTTTATAATTTAATATCTGTGGAAATAGGTGATGAACATTTGTCTCACATTAGATTGTAAGCACCATAAGGATAGGAAACATGTCTGTCTTCTTCATCATTTTATCAGAACCCAGAACTTTGTATACAACTTAAAATATTTGCTATGTCGATGGAAAATGCATGAAAATAAATGAATTAATGAGTATCCCAAGCCCTACTTTCCATAACTCCTCCTACAACTAAATTGGCTTGTACTGTCCTCTTAATTTTCTGAAATTCTAAATTCTCAAGCACATAGAGAGTGACACCAATCATTTGGGCACTGTTTCTTGTTACTTGGCTATGTCATCTAAGTAAGCCTTGTATACTCAGCTGACCTAAGAGCAATTTGGGACAGAGATGGGTCTTACATTCTTTTCATGGCTCCCATCTCACTTAGCTCAGTGATGAGCACATGTTAGGAAATAATCAGATGTTGTCTAATACCCCGCCGCAAGTCAGCCAACTTTAGCTCAGTCTGTTCCACACTAATCGACAATAATTGATAAGGTGTTAAGTATGTGAACTGCCTCACAGATTGATCATCAGCTCCCTGAGAACCTGAGTCTTCCTTCTCCCCTAGGCAGTATCGGGTGGTGCAGGATGCTCAGCAGATTCAGTCAGTGCTCAGTCAGATTCAGACGATAACGTGCAGAACAGGGTTAGGCAATCAGTAGCTCTTTTCAGCTCCATAAGACCTGAAAAAAATGTATAAATGGGAAAAACTTCAAGACTAATTTGAGTTTTTTAAAATCTCCTTTGCTTTCCATGTGTTGTAACTTTCCCTCTGCAGAAGACTGAAGAAAATCACGCTGATCCACACTGGGCAACCTGAATGGGCATCCATTATGGCTCCTGCCTCCACTTCTTACAGCTGTATTTTGACTGAGTCACTTTATATCACTCCATCCTGATGTCCCAACAACGTTTTCTTCTCAGTTAGAAACCTGCAATATGAACTACAGGGATAGTCCATATCTTTTTCATTTACTTCCCAACTGCTGTTCACCTTTAGGACAAGCCCATACACTTAATCAGACATTAGCCTGACTGATGGGTAAATTTTGGACAGGTTAGGATGGGGAGGATCAAGATGGATTACTGTGCCTGGATGCCCAGAAGCTCAGACAATGGGCATATTTCATAACTCAATCAACAAAGACCTGAAGGCAGCATTTGTCCTGTATCATTATTTATGATCAAGAAAGCAAGAGCAAAATGCATGGAGTTTGTGAACCAGAAGAGATCCTATTTAATATCCTGGAAAGAAACATTATTATAGCAACTATAAAATTGGTATAATTCTTGTGGCTTAGGATGCACCGTGCGTTCAGAGCGAGAATATGGCAATGGTACGCCTCCTTTTGGGAGGTCATGAAATTAAACTGCTTGTCTTTATATTAAGGTTGGCCACAATTCTATCTAGGAGAGCAAATAACAGCAGATATCAAAAATCTCCGGGTAGAACAGTGTGCTCTGTCACAAAGTTGACCTCGTGTAAACCCCTTGTGTTAGTTTGCTGGGGCTGCCATAACAGAATACTAAAGACTAGGTGACTTGAACAGTAGAAATTTATTTTCTCACCGGTCTGAAGAAACTATGGCTGGAAGTCCAAGATCAAAGGGTCAGCAGGTCCGGTCTCTGAGGCCTCTCTCCTTGGGTTTCAGATGACCACCTTCTCACCGTGTCTTCACATGGTCACCCCTCTGTGTGTTGTCTGTGTCCTAATCTCCTCTTCTTATAAGGACACTGGTTATATTGGATTAGTGCCCACCCACACAACCTCCTTTTACCTTAATTACCTCTTTAGGGGACCTGTCTCCAAATGGTCACATTCTGAGACATTAGGGGTTAGAATTTCAACATATGAATTTGAAGGAGACACAGTTCAGCCCATAACACCCTTCTTCCTTGGACTAATGTTATCTCCTCCTAACCCGTCTCTCCACGCTTCCCGTCCTTCTCCCTTCTAAATCAAAGCATGGCCAGAAATCCTTCTTAAACACACTTCTGACCCCATCATCCTCCTGCTTAAAAACTAATTCCAAATTGCCTACAGATTATAGAATAAAGTCCACATTCTAGCTAAACACACAAAACGCTTTCTGTTTCTGGTCTCTTGTGTCTCTTCCATGCCCAAACTAATTGAACCCCTCCCTTTTCTCTATACAGGTCTCTCACTTTACAGCCTGTGGGCCTTTGCTTGCAGGCTTTCTTCTGCCTGGAATGCACTGCTCACCTCCATCTCTACCTCCACCCGAGACACATCTATCCCAACCATTCCCCAGCTATCACCCTCCAGCACTGCTACCATCAGTTCCATCTTTCTAAATTCAAATCCTATTCATTTTTAAGAGGATCCTTAAATCCTTCTTCCTCTAGAAAATATGTCCTGATACCTCCAATAGAAAGCAATCTCTCCTTCTTCTAAACTCCTATTCTAACCAAACTGAAGGCAAGAATATACTATAAAAAGAAATATGTTCTCTTCCCTGGAGACTGGATCTATATTCGTTTCCTGAGGCTACCATAACAAATTACTACAAATTTGGTAGTGTAAGCAACATAAATTTATTCTGTCACAGTTCTGGAGGCCAGAAGTTTGAAATCAAGGTGTTGGCAAGGCTGCGTTCCCTCTCGAGGTGCTAGGGTAGAATTAATTTCCTTCCTCTTCCAACATCTGGTAGCTGTTGGCTTTCTTTGACTTGTGGCCACATCACTCCAATCTCTGCCTCCTCTTCTGCCTGTGTCAAGTCTGCCTCTGCCTTCTTCTCATAAGGACACATGTTGGATTTAGAGTTCACTTGAATAAGCCAGGATTATCTCCTCATCTCGAGATTCTTAATTATATCTGCAAAGACTCTTTTTCCAAATAATGTAACATCACAGATTTTGGGAGTGAGGACGTGGACGTTTCTTTGGGGGGACCACCATCCAACCTGCCAAAGAATTCTCAAGTCTGATCCATCTTTATATCCCCACTGTGTCTAACAGTGTCTTACAGAGTAGATGTGCAACTGATATTTGTGGAATGGATGAATAACAAGTAATCTGTTAGTCCAAGTTTAACTATTGACAGATTGCTGAATGAACGAACTGTTAGTCTGAAAGAATACAATTAGTGGATTGCTTTGGTGTTGCCAAGGTAAAACTTTTAAGCATTGCTGATGCAAAAAAGAAAGGAAAATAATTGGTGGATTTCTGGTATAAACCTCTAAGCCAGATAAATTACTTATTGATAATTTTTAGATCCTTTTAAATTCTTTACTTAGACACTTTTCACTTTTTAATCAAAGAGAATTTTTTGCATGTTTCCATTAAGATTCTCTCTCTGTTTCAGTGTATTCTAAATACTTCACTGCCAGGAGTGCTGAAATGACTGACGGCATTATTCTTATACAAAACAAAATAAAATTGACTCATATTAAGATTTAATTCCATATGTTTGCAAACATTTCTTGAAAATATCAAATTTGTATATTCCTAATAGTAAAGTGTAGATCATTAGTTATTTAAAATATGGCATCATTTTGCATGAAATTGTCATTAATTTTGAAGGCAGAAATTGTAAACAGCATATATTACAGCTTGTAGTAGATATTAAAAAAATAAATAGACCTACTTTTATTTTAGCATATACATTTTTGCAATATAGAAAAGATCTTTTTAAAATAGTACCTTAAGAATAGGCAGAATTTCATACTCAAACTGTATTTCCATGCTACTTTATCTTATTAAATCACATAACAACCCTGAAAAGAAGGTAGAACTCACTTTATTCAAATATCTAGACACTGGCTGGGTTCTTTATAGAATATGGTCTTGTAATGATCAATAAAATCTCTTTTACAGAGAGTAAATATTTATCAGGACCTATAAAGATAGAGAGCTTTTTCTTTCTACAGAGCTTGTTAAAATCCAAGGTCTCTTTATTCTGTTTCAAGATAAAAAGACATGTGACCTAGAAAAAAGCAGTGGAAAGATTTACCTTTGAAATAATTGAATAATGAATTTTAGAGTTGGAAAGAGTCTTAGAAACTCTGTAGGGGTCAGACTGAGTTGAGTCTCAAAGGAGTTAAGCGACTTTTCCAAGGTCACGAGTTCCTGAAGAATCAGGACTAGAAGCCAAGTCTCCTGATTCCCAGCCTTGGAAGGATACAGTGACAGAACTCTGTCATAGACTTTGAGGTGCATCATCAGTATGTCACATGGAGCAACGCGGGTCACCTGATTTTGCAGCTCTTGTGTGTCATTTGGGTTCAGGAAAAGGGAAAACCCAGTGGTGTGCTGGGGGCAGCTGCCACCTCCTGCAGGAGCCACTTATTAGTATCTCTTCTCAGCTGTGTGTTCGTTGACGTCACACTGGTAGTTTGAGTGGCCAAGGTGGCAGAATTCACGCCATGGAAATCAACAAACGATACAGATGACGCCTTTATTGGTGGGGTGAAGTTAGCCAGTTGTTAAACATTTACCAGCATACCACTAGTAAACCCCCTCCCACCCTCCTCAGTACGAACAGTGTTCACCTTTGATTCCCCAGACACACTGGGGAGTGACAGGCCTAAAAATATTATTTTTCATGCTTTCATATTTGAAATTACACGCTAATAACAACATCAGCAACTATTCATTAAATGCTTACAATGTACCAGGCACTATATTTGGGGGTTTACTCTTTAAATAACAGCCCTTGAAGGTGGGTATTCTTCTTGTTCCATTTTACAAATGAGGAAACTGAAACTCAGAGTTGATACATAATTTACCAACTTTTGCTAACAGTAAGTGGAAGAACCAGAATTGCAAACTAGATCTTGCTCCAAAGTTTCTGCTCTGTCCCCAATATCATGCTACCTCTGAACTTAGCTCTGTAAACCATATTCTTTGAAATAACAATATCTACTAGTTACTGTGTCTACTAATGCCAGATGTTGTACTAGGCCATATAGAGACATAAATGATTTTGCAGAGTGGATGATATTATTGTCGTTCATTGTACTGATCAATAAACTGATGATCAGGAAGATGAAGTGATTTGCTCTCGGCCACAAAGACAGAAAGTGGCAGGTGGGATCCACACCAGTCCTGCCCATCACAGACCACTCCTCTTCCCAAGCTGCCTTAAGCAGCCTTGTGAACTGACAGCAACAAAATATGATGACATTTGGTGAATATGACTAAGATGCTATAGTTGTCACCTCTCCCAAAGTGTCGGCTTTTGGTTTTTGTTTTCCATGTCATAGGCAGTTCTGATGGATTTTAGACTCCTGTAACATAGAGGTAGTAACAAGATATGTATCCAGATCTTGAAATAAAGAGCTGAACAGAGTGACTGAGACCATCCCACTTTCAAAACCCAAGCCTCCTAAAAACCATCATTGTCATTGAGAGGCATTTATTTTCACTTGGAATTATCATGAAAGCAAACTTTTTCTTTTGCCCATTTAGAGAAGGCCTCAGTTCTCAGACCAAGAGTCAAAATGATTCTAAAACTCTCAGACTCCCAAACAGCTTTTGAGGTCCAAATTGCATAACCCAATAAAGCAAATGATTTGAGCTAGAATGAAGAGAGAAACTTTATGCTTATTACCTGTTACTGTTTCCTGCCTTACTCTACTCCAAACTTTTTGTTGTTGTTGATATTTTTAAAGTGAATTGAAAGTACCAAATCTAAACAAAATATGATAGAAGATGTCAAAAATGATTGTGGTTGGTAAAAATAAATAAAACTGATGTGACTAGTTAGAACACAAAGAAAGCCCTATCAGATTTAAGCCCAATATAAGGCATTAAGTGTGGACAGTGGAACTCAAATCCACCTCTCTAAACTATTTCAAGCACCTGGACAATTTGCATGCTTGTATTTAGCCCCACATGGTTTCCCAACACTGTGCTAGGTACTAGGGAATGGATGAGAATATGAGGGAAAGAAAACTTTCCATCGTAACATATTACCTATCTACGGAGATAAAGCCAATATCAGTGAAAGCATCACGGAATAATGACACATTAAATGGTATAACCTTGACTCTAAGTGCCTTCATATAAGAGAAGAGATCAGTGTGTGCAGTTGGTGTGGGCTGGAGTGGACTGCAAATGTTTTAGGGAAAAGAAGCAGAAGTAAGAGTGGGCGAGGATAGAGTTTGACTGGGTCTTTCGTGATGAGTGTCATTACATAAAGAGTGAGGAAGCCACTCCAAGTGGAAGAGAAGGCAAAACCAAAATCCTAGATGGGAATGAACCTACTATAGTCTGGGAACATTTCTCAGATGTTCTTTTCAAAGTGATAAATAAATGTAAAGAGAGAACATGGGTCCAATTTGAAGGTCCTTCCTGGCCACTCAGGGGAGCTTGAGCTTAAAGTAGAAGGCATCTGTGACTCATGCCAAGTCTTTGAGAAGGAATAACATGATGGAAGTGGTGATTTAAGAATACTCACCTTCTGCCTCTGCCACCCATGTCTCCACATGGGGGTCTCTCATTGCTTCACTGCAGCTCCTGAGCCAATCTCGGCTGAGTCAGTTCTCAGGAGCTTCAGCAGCTAGAGCAACCATATCCTTGGCCCAATCTATGGAGTTCAGCAACATTTTTCTTCACATCCTTAGTACTTTAACACTGAATTTTCAAATCTTTTCCTAACCTGCCAAAAGATGTGGGTATCTGCTGAAGACTGCTGGGTTCTTGTGTGGCCCTTCATCCTTGGGGTGCCCACTAGCTACGATTCCTAAATGTCTCATTTTGCCTTGTCATTCCCACTCTTCAGAGTTAAAATGATGTTTACCTTACAGCTCTTTTAGTGTCCAAGGCCCTGCAGCTTCTTTTGCTACATCTTGGTGAAGACTGCCTGGACTCACCACCTCTGTACTCCGTCCACCTGCTGGACCCCTGGCCTTTCGACAGCTAATGCCTGTCATATACCTGTATTATGACTACAACCTTTGTGTCCTCTGAAATAGTCCTAGCCTACTTGGCTGTATCTCAACTATTATAGATCACTTTGTCCATCAGGTCTGGAATTCCAGACCATCCCACCTGGAATGCCATTTTGTCACCACGTTAGTCTATTAAACATCTACATATTCGTCTCCCAAATCTTGGCTCAAAAAGCCTTCTCTCTCTCTCTCTCTCTCTCTCTCTCTCTTTCTCTCTCTCTCTCTCTCTCTCATACACACACACACACACACACACACACACACACACAAGCCCTCCAACATAGACTTCTTGTCCTCACTATGCCCTATAAATATTTCCACCGAGTCAAGAAAGGTTGGACTGCAAACTTGTTCAATATCTATCTCTCCCACCAGACCATTCAGCCCCTTGAGGGCCAGGACATGGGAGTCTTCCCTGTGGCCTTGGCATGTCACACAGGTAGAGGCAGAGGGTAGAGGGCAAATGCCTCAGTGGGTGGGTCAGAGTCAAGTCATAGCTCTTTCCTCCTCTCTACCTGCTCTGGATTGATAGCTGAAAACAGTCATAAGATAGAAGAGTTTGTCCCCAGCCTTGTGAAGGAACAAAGGAAAATAGATATTCTGGGGCAGCAGGGGACCACATTTTACACGGTGCATTCCACTCCACTCAGGTGTGAAGGAGCTAAGAAATGGCATGAGACGGTATGTGCTTGCTCCTATGTTAACATTTATCACACTGTATTATAATTTAATCACCTGTCTTCTTATTAGACTGTAGTCTTCATGGGTTTAGAACCATGTCCTATTCATTTCTGTGTTCCCAGACCCATCTCAATACCTAGCCTTAGGAGGGGTCCTGAGCCATCAGTGGCTCTGTGCTGAGGGCCACTCTCCACCTCCTGCCAACATCATGCACTTACTCTCTCCCTCCACCCTCAGAGAATCAAAGGGAGAAGTATCAGGAGGTTTTGAGGGAAGGAGGGCTAGTATGGATTGATGGAAGTGTGCCCCAGAATTGAGATCTGTGCACTCCCTGAGACATAAACTCCAGAGATGGCTGACCTCTTATCTGTAGTCAGCATCTGGAAGCTTATATTTGATTTTAAGAGGGGAACAGCATCTTGCAAAAGAGATCTGCTAACTCCAAAATCCCAAGTTTCCAGTGGCCACAGAGACAGGAGGGTGGCAGAAGGGGAGGGGGCAATCTAAGACGTCGCCTAAAAGAAAAGAATATTTGGCTCATTTCCTGACTTCAACAAACACAAAACTCCATCAGCCTAAAGAAACATTAGAAGTTTATGATGCAGAAATAAGTAGCTTGTGCGTGACGCATTTGCAACTTACAGCAAAGCGGCTATTAGCATGGAATGCTCTCCAATGGATGGGACCAGATTAGACTCCATTGCTACCAGCGAAACAGGGCTCAGGAAAATTGGCAATTGCATGCAAATGGCAAGTGATTAGTATTACCTCTGCTGTTAGACTCTTCCCAAAGGGAAGGTGACAGAGCACTGGTTTGCAATAGACTATTAGAAAAAGCAGACATGTGTCTGGATTGTCTTTGAAAGATGTTGCTTTGTCTCTCTATCTTTCCTTGAATAGTCTTAATTTATTTATTCATTCATTTATTCAGCAACATTAATTGAGCACTTCCTAGTTCCAAGCAAAGTGCTCAGACTTGTAATTTAAAGATAAATAAGAAGACCCTTACCCTCAGGGAGTTTACAGGCTAGTAGGGGAGAAAGGTGAATAAACAACTAAAAATTACAATAATGGAGATATGCTCAGATGCTAGAGAGCAAAAAAGATAGGACCAGCTAAATAAGACTTTGCTTTTTGTTGGTGGGAGCAGGAGTGGAGAAATAAGGAGAACAAACCCGGAAGGTCAGGTTTCCTGGTGGAATCTGTTGTTACGGTGAGTCCTGTAGTGTGCGCAAGGGTTAGCCAGGCGGCGGGAGGTTGGTGCGCCCAGGCATGAAGGTGAGAGAGTGGATGACGCTGCAGGAAAACCACAGCTCTTCAGTTAGGATAGGGGAACAGAGAGGCCTAGGGCAGGGGAGAGGCAGACATGAGCTGGCTCAATAATCCAGTCCAGAGCCTCACTCTGTTGAGATTTTTAATTTTTAACCTAAAGACAAAGGGAGTATTTGATTTATTAATAACTCATTATCAATCTAACTGCCTGAGTGTGGAATTTCTATCTAGGTTATAGTCTATTTTTACTCATTTGCTTTGTTTTTGTTGGGGAGAAGGGAAATGGATAGATAATATTTTTAATCCCTTTAACTATCAGTGATTCTAATCTCATAGACATCAGAGCTGCAAGGGACCTTGAAGATTGTTTAATTCAATCCCTTTATTTTGCAGATGAGGAAACTGATCTCCACAAAGGTTAAATGACTTGTTCAAGGTCACATAAATAATGAAAGCAATAGAAGCCACTTCTCTTTAATTTCAATTCCTTTGAGTATGCGAGAGAAATTTAGGAATGAGCCTGCTTTTCTCAGCGTGCATCACTTCTCAGAAAGCTAACCTCGTCCGTTAAATCTCAGTTTACAAGCTTTCACTTCAGGTGCTGCCCTTTGCCTAAACTCTTCTTCATATTGCAGGGTTATGGTCCCCTTATAGGCCATGAAACATCTCCTTCCTCTCCATACCCTCAACCCCACCCTGCCAGATCTCTGTGGCATATGAAGAGCATGGAAATAAATCCTTGCCCACCGAGGCATGGCTCAAAGGTGCAGTCTGCCAAGATGTTGGCGTGGTGTGGCTATATGCACTTCAGTCCTCATTAAATTATTTTGCTGGTTTTTTTTTTTTTTTTTTTTGAGGGGGATTAGCCCTGAGCTAACATCTGCTGCTAATCCTCCTCTTTTTGCTGAGGAAGACTGGCCCTGAGCTAACATCCGTGCCCATCTTCCTCTACTTTATGCTTGGGATGCCTACCACAGCATGGCGTGCCAAGCGGTGCCACATCCGCACCCAGGATCCGGGCCGGCGAACCCTGGGCCGCCAAAGCGGAACGTGCACGCTTAACCTCTGCACCACCGGGCCAACCCCTATTTTGCTGATTTTTTAAAATAACATTTAAGCAAATGTCTCCGATTTAAACATTCTCTGGAAATATTAGACTAACAGACCCCAGAAGACCTCTGAATCATTTCCAGCACCAGCCAAGGATCTTATCCTTCTCTTTGGCCCTCACGTCTCCAAAACTAGAGATTCAATATTGTAAAAACGCAAACATTTCTTGATCTGGTTTTCCTCATTTCATAACTTTGGGGGCATCCTTACCAGTCCTTGTAAAATTTGGTACTATACGATAGTCATCATTCAAAGTGAGCCAAAATACTTTTCTTTTTATTTCATAAATTATATTTTATGGAAATGATTCAGATAATGGAAAATTTCAACCAGGCTGTCTTCCCTTGACATATCGCATATCAGAACCGTGTTCAATAACGGAGTCTAAAGAAACTCTCCTGATGTTGTGAAAATGTCCTTGTTTCCTTCAAGAAAAGTGACCAGAACTGTAGTATGCACATCGCTCTTAAGACGGTAGCTGTGAACTTAACCCTGAAAAGCTGACCACTGCCTTCACCAAGTGATCCCAGTGAGTGAAGGCTGGAGCAGAGTTAATAGCTATCCATGTTTATGCAGCAACTTGGGTTATTTCTTCAAACTTTACCTAACACATAGCAAGTAATCAAAGAGTGTTTGTAGAATAAATGAAATGAAGAGTAAAAAGGAGACTTGCCAGGCTTGAATTCTCCTGCCACAGAAGTATAGCCTAATCTTACATATGTGTTCCTCTGAGACTGTATTTCTGTACAACATGTCTCTTGAGATCATGGTGTAAAGTTGTTGCCTTGAACTTCTCAGCCATATTCACATCAGATGCAAGAGGCAAAAATCTGTGGGGGCAACTACACAGATGTTGTTTTCAGGTCTGTTGCCCACAGTGGCCCCCCAGGAGAAAATGTGGTGCTGAACGTCAATGTGCTCATGCTCCTCACCACTGAGACTTCCATCCCTGCTTTAAGAAAGTCCTCTGGGGAAAACAACTGCCAGCTCCTTGGATTAGCTAATAAAATGGGGTTCTTTTGAGCTTTTCCTTTTAGGCACTAAGCTTTTCCCTTAGGCACTGTGTTCAAGAAAGCAGGTACTGATTAGGCAGTTACTTTGGAAATGTGACTTCCAAAACTCCCAATGAGGAAATAATCTCTTGCTTGGAAGATGTTACTTTTTTTCCTACTGATGACTGGATTTAAATCTTTAAAGCCAAGATCTAGGCTTTCTACCAAGTTAGAGACTTTCTCAGGTCATCCTAACATTAAAATAATGCAACTGTGCATGGGCATACAGATATATATAATTTAACACAGGATAGCAAGTAATACAATTTAATGCACTATGGAGTACCTGTGTATATTTGTGGAGAGTAGGGGTGGGGTCGGGAAAATGGTGGAGAATGTGGATGAACCATTAGGCTGGTATAAGATCAAAAATGGCCTTGAAAACCTCATAAGGAATTTAGGATTCACTACTCCTGCCTTCATACCTTCCCTGTTCCTTAGTCAGCGTCATCAGAGTGTCTATAGCACTGTATAGCTCTGATTTATTTATGTCTGTCTTTCCCTACTAGACAGTGGTAACAAGAAGGCAGAGCCTATATCTAAGTTGTCTTTTTTTCTCCAGTGCTAGCAAAGTGAGCAAGGTAACATTCCACAAATATTAGATGATGTCATTATTATTGTTGTAAAGTCTCGAAACAATGATTGCTTTTGAATAAAATCAAGAGTGAATGAATGAAGAGTCTGAATATCTGATGGGGTGGGATAGGATTAAGTGTTCCTCATAGTGCTATACGTCATTCTATAAAAATAAGCCAGAAAGAGAAATTTCACTGACCTCAAGCTACTCTGACACTGTAAGTACTTCTCTTCAGTTATTTAGGTGTACAGCAAAATTCCATACAGTAAACAGCATTTGCTCATTGACTTTTACATTAAAATTAGATTAAAATAGGAGTTAATAGATTCTGTTGCATCGCTTATATTAACCACCTCCTGGGGAGTGTCAGTTTGGCAGATTAATCCTATGGGTAAGTGTAAATTTAATCCACGCAATATTCTGAATCGAATTTCACTCCCTATACTGGCATAGGAGTCTCTCCTACCTTATGAAATAAGTGCATAATTTATAGACTCTCTCCCTTAGGAAATGTTTAATTGCCAACTCAAAACAGAAATAGCCAAGTTCTATGACTTTTCCATATTTGGAATTTTTGCCATCTAATAAAAAACTATAATAATAACAATAAGATAATAATGTTACAACCACTTTCAAGCATCTTTTGTGCATCAGGAACTTTGCTAGGTACTATCGAGTAAAATTTATTATTCCTATTTTCCAGATGAGAAAGCTGAGTCTCAAAAAAGTTGAAGTATTTTCCTAAGACCAGCTAGTAAATGATAGAGCGAGAAGTAAATCCCTCAGTCTGTTCTGTTCCAAAGTTTGAACTCTTTTCATTATGGCACTTCCTTTTTTACACACTTTTATGTCCTTTATAACAAAGGGCTCTATTCAAGTCAACAAATGTAGCCAGTATGCCATGTGGGTCAAATCTCAATGAGGATACAGGAAAATACACAGGCCCCCAGCAGAAAGGATCTTGGTATGACCATGATGAGTGAGCTTGTTTGGGGTGATATTATTATGAAGTTATGTGAGCGATTTGGCTAAATTGAATTTAAAAGAGAGCTGAAGTTTGAGAGAAACAAAGAGGCACACAGAAAAAGAACATGGGCTTTCTTTGGTCCTGCTTATAATTTACAAAAGGCAATGATCCCATCAAAAGGAAAAGTAAACAAATCTGCCAGTATGTACAAGACAAACGGCAACCTGAGAATATGTGTTTCATGTGATAAGCTCTAATACACATCCCCTGACAGAGAGTAGGAATTGGGATTGGGGGAAAGGAGAGAGGTGTGTGTTTGTGTGTGTGTGTGCCCGCATGTATGTGTGTGTTTATTTGCGGGGGGCGAGGAGGTGTGTGTTTCCAGCATGTTTACATGGTTAACAGTAAATACAAAGAGGACGTCATCTATGAAAATCATATTAGTTGAGGATTTGAAGCCAGAATCAGCTCTTCATAAATTAAGAAACCCAATCGCGTTAATAAAAATTTCTTACATTTGTCCCAAGTTCTACAGTTTTTCAATATTCCTTCAATTTTCTCATTGCTTTTTACTCATATTTAAATTTCTTCTAAGTAATTTAACCTAAAAAATAATTTTTGACAAAGAAGCAGAAAGTAGGCAAAAAAGCTCAGAACACAAGTTCAAGAAACTTAGATTCAAGTTCTTGCTCCAGGGCTTTCTACATATGTGACCTTGGGAACTTAGCTTAGCCATTCTACCCATCATTTTTATTCTTTCTAAAATGAGGTTATATTGGAGATTGGACTGGAGGTTACCTTTGGGGGAGGGGAGGGAGGGCAAAAGGGGTGATTAGGGTCACATGTGAGGGGATGCACTATAATTAGGGTTCGGGTGGTGAACATGATGTAATGTATACAGAATTCGAAATATGATGTACATCCGAAAAAATAAAAATTAAAAATATAAAATAAAATAAAAATAAATAAAATGAGGTTGTTGTAACGTGTGATAGGCTCCTGATTGATTAAATAAGTGAAAAGATAATCAAACATATTAGATGGCATTTTTCTATCATACAGTACTATACAACATTAAGAAATTATTTTATTTATTATTTAAGATGAGAGACGTTAATCACGCCTAGATTAGAAATATCACTCCCTCATTCAATAAAAGGACTTAAGTGATCCTATAAATCATTCATGGGGATTTCAACTGGGTTTTCCATATCATCAGAACATTAGCCAAAAAGGCAAAAATTAAGTTATAAAAGCAAGTCTCTTATACTGGCACAACACCTTTTAGGAATTCTTCTCCCATCCACTACCCCAAAGAAGCGGGGTGAGGTGGAACTATTTCTAACGAGATTCTTAAAATCTTTATCAAAGAGTCGTCAGAATTTCGATTTAAAAAACATGTTTAATTTTCATTCAGTCTTTAAAGTAATAGGAAAACTTTTAACTGTAAGTTAGCCACTGAAGTTCCTTAGTTTTTAAATGTCTAAATGGAATAAACTTTGAAAGGGAGATAGCGTAGGATGATATTTAAGGCGTACGATTTAAAGGATCTCAAGAAAGCCCCAACTATCCCTCTGTCCTTACCCAAATGTTCTCTCCTATTCTACTAACTTTTTAGTGTCCAGAAGTCATGTTTCATTAAGTATTGTGCTCCACCACAGTCTTAGCATAAATCTTAGCAAAATCTCCAGGAGGGCCTCACATTACAGCTCATTTAGGGGAGCTAGAAAAAGTCAACCAGTCATTTGACAAGGGATGACAATGTATTTTTAACTTGCATTTAATTAATCATTTGGAAATACTGCCCAGAGCCCCATGTTGAAAATGACAGTAAAGCCAGACATTGGTTCTGCGGACACTAGATCCATGCCTGATCCACACTGCCCAGCATGGACATGGGACAAGGGAGTGGTGATGTGCTTGTCAAGTGCTGCTGTCCCTGTTCTGACACTCTTATCTGGCAAGTGAGAACACCTTAGCCCAGACCACCAATGGTTTGCCCAATGCCGCTTGGCCAATCTAGAGGTCAGACAAAGAAATTAAAAGCAAAGAGTATCCAGCTTTTAAAGCTGCCAATGCAGTGCTCTTCTCCTCTAATAGATTCATTCACATCACAATTTGGTTTCATTTTATTACTTTTTACCACGACCGTATGAAAAGGAACACTAAATAGTGAAAAGGAGTGAAGGAAAAAATGGTAAAACGTCTGACGTTTTGGCCAAATGGTTTTGTCTAGACTTGGTTGACCCAATGTCATTTTAACATACTTTATTTCAAAAAGAAGACAATGAAATTCTAAAATACCCTGAACCCTAAGACAGACGTGTAAACTATAGATTCCCATAGAATTTCATATCCTGAAATGATGGAGCAATTTGTGTACGTAATTTAAGTAAATACAGAGAAACGTCCTTATGGCATTTCCTAGACAGCTGATCTATGTGATAAGCCAGAAAATAAGTGAGAAATATTGCATGCCTCTGCTGTGCTGTCAAAAAAGAAACATATGAGAGGAAAGTGTTATGAGCAAAAGAAGGGGAATCCCTGTATCTGCATTTCATAAAAATGGCTTATTATCGATGTACACATAAAGGGCTCCTATCTACCTTCTCTGCATGATTAGGTACATTAGCTGATTTTGCAAGATAGACTCCCATGTCCCATAGATGAGAATTAATTGACTTGTCCTATTTATTTAACAATAGCCATACACTTAATCATCTACAGGCCTGACTCAGAGCTTTTATAAGTGGCACACATTTATTCTGACTAAGAAAATCACAAGTCCTCAGTTTTCAAATAGCACTTTATTTGCCTCCCAGAACCATTCCTAAGACTTGCTAGAAGGAAAAACGGGCCCCTGTGGAGATGTTTGATTCGTGTATTGTATCAACTCTGAGTAATAAGTGACACAGGAAGACAGCCTCTTTAAGTGCTTTTCTAAAGATGATGCCCCATGCTCGGCACACCCAAGCTGGGCACCGGGACAGGACAAATGTTGATGGGTCACCCCAGTACAAGTGCCTTGCTTAATGACCTGAAGGGAGCTTTTACAAGGACAAAAAGTGGATTAACTGGAAGAAAAAAAAACAAATTTTCATATGCAATATGTTACATACAATCTTTTAGCATTTAAGCATAAGCATAGCAAACGCAGCAACATGCCCAACACTAATATTTGTTAATTTGAAATGTCAGCTGAAGAACAAATCACAAATAATATCATAGCTTGGTAGGCTTTTATAGTAAAATATGGGTTTAATCCAGGTTCAGTCACTAACTAGCTGCGTGAGCATAGGGACATCGCTCAACGTCTGTGAGACTATTTTTGCCTCTCTAATACCTACCATGATAAGTAGTTATAAGTGTAGAAATAGTAGAAGTATATAATGTGAGCTCACAATAGGTGCTAAATGAATGGACATTATTGTTACCATTATGGTTGCAATAGGATGCCAGTGTTTGTGTCGTTCCTACAGGATGCGGGGGGGGGGGGGGTGTGTGTTGGTCTTGATAAGGCAGGATCCCTTTATTCTTTTCTTTTCCAGCTCCATGCCTCCTTGAGTTCAATGGAGTCTTTCTTGGCTTTGATCTGACACTGTTCCAGTTCAGCCTTCACAGTTAAGCAATGTTTGACTTCAACTATATAACTGCATTTCTATTTTCAAAAACGTTAGCTGTAGGTATCTTCTCAGACAAAATCTCAGTATAGATCAAAGTAGAGCTGTTCTACGAAGTCTCCTCAACCCCAACTTGCTCTCCTCAGTGTTCTCTACGACCCAGCCAGAACCCCTCGCACTTTTTGAAGTAAGTCCAGTGGTTCTCACCTAAGGTGATAGCAAACCCCCCAGGGACATTGGGAAATGTGTGTGGGCCATTATGACTGAAATGGGTGGAGACGCTTTTGGCAGTGGGCAGGGAACAGGGAAGCCAAACACCTTGCAAAGAGAGGAACACTCTCTCGCCTCAGAGAACTCTCACTCCCCAAATGCCATTGACGCCCCCAGTGAAAAACCTCGGAGCTCTATCTGCTCCTCCTTGTTCTTGCACGAGTTTGTGCATGAGGTAGGTGGATCACTCTGCGCTGCCTTCCACAGAATGCCCTCTGCTCAGCTCTGCTTTAATGTGTATCTCCTTGACTTTGGCCTGGAACAAAAGTCTATCTCCTAGGTCAAGTAGCACCTGTAAGACTCTTGTAGCCTCAAAATGGTGACAGTCATAGCAGGGCCAAGCAAAAGTCTGAGGCTGAGAAAGATTATGTGTCTGTCCCAAGGTCACACACATAAGACAGAGGACCTGGATCTATTAGATTCCAAAGACTATTTTTTCACACTCCAACAAACTGCCCCTCAAGCAAGTGATACTAATCTCCGTGTCATCAACAGGTACTCTATCCTAAACATTATGGAAAATGCAAAATAAAGTGAAGGCACAGTCTCTACTCTCAGGAAGCTCACAGTCTGGTTGGGGCTAGGGACTGCAATTCCAACACCAATTCTGATGTGTGGGTTTTTCCCCCAAACCAAGAAATTCTCTGAGACCAGCCAGGTGCCCTACAATTCAACTCAATTCTGACACTATCTACCTAGAGATAGCATCAAATTTCACAAAAGTTCAGTCTCACGAGACTGCCTGCCCCTACTTCAGGTGCCAATCACAAGTCCAAGTTGTTACCTGTGCTTCTGACCAATGGGCTATAGACTGGAGGTTCCAATGACCCTCTCCCCTTGGGTTTGGTTAATTTGATAGAGCTGTTCACAGAACTCAGAGAAACATTTTACTTACTGGATTATCAGTTCATAATAAAAGAATACAACTCACGAACAGCCAGATGGAAGTGATGCATAGAGCAAGGTATGTGGGAAGGGGCACAGATCTTCCTGTTCTCTGAATGCCCATTCTCTCCAAATTTCTATGTGTTCATCAACCTGGAAGCTCTCCAACCCTGTCCTTTTGGGTTTTTATGGAGGCTTCATTACATAGACATGATTGATTAAGTCATTGACCATTGACAATTGAACTCAATCTCCAGCCACTCTCCTCTGAGGGGTAAGGGGGCTGTCGTACTGAAAGTTCCAATCCCCTAATCACATGATTGGTTCCCCTGGCAACCAGCCCCCATCCTTAGGTGACCTAGGGGCTTTCCAAAGTCATAGCAAAAGACATCTTGGTTCTTTCATCACTTGGGAAATTCCAAAGGTCTCAGGAGCTCTGTGCCAGAAATGGACAAAAACCAAGCATATATACTTCTTATTATAAATCACAATATCACAGGGACATAGACCTTGGAAGCACAAATGCCTGCACAGGAAAACTGCTGTGGCCCGTCAGTTCAGAGGTTGGAGGGATCAGTGAGGGCAGGAAGCATCCAGAGAACTCTAGGACAAGTTCGTATTTTTTTCTACCACAAAGATCATACTTTTTTAGTACAAGGAAAGGGTTGGATTAGAAGGTCAGCAAATTTTTTTCTATAAAAGACCAGATTGTAACTATTTTAGGCTCTGTGGGCTATGCGATCTCCATAGTAACCACTCAACTCTGCCATTAAGCAGTTGAAGCGTAATAACAGCCATTGATTATATGTAAGAAAACAGCCATGGCTGTGTTCCAGTAAAACTTTATTTATAAGAATAGATGGTAGGCTGAATTTGATCTGAAGGCTCTACTTTGTCAATTCTTGGATTAGACTATAGATTTAATTACAAGCCTCTTAGTCTGGCTTTCAAGGCCTTTCCAGTTGGGCTGAAATCTACATTTTTCACTATGTCTATACTCCTCAATAGGTAAAGGATATTAAGGAAGGAGTTCCACTTGAATAAAGCAGTAGAGGCAAGAATGGGAAGGTCATGACCTCCATAGAGAGAAATCAGCTTGACTAGAACAGAGAATGCTGATAAAGAGTAGAGAGAGATTGAAACATAGATTTGAGTCCAACCATGGAGTGCCTTGAGAGCTAGGTTAGGGGATTTGTACCTTAACCTATAGGCAATGGAGAACGCTTTAGACATCTAAGCAGGAAAGATAGAGATTTTTATGCAATTAATATTTTTGAGATCAAGATTTTTCTTTAAACCTTATAGAGGTCAGTAATACTATATTTGTGGTAGATGCGGAGATGCACCGCCCAGATATCCCTTCATGGGAGGAATCATTGTCCAGATGAGGAATGTTGTCTGCAGCCAGCCTTCAGCTGTCAGCTGTCAGCTCTTGCCCTTACTCAGAAAGATGCGTCACCAGAGGCCGAGCCCCTCCCAGCCAGCACACACCTGACGACTGGGTATAAAGGCCTCCCAGAGGGACACTTTTCGATGGGCAGTATTTGTTCCAATGCTCACTGCTAGATGGTCTCTCAGGATTTGTGGGCCCTGCATCATAGTTTAAACTCCTTCTTTGCCCAATGCTGCTTCTTATACCTTTCTCTCATAGGTATACATGTTGTATCCCTTATGGGTTGAATTGTGTCACCTCAAAATTCAAATGTTGAAGCCCTAACCCCCAGTACCTCAGAATATGAACTTATTTGGAAATAGAGTCATTTCTGATATAACTAGTTAAGACGGCGTCATCCCGAAGTAAGGTGGACTTTAATCCAATATGACTGATGGACTTAGAAAAGGAGAAACTTGAACACAGACACACACAGAGGGAGAATGCTATGTGACAATGAAGGCAGAAATTGGGATGATGCTGTTACAAGCCAAGGAATGCCAAAGATTGCCAGCAAACCACCAGAAGCTAGGGGAGACGCCTACAACACATCCTCCCCTCACAGCCTCAGAAGGAGCTCACTCTGCCACACCTTGATCTCGGACTTCCAGCCTCCAGAACTACAAGATGATACATTTTTATTGTCAACCACCCAGTTGGTGGTACTTCATTATGGCAGCCCTAAGAAACTGACACATACCCCAAACTCCATGTGTGTTTACTGCCAGAGAAGCCAACCTGTGACAGTATTATTTTAATAAAAAATTAACCTGAAAATATTAAACAATAATGTGGCATGCCCTGAAGCAAAGAGTAAAAAACAATCTTAAAAAAGGTTTCATATAGACTTTTACATTCATACATCAAGTATAAAACCTTCAAATTATTTTTATTTACATAATAGAAGGTTTGCATGTGTGTGTGTGCTTTTTTTTAAAGAAAATAAGTAAAACAGAAAACAGGGGCTGGAACAGAAGTAGAAAAGCAGCAGCAAAAATGTGGGAGGATTATCAGCAGCATAATAACAATATTTTCCTAAAGTATCAAAAATGTGGGTTAATTTGGTAACAGGAAATTGCTGATCATGCTGAGTATCCGTAATGTAGAGAGAAAGTAAATGTTCCAGATAATAAATTCTGCTTTGGTCTATCTTTAGATAGAAATCATTGTGTTCCAAATTGTTTAATATATTTAAATTATGAACGTTCTACTAAGCTTATTCTGCTAGAGGCAATAGCGAAAGATGCTTTCTTTGTTCTAAAAGATATCCAGATTAAACCCAATGCGGCAAACTTTTTTCCCATAACAAGAGAATGTCTTCAAAAGTTTTATCCATGGCTTGTACTTGCATTTCTATTACACGGCAGTGACAAAGTTTGTTATTACCATGGTACCCTGGTTCCGAAGGCCTGAGTTTACTCTACATCAGCCACACTGATCAAGGGTTAAAGTGGACAGAAAAGCAGGGTGTAGAGTGCAGCAAATTAAATATGACTGTCTGGACTCCATCTCAAGTCAACCTTAAATGAGCATGTGGCCTTGAGTAAGTTACTTCCTCTCCCCAAGTGTCCATTGTCTCATTTGTAAAATTGAGGGTTGAACCAGATTACTTCTAAATTTTGGTGGTGCTAAGATTTTGAAACAGAGGACAATGAGCCAGAAAAGAAAAACAAAACTTGTGCAGGATTTAGGAGAAACCCTTGTAGAGCACTGGTATACAGCTGGAAGCCATGCCCCTCTACAGCCCATCACAAGCACTCATGCTCTGGCGTGAGAAGTCCCACCCTCGGCACACACAGAGTGAACTAGACTGCTGATTTCACAATAGTCACCTCCTCTCATCCTCCTGTGATCATGTTCTCCTCTTTCAAGGGAACATAATGGAAAACACAGAATCCTTTAAATAAAATAGATCTGGACTCATGTAGTACTTTTATGATAAACAAGAGGTTCCTTTGAGAACATAAATTTTGTGAGATTTTTTATCCTTACTGAGAAAAGGAAAATAACAATGTGAATTATATATCAATAAAGAGGATTTAAAAAAACAAAGATGACAATGCCTACCATAGAGGTCACCGTGAAGAGTGGCCACAATAGGTGCAGAAAACCAGTGCTTAGGAGGGACTCAATAAATTGACAGCTACTCTCGTGATAACACATGTTTCTGTGGGCATTTTAGAGTTTGCAATTCTTTCACTAGCAATTGCTTGTTTAATTTCTTCAACAGAATTAATGAGTCTAGAAAGCAAATAATAAAGCTAGGGAGACTTCCAAGAATTTTCCCACAGAGCACATGAAACCATGAAAGTATCTTCTTTCCCCCTCATGCCTCAGCTAATTAGGGAAATAACGAATCTTTGGTAAACACTCCTGGCATCAGATGATATTTCCAAGTATTGTACTATGCCTCCAAATGTCTGTGTAAGTTAATTATCTTCATGAATATTGGTAATTATTTGGAAAGTGTGCTCCTGAATTTACTCATAACATCACTGAGTACTCAATTAGGAGGGCAACAGTCTATTCGCACCCAAAGTGGATCTGAAATAAGTAATTTATCTGCTATATGTGGACCCTAATCTTTTCACAGGGAAATGGGGTGGTTGGTAAGGACTGCAGGTTCATGTTAGTGAAGGATTTGGAGGTCTTTTAAAAATCATTGAGTTTTAGACCTGGAGGAAAATTTAGAAATACAGTAACTTAGTCTACTTCTCATTTTTATTGGAAGTAACTGGCACATAGAGGGGTTAAATGACTTACCCAAGGGCACAGCTTTGCAGTGATGCAACTCAGACTAAAATCTGTATGGCCTAACTTCCAAATTAGTGTCCTTTCCACATACTACCCTGCTTCATCATGACAAAATAAGACAGGAGGAAGGATTGACACATACTTCATGTTTTCGGGCCACATTGAAATCTGGATGTATAATCTTATCATATAAATATTTATATTTCCTTTCTTCCTCACCTGGATCCTAGAGAAAATGAGAACAGACCGGAAGACATAACCATGACCTAAAGAACCACATAGTATCACGGGAAAAACATGAGATTCGGCTCCAAGAGGATATAAACTTAAATGATAGCTCGTTGTAACTTTGAGCTAGTTGCTCAACCCCTATGAACCTCCACTCCCTGTGCTTCCAGTGAAATGGAGATAATACGTGTCTAGAGGGCTTAACAAGGAAGCAGAGATTTAGCAGGTGTTCAGTAAATGTCAATTATTGTTAGTTCTTTTGGTTCCCCAGCATCCACACAAGGCAATGTGAGAGGATTGAGAACATCAGATTGAGAAAAAGCTTGGACTCAGGTCTAACTGCCACCAGCTGCCTGTTAGTTAAGAGAGGCAGGCCTTGCTTTAGTCTCCCCTCCTGTCTGTAAATGGGAGCTAAGTTCTGTTATCTCCACCAGGCTGTGAGCTACTCTGGGGATACTTTTGTTTCCCTACTGCGTTTCCCAGGGGCTGACAAGAATCTCAAGTCAATCCCTGAGTGATGAAAAGAGAAGAACACGAGACAGCCTGGCCCACAGGTGAGTGGTTGAAGTTCCACATGCTCTGCTTTGGCAGCCCAGGTTCGCAGGTTCGGATCCCAGATGCGGACCTGCTTTATTCACCAACCATGTTGTGGTGGTGTCCCACATATAAAAAAGAAGTAGAGGAAGACTGGCACAGATGTTAGCTCAGAGCTAATCTTCCTCAAGCAAAAAAAAGAGGAAGATTGGAAATGGATGTTAGCTCAGGGCCAATCTTCCTCAGCAAAAAAAAAAAGAGAGAGAGAGAGACAAGAACATGAGAGAGACATCCAGAGTGGGGGAGGCCTGCCTGTTCTGTCTCTCCATTCTGTCTCTGGAAGGCTTCTCCAGTAGGCGTTCTCCTAACCACCCTGAACACCCTTACTCTGAGAGGTCAGGAGCTTTATTCTCTTCACTTTGCTCTATTTCCCACACATACACCCTGCACAGAATTCCACAGCCCTCATGTGTGCAATCTCATCTGAAAAAGTCACATTTTCTCAAGAAAACAAAGAAGTTCATGTGCTTATGTAATAAAAATATCTTACTTGTTTACTCACTTCCTCCTCTGTTCCAAGACCCCATATTGCATGCCTTGGTGTGACTTGAAAAAGCTGTTCTCAACGACTCCTCCCCCTGTCATCTCTTCGTTCAAAATACAGCATGACATTGCTAACCAAAAAGACATCTGCCATCTGGCAAAGTCCTATTTTTTACTGTCAAGAAAACCAAAGTATTAATTACCTTAAAATAGTTAACACCTTCTTTTTTTGTTACTGATCTTCTTTTGTAAATTCCTCCAAAATATTATTATTTGTCAGAATCTGTGTCTGCAGGGTATTTGAAACTAAGCGAGGGTCACCCAAACACAAATGGCTGTGGATACGCCTGAAATTTAATTATGACCCAAGTGTTTAAATAAAATAAAAGCCCAAGACAGTGTTTAGAGATTCAGAAAATAAATGATAAACGTGGTGTTGAGATTTACATAGAATGGACTTTCTAACTTCTATGCTGCTATTAGAAAGTCTAAAGAGTGAAGATTTTCAGCTATTTTATGCTTTTCAAGAGATTTGAAAATTTATACCATGAGCACCTTTAAATATTTCTCATCCTAAAAGGTGGAATTTGTTTTTACAAATAAGGATTTGAGTTCTCCAAAACAGTCAAGAAATACTCCTAACAGGATAAACCCTACCTGCTGAAAAATTGTATCTTCAGCTCCTTCATCGTTATCATCACCCTTTATCAAGAATTTACTATGTATCTAAAACAGTTGAAGAGCTTTATATGTAGTAACATTTAATTTTGACAATAACTCTACAAAGGAGATAATGTCAACCTTTTTTCAAAAGTGGGGAAACTGAGGCACAGAACAGATCGTTTCCTGGTCATGAAACTAGGACATTGCAGAGCCATAATTCAGATTCTGATGAGCCTGGCTCTCATCATGACTTTATCCCTCACTCAGGTCTTGATGTCTGTGATTGACAGATAATATCTTCTAGACTCTTAAGAATTCAGCTATAAATTAAATATCCATAATTCATTTGTTAACAAAAGGAACTAATAAAATCATGAAGCCCCATGAAAATCATGACATTTTTCAACAGATAATTAAAACATGATATTAATAAACTTGTTGAGAGTCTCGGGTTTAAAAAAATTAACTAATATGTGCTTTGCAAACTCACTGCTTGGTGGGGAGGCGTCTCTAGCTCTCAGGGGCTGGAGATTTCCTGCCGCTGATGTTTGCCAACACACCAGTCGGTCTGCTTAGGAACACGTTGACAACATTAAAGACAGCTGAAGGTACTCATGGAAAGATAAATATTAAAAATGAGCTGGAGGAAAGGAGGGAGTTTTGTTTTGTTTTAACACATGTCATTAGGCAAACAAATGATGCAGTTTCCTGTTGCTCTGTTTGTTTCTGAAACAAAAATGGTGGTAGATGGAGGGAATCACGTCCCAGAGATCAGCAGCTTCAGAGTCAGGAACAGATCATTAAAATCCTCAACAGGCATCAAATGCTTCACTCAAAGGACAGAAACAGAACAGACAACGCTAGGGTAAAGATTTTTTGCTTCCTTCTGATCAAACTTACCATGAGAAAAGAGATTTACAGAATCAAAAAGACACATTTGTGGATTGCAGCCTTGAAAAATACAAGCGCCGGCTTCACGTTGCTCCTCAGTATTAAACGAATATGTGACAATATGAAAACGTCATCATTCATTAAACTTTTGGATTATTTCAACAAAGGAAGCCTCTTGTAAGTTGTTGAAGGTGGAATTAGGGTACTTCAGGCTGATTCTGGTCACAGACCCTCTAGCATCTAGTCCAAGGCAAAGGATAGTAAATGCTAGAGGTTAGCATGAGGTAATAAAGGACCCTAAAGTTGAAAGGGACTTAGTCTAGCTCTTCTCCTGTCGATGAGCACACGAAAGGCTATGCCTAGTTGTTACTGGGAAAAACTTCCTCATTATAGCTTCATTCTAACCTATTCACATAGATCTTGTACTTATATACTTACCTTCATTCATTCCTTCAATTAATCATTCATTAAATATTTATTGAGCAGCACCACGTGCCAGGGACCCTTCTGGGTAATGAGAATACAAAGATGAACAAGATTTTATCCGTACCTTCAAGCAGCTCACATTCTAATTCTATCCAGTGTGATTAATGAGCCTTTAACAGGAGAATGTACAAGATGCAGCGGAGACAAGCACAAAGGATGTAACTCTCCCCAGGAAGGTCAAAAAGGGCTTCACACAGGAGTGAGGCTTCAGCTGAGACCTGAAGGATGAGGAGCCGCTCAGCAGGCAGACGAAAGGGAACAGGGCTGTCTGGGAAGAGAGTGAGCTTAGACAAGATAGGTGGTGCAAGGCACAGAACCTTTATGAGTAGTAAACTGATGGAATTACTTAGACAAAAGATGATAGGGGCTGAAAATCAGGATGTCCTTAAAATATTTTGAAAACTTTCTAAACAAGTGACAAATAATTTTTTATAAATGGGATTAAGACTGGTGGGGGTCTAGCATTCACCTTTTAGATAACTGCACGCTCCTGCATCAAATTCATCTCCGTGGCTCCCATCAGAAAGAGTAAAAGCCATCTTAACCCTCTGCAAAAGTAATCAGGGTAAGTGTCCTAAGTAAATATTTATAGGTATTTAATCAGAGACAGAATCCTGAGCCGAGAAGACCCCGGGGCTCCCCATGCTAGTCATCCAAAAGCCTGTCCTGTTCTCCCTCTAAGAGGAGTTGCACCTTCGGGTTTGCTCCATGCCACCTTCCTGTCATGCCCTGCTGCACTCAGCTCGCCTTCTAGCTGCAGTGCCGCATTGCTGACTCACAGGCAATCTGATAACTACCCAGAACCTCACTCCCTCTTTCTGCCTCCTCACACACAGGTCCTTCCCCCCATAAATATGGGCACATTTGGGCCTTCTCCCCATCCTGTGTCTACCTCTGCTCCTCGTGAGACAGAACTTTATTGCATCTGTTCCTGATCTCTTTTCTTAATCACCAAGGTCACTTTGAATTCTGAATCTATCTTTTATCAAAGCAATAGAATCCAGTTTATACAATCTTGTCATCGGTACATTTGAATAACTTAATAATCTCATCGAGCTCTTTACTATGTCGTTGACTGAAATGTGACTTACCCTGGTCCCAAGACTTCTTCCTACTGAGCATGTCTTGTTACGTCCCTGGGCTACCATTTATTTTGAGGGACCATTTCTCTGGTTATATTTCCAACCAGATGTTAGAAACATATCTGGGAAATGTGCATGTTCTTAGCTATATTTCCATAAGTGTTGATATTGTGTTACAAAGATAAATTTAAAAACATGACCAAGGTCAAAGGGAATGACATCTACAGGAAGCAAAACTGTCCTCCTGCCCTATATGAGATTAGGTTTTTCTCACAGAGCTTGATCTTGATCAGCAATAACTATAATGCTAACCAGCATTTGTATGGTGCTTTAGAGTGCTAAAAGGACTTTTACATAACTGAAGCTAACAGCAACTCTGTGAGGTAGGTATTATAAGCCCCATTTAATAAATGAGAAACTTGAAGCACACAGAAGTTGAGGGGCTTGCCCTGACTTGCGTGAACAAAGGTCAGAAGTCAGATTTGAAGGCAGGTTCTCATAGGCCAAATCCATATCAATTCCATGGTTCTGGAAAAATGAATTTTATAATAGTTTCCTTGGTTAAAAAGTTAGGGTTACAGCCTGTAATTTCCCATTTAAATCACACTTGTTTCCAGACTTCTATTAATTCTCATTAATTGAGCTAACACCCCATCGACAGCAGGCAACCATTTTAGTGTCCTGGAATGTAAGTCAGCACAGCTTTTTTGAGACAAGAAACATAACCAGAGAATGATCTTTGAAAATAAATGCTAGCCCAGGGATCTGACAAGTGATGTTCAGTAGAATGAAGTCTTGTGACCAGGGTAAGTAATGTTTGAATCAATAACATCTCAAAGAGTTCAGTGAAGAGATCTATAACATTTTTACAAATCTTTCTTTGAGCTTATCTTTACTCCATTGTTGTTTCTACCCTGCCGTCTGCTCTGTCTGCCCCTTTTCAAAGAACTAGTCTGTATTGTTTTATCATGTTCGCTTTTTGGTATGTTGGTCCTAAAACACCAAGGAATTAGGACTGAAAAAAGCCAATACAGGAACGAGATCAAAGTCTGTGGAATTTTTTAAAAAGCACTATTATAGAGCTTGGATCTTTTTTTAAGATGAAAGAAACAAATTAGCCCCCAGTACTTTGATAGGTGTAGCTTGTTGGCATAAAATTTATTTAAGGTCATAGTGAAAACAAATGTCTGCCCTAGGTGATGAAGAAAGCAGCTGAGGGAGTGGACAAAGGCCCTGTGTACCACATTTTCCAGAATAGAGGTAGATAATTCAGTCTCTAAGCTGTTTTTGATTACCCCCAAAAAAGAACACCAGTAATAATGATCAGAAAGAAGGCTTTGGAGGAATTAGCAAAGAAAAGGTAGTGATTGTGGAACTCCCAAATGAAAGTAAAATTTGAAGTTTTCTAAGTCATTCTAGGCTCTGTCAGAGAGATAGTATTTGATCAGTAATCCATCACTTAGTAAATGGAAGGCCAGCAGGCATCAATGGAACTCAGCAGAATATGCAGAGGGAGGAGACGCTGAAGCAACTTCCCAGTAGCCACATGGGTCCATTTGAAGCCAAGTGAATTCTGTGACCTCATATCAAGGAGGCCAAGAGTGAGAAAATCCTTTGGAACTACTCAATAAAGCTCTTATATAGACAGCCTGATTCGGTCGGATGCCTCCTGCATATATGAATACAAGGAGTCCCATTTAGTCTCAGAAAAGAACTAGAGAGAGAGTCAGCAGCCAGTTTTGCAAAAGGATGCTCCAATTATTTATTTGCCTTTCAGTTTTTGTAATCTGCCATATTTCCATCCTTGAGGCATTACTAATGCCTTGATAAGGCCCACAAGGCAAATCACTTTCATCATCTTTTTTAGAGTACTGAATACAGTTTGTGTGACAAATCATTTTTTAAATGGTATTTAAGTGTAAAAAATTAAAAATATCATATGACCTATGGAAGTACACTGACTATGTTAAAATGAGCAGATGCATCTTTAACAACTTTCTTCTGCATATTGCTTTACATTTTATCAAATGCCCTCTTCTGCAGCTCTCACAACACTTTCATGAGGTGGCCATGCCGTCTTAGTTT
Source organism: Equus asinus (assembly GCF_041296235.1). NCBI lineage: Eukaryota > Metazoa > Chordata > Mammalia > Perissodactyla > Equidae > Equus > Equus asinus. Next base: position 42,307,158 of record NC_091794.1, on the reverse strand, counting down.
CTCTATATTACAGATGGGAGAGCTGCATGTACATAACTTTTCCAAGGAGACGTAGTTCAAACATGGCAACCCTGAGACTGAATCCCAGATTTTCCAACCACAAATCCAGTGCTCTTGCCTCTAAACCAGGCTTCTAAAGAAGTATTACTGGAAATTTCTTATTAGGATATTCCCTACCACTGCTTTCCTGTGTTTTTTAAGGACTCACCAGGGTGGGGGTGGAGAGTTGAAACTCTGGCAGCTGATCAGTCAGGCTGTATATCTTTACCGGGCACCTGCTAATTTCTAAGCAGTTGCTAATTGTGCTAATAAGTAAAGTTACAAAGTAAAAGCCATATCTAACCCAATTTCATCCCTCAGTAAAAGAGATGCAAACAGATACAATAAAATGGGTCACTTTTAAAATACGACATGAGTAGAAGAGGAAATCCTAACTCATTCTGGCTGGAGTCAGGCAAGACTTCCCTGAGAACATGGTACTTGAAAAGAGCTTCGAAGATAGAGGAATATCTTTGTACTCCTTTATAACCTGCACAAAGGTTGTTGATTTCCATCTGGTACACTTTACATACCGAAATAAACTGGACAACAGAGTGTAAATTACATAGATTATTAAAAATTTTGCAAGTTGAATTGGGAGAAAGCAATTAAACCTAAGCTAATAACTGCAAAGCATATTAGCGATTTCTCATTCCCCCTGGAGAAGTAACAGCTGGAGCAGATGTTTTGAGGAATGGTCGGTCAAGCCATCAACAGTTCAATAAGTAATGGCCAGACAAATTAAGGGGATAGCAGAGTCATGCTTATAGGAGAACAAGAAAATCCTGCACACCTGAGCTGAGTAAGGATGGCAGATGGCAGAAGCTAGGATGGAAGACAAAAAAAAACTACAGTAAGTGGCAAATTCTAGCAGCTGTAGAATCAAGTTCACCTAGTGAACTCCTCTGAATTCATTCAGGGTCAGTTTCCCCCTAGACAAACCCAGGAATTGCAGTTAAAATACTAAAGTGCATACTCTACAAGCAGTGGTTGTCAAAATGTCCAGTGAGTCATCAGCCAAGGAAAGCACCCTAGCAGGACGCTAGAGGATTTCTATGAAACACCATCTGCAAGGTAAAGACTTCTTCTGGGTCACTGAACAGAGCTTCTGAAACATCTCTTCTGCCCCTACCCTCACCCCCATACTGTCAGCACACAATGGTGAGAACAAAGGAAAACACAAATAATTTAGCAGATACGGATACGCTTGGCAGTTCGTGAAGCAGAAGGCAAGTACAACGCGTTAACAGCATCGTTTGCCAAATATGCACGTGGGTCATAAAACCAAAGAGAATTCATCTACCTGCAAAGAGACAGGTTTTGTCATCATCTTAAGTGGACCTCTCAGCAGGAAGTCACCCCATCACGATTACTAGGGAAAAGAAAACCTAACGAAGCAAGGCAACAGAGGCTATAGTATTCATGGATTTGCTCGTCTCTTCATACGTGAAGAAATGTATACATACATTTCTTCAGTTAACGTTCTTTGCTCGTGTTCTATGTGTCAAGCACAGTACTAGACACTGAGTGTACAAAGGAAAACAGGACCCCATCGCTGTGTTCAAGCAGCCTTTCTCAAGAGAGATATTGGAGAAATACATGGGCATTTGTGGGAAGGTCGGAGCTGAGCATCAAAATGAGATGAAAATGAGAGAAGTGGGAGGAGCAGGCACAGACGCAAAAGAAGGCAGCATGGACAAAAGCAAAGAGGGATGAAACCACATCAAGTGTGGGGGGAACTAGATCTGGATGGATAGTGACCCACATGCAAGTTAGGTGAAGAAAATGAAGCTACAAAAGGTAGGCAAGAGCCACACAAGAATGGTTTCATATGTCAAGAAGCTTGAACTTTTTAAATAGGCCAATGAGAAACCAATAAAGAATTTTAAATTGAGGATCCCTAATTTCTTATTTTAATTGAAATGACTTTGGAGTTTCACATTTAGGATATTTGCTCTTGGATTTTGATAAATAGTCTTTATTATATTTAAGTAGTTTTCTTCTTTTTCTATTTTACTGTACTTAGAATTTTTCTTTTTTTTTTTTTTTGAGGAAGATTAGCCCTGAGCTAACTGCTGCCAATCCTCCTCTTTTTTGCTGAGAAAGGCTGGCCCTGAGCTAACATCCGGGCCCATCTTCGTCTACTTTATATGTGGGACGCCTGCCACAGCATGGCTTGCCAAGCAGTGCCATGTCTGCACCCAGGATCCGAACCAGTGAACACCGGGCTGCCGAAGCGGAACGTGCGCACTTAACCACTGCACCACTGGGCCGCCCCTAGAATTTTATTAGGACTGGCTGTTGACTTTTATCAAATGCCTTTCAACATCTTTCCATAAGATTACATGGCTTTTCTTGTTGAATTTGTTGAAGGCTTATGTTGAGAGATTGATGAGTCTTTCATTTCTTGAATAAATCCTCCTTTGTCACAAAATACTATATTTTGATACATTGCTGTATTTACTTTCTAATATTTTATTTAGAATCATCGAATCCATATTTATCAATGATCCTGATCATTCTTTCCCTCTCTAAACAGTTTTTGTTTCTTTTTTTTTCAGAAATAATTTTATCCCGGTTTAGTACTAAGTTATATTGACTATATCAAATCCAATTGAGTGATGTACTTTTTTTCTCTAATCGGAATTAGAAACAGCTTTAGAATGACTTGTTCTCTAAGGTTTAGATACAATTTCAGCTGTGAACACATTTTTTTTAGGCTTTCTACACATCTGGATATCCAGTCTCTGATGTGATCTCTTCTATGAGGATTAGTTTATCAAAATTTTTGTGTTATATTTGAGCCCACTTTATTGACATATTTCCCCAGCAAATCATCCATTTCATCTAAGTTTTCAAACATTTTCTTTCCTTATGATTATTTTAACCTTCTATATTTACAGTTATAGCTTCTTCATTTATATGTTGCCTATTTTCAGATGCTATGTTTTCCTTAATCAATGCTCATAATAGGTTAATCTATTCCACAGGTTAAGATTTTAAATTTACCTTTTTTTCCGTTTCTTATTTTCTATTTTACTAATTTCTGCTTTTATCTTTGTTAGTTTCTGCTTCTTGCTTTTTAAAATTGCTTCTCTTATTTCTTCAGATGCATACGATTTTCTTTTTCATTTTTCTCCTTTAATAGAAAAGGCATTTAACGCTGTACATTTTCAGAGTAGCAGGTTACAGCATAAGGGGTCTTCCTTTGTAGTTTTCTACATAAGTAATCATTTCTATTTGACTTCCCCTTGACCCAGCGGTAATTCAAGAGTGGGGTTTTTGGTGTTGATTTCTGAGAACCTTTTTTTTGGTCACTTGTGTATATTTTGTTTCTAACTTTCTTAGTAATTGATAGAAGAATGTGGCTCATGAAATTCTAACTTTTAAGAATTTTTAAGATTTTTCTTTATAGCTAAGTACTTTATTATTATTACTTTTATCTTATAATTTTATTCCCTATTTGAAAGATGCAAGCCTTTTAAAAATACTTATTGATCTAAGGCTGCCTGGTGACTCAGCAGTTAAGTTCACACATTCCGCTTCAGCGGCCGGGGGTTCACCAGCTCGGATCCTGAGTGTGGCCCTACGCACCCCTTGCCAAGCCATGCTGTAGCAGGCGTCCCACATGCAAAGTAGAGGAAGATGGGCATGAATGTTAGCTCAGGGCCAGTCTTACTCAACAAAAAGAGGAGGATTGATGGCAGATGTTAGCTCCGGGCTAATCTTCCTCAAAAAAAAATTTTTTTTTAAACTTGTTGATATATGATACTGTTCAGTTCTTCTATAATTTTACTTATGCTTTTGTATAGTCAATGTGTCCATTTCTTAGAGAGCACTGTCACTTGCTTAAAATAATGTCACCTGTTATAATATTTAAAAGTTCTCCTCTGGATTTCTAACAGTTTTTGCTTCATGTACTTGCTGTTCTATATTTTTTATTTGATGGGCAAGTGAATATAAGTTTCTGACTATTATAGCTTTTCAAGAAATTATCATTTTATCATTATATAATGTTTCTTTTTATCCTCTATAATGCCTTTAAATCTAAATATATTGACTTCCATGAATACTGCAACCCCTACATTCTCTTAGCTATTTTCTTTGTACCTTTTTCTACCTCATCATGTTCAAACTTTCTTTATCACTTTGATTTTATTTTTCCATAAATAGTATACACGAGTCGAATTTGTTTTCCAGCCAATGTGACAATTTCAGTCTTTTAAAGGGAAAATTGTGTCTGTCTATTTACAAGTAATGAAATAACCAGTGTGATTAATTTTATGTCTTCCTTTCCACTTTATCTTAATTATTTACTTATGTTATTGTTCCTTCTTTTTTCTTTTTCTTATTTTTGCTAATTTAATCATGCTGTTATCCAGTGTGGTGGATGTTTTTGAATTTTGTTAATTTGGGACTTTACTGTGCTATTCCATTCCATCCATGATTATCTTTTCTTTCCCCACACTCACTCCTTTTAAGCACTAAATATTTTCCCACCAGAACACTCTGTCTCCACAACCAAGACTATATTTCTCATTGCTTGTCCCTTCCCCTGTCCTCCATGATATGAGATTTAAAATATTTGGTCCCCTCCTCCTTTTTCCAAGAAGGAGTCCTTTGTAATGCTTTTACTTATCCTCTCCCAATCTGTTCCAGGCTTTTCTCAGGATTTCTTTTTCAGCATGACCACTCTGCTTCAAGTGTCCTTTTGTTGTTAGTGCCATCAAGTCAATTGAGACTCCTAGAGACCCAGTGTACAGCAGAGCAGAACCCTACCTGGTCTTTTTGCGCCATCCTCTCACTTTCCAGAGCTATATTAGACAATACTCGGCTGCTATTCATAGGGTTTTCATGGCCAATTTTTTCAGAAGTGGGTGGCCAGGTCCTTCTTCCTAGACTTTCTTAGTTTGGAAGCTCCACTGAGACCTGTCCACCATGGGTGACCCTGCTGATATTTGAAATACCAGTGGCATAGCTTTCAGTAACACTCAGCTACCACAATATGACAACTGACAGATGGATGGGGAGGTTCCCTGACCCAGAAAGGAACTTGGGCCGTGGTGGTGAGAGCGCTGAATCTTTAACCACGAGGTTTTACCACGTGGGAGGGCTGGCTTCAAGTGTTCTTACAGAGCGCCTTTCCAGGATATTGCCAGTCAGCCTTTCCCTATCCAATTGTTTGTGTATGTCTGGGCAAGTGTGAATGTGTAAATCAAGTGTCGTTGCTTATCATGTCTTCTCTTCTCTTGTCCTCATTGGTTGGTTGGTTCTTTCCCTAAATATTCATTTAGTAAACAAAGATCTATGCAGGACATGATTTCAAGACAATGATGAGAAAATACTGTAAGTTCTTCCCACAGCAGTTTTTGGGGAAAACAATTTCTTAGTACTCTTTAAAAACTGTTGCCTCCTTTTCAACTTTTCTTTCTACTCCTCTAATACCTGTTTGATTTTCTGGGTTAAATCTCCTAGCCTCTTATCTTTTTCTTACTCTTTATATTTTTGCTCTGTGCTTTAAAATATATCTTGCATTTGATCTTCCATCTTAGCAGTAATCAGCCCAGCCTCTTCAATATCCAATAAAATAGTTTAGCTGGAAAATCTGCATGTAGTGTTCTGTGTGTGTGTGTGTGTGTGTGTGTGTGTGTATGCGTTTTGTCATTTGTCTACTCTGGCAGCACTATTTTGCCGGTTGTTATTCAGTTTGTTTGGAAATATCTTTTTCTCTCTAACTGCTAAATCCCCTTAGGGGTTTGTTACTTTCTTTGTTGGCTGATCAGGGCATCCGTACGATCCTTGGAGAATCCAAGTAATGGCACTCCTGGGCATGTGATCTTTACTCTCAGGGGCCCTTGGTGCAGAAGTAGGCAGAGTGTCAGTCCCCTCGTTGGCACCTGAAAGAAGCCTCCTTGCTTTCAGATACCTTAGTATTCTCCCAGGCTCAGGGGCAGGGAAGAATCAACCCTCATGTTTTGCTGTTTCTCTCTTTCTTAGATTCTATAAAAAAATATTCCAATAAGGAGCTTCCCTAGGAATTCGTACATCCTATGAGTCAAACCTTCCAGGACATGCTATTGTCTTGTCCTCACCCTATCACTTTCAGAAGTCAGTTTCTAAGAATTTAACCATGCCTTGGAGTTTTCTCCACAGGACATCCAACAGAACTTAAGGCCACACCAGCCCAGAGCCATCAGTTAATTGGAGAAAGAAATAGAGCAGAAGGGAGCTGCATTCAGCTTACTATAGTCTTAGAATCTCCTCCTTGTCTATCCATGTTTGCATTTGCTATTGTTTTTGTCAAATGCATCACTTGCTAAATATTACTTTATCATTTATTTTACCATCAAGTAATTTACAAATTATTATCATCATTGTCATTAATAATGAAGTACCAAATAAAATGAGCAATTATTAATATGCAAGTTGCCGTGACAATGTAAGGGAAAGCGAAGGGTTAATCTCAGTCTTTTTAAAACACAAATTTAGCAGCATTGTTGTTGCCTGTGCTGCCTCTTCTTGGTTGAGACATGCGAGGCTGCCACATGTGGCCGTGAATGCTTTCTACTCTACAATTCTGGGGCTACCATTCATTTAGTAGACTTCATAGTGTTTTCTACTTATTGCGACAATTTTCTAGCAGGTGTTCATAAATATCCTGATGAAAGGGTAGTTTTTTTTTCTAATTTTCACAAGCTGCCATCTGGCCATGTCCACAGTTAAGATCTCACCAAATTATCTTCTATTCCATGAGCTTCATCCTCCAAAGGAAATGGAAAAGATAACTTTTTGAACTCAAAGATAATGTCAAGCTGTTTTGAATGGTTTGCTTAATTTTATAATGCGATGCATTATAATAAATCTAACCAAGACTTTTTCTTTTCAGTTGGCAAAATTCTAGGAACTTTTTCTTCAAAAATCGTATGATTGGTTTTTAAATTTCCCTGCAGAAGTGATGGCTTCATGGAATATTTATCCTCTGTTTTCTTGTGCAAGAAAAAGGGCCATTTTCCATCTCCATAACAATAGATCCATATTTTCAATCAACACGGGTGCATTCTACACTTTTTTGATTGACAGCTGCTTCCCATTACATGCTTACTAGACATAGTTGGGTCATGCTATCAACTTGGTTACTATCAAGTGCTTTGTGGGGAGCTTTAAGGATGTCAGTTCTGACATGTCTCAATGATTTCAGGTTATTCTGAATTTCCTTCATTGTCTTGCATATTTTCTGATATTTCAAGCTTGCTTAAAAAGACCTTACTGTTTTTAACTATCAGCCAGTGATCCTAGTTGAAAACATAATTTTAGAATTAGTATACTTTAAAAAAATAAATTATGAATGGCACTAAAACCACACACACACACACACAATTTAAATTACTTCACTGACAGGAATTAAATAAAACACAGACTCGTGTAAATTACATTACAGTGAGTAAGTACAGTTTTGGCAGGATGTTGATCTGATTTGTGTAGGGGAGATTTTTCTGTGTGTCACATCCAAAAATCACCGAATCTTAGAGAAGTAACCAACTTCTTTGCCATAAAACAAGCAACATAGATCTCTTCTAACTTGCCAAGAAATCAGTTGCTCCCACTTTTCTGTATTAGCATCACCCGTTCTGAGGACATGTTCTCTCTTCATTTTGACAAATGCCACAAGAGTTCCCTGAAGACAAAGAAAGTTCCAGATTTCCAATGATTTCCAGTTCATAAAAATATTCTGTTTGTTGAGCTTATCTGAAAAATTCCAGGCTAAGTGATGTGGGAAAAGCAAATCTGTTGAATTATGCTTGTGCTAAAAACTTTACAGAACACAGAAAGCCAAAACTCTTGCCCTCAAAATCTTTAAGCAAATTAATTTTCCAGAAAACACAGGATTTAACTTGTGGATTTGTGTATCTCTGACATACAACAGAATCCCCTGCAAGTAGGATACTCCAGATTTCAAAAGGCATAGTTGGGAAGAACTTCTGCTCTGAGCAAAAGGAACAGCATGAATGGAGGCCTCAGACTTGCTGGTAGTTCTTCACTTTCCCTTTTATGGGAATAAAAACATTTCCATTCCAGGAAACTGAAATAAAAATTCCAACATTAGTAATTCTCTTCCTTTGCCTCCTTTCTGTCCCCTCTTGTTATATGACACCTGACTTCCACCTCAGTCCCGAAAGCAAAAAGAAAGTGAAAAAACCTCTCTGTGTGAAAGAGAGGAAAAAAACATCCCTCTTCCCACCACAATGACTCCCCTGCCATGGCAGGGTCATACCCTACTGGTGGAACTATGAAAATGATACAGCCCTGCAAGAGAGCAACTTAGCAATACATACCAAGGGCCCTTGGAATGTTCAGACATTTCAGGCCAATGATCCAGACATGGAAATCCATCTTAAATAAACATAATCAGAGATGTAAACAAAGACGTATGTAAAAAGATCTTCAGCAAAGCATTATGCTAATGAAAAATAAAAATAACCTGGTTTTTTTTTTCATAAATTAGGGAAGATCTATATGACAAAATATTATGCATCCATTAAAAAAAGATTTGAAGATTTCAAAATAACATGGGAAACATATTGTAATGTTAAGGAGAAAATTAATATATAAAACTACCTACATAGTATAATCCTAGTTTTTTATATTAATAACTATACTATTAATGGAAGTTATCGCGGCCAACCCATGGCCGAGTGGTGAAGTTCAGGCCACGCTTCGGCATTCCCGGGTTTTGCTGGTTCGGATCCTGGGTGTGGACATGGCACTGCTCATAAGGCCACGCTGAGGCGGTGTCCCACATAGCACAGCCAGAGGCACTCACAATTAGAATATACAACTATGTACCAGGGAGCTTTGGGGAGAAGAAGAAGAAAAAAAAAGAGGATTGGCAAGAGATGTTAGCTTAGTTGCCAATCTTTAAAAAAAAAATAATAATAGAAGTTATCTGTGAATTGTGGGATCACAGGAGACTTGTTTATATTTCCTGTATACTCCAACATTTCACTTGTGAGCACGTGTCACTTTTACAATCAGAATTCAGCAGCGTTTTGTTTCTGAGGAGGGGAACAGGACATGCAGTGACGCCACCATCATCTCAAACCTATACCCTCCGTAAAAGTACCATCACAAATATTTCAGTAGACAAATGTATTTGTTGATATCCATTTTGCTGATTCTTTTTCTAAGTAAATCATGGGATGTAGAAATACTTGTTAAGACTTTCCTAGATGTCTAGCATTGAGTAAACACTTAGAAATTCTCCAAGTAAAAAGATGTAATAGATTTCTTAGGATTTTGCTATAGTTTTGTAAAGCAGGCCCTTTTGCAATGAATGTTTACACACTTGCCCGAAAGCATTTTGTCAGAGGGTTCTTCTACCACCTTAGAAAATCCAGCAACATAAAGTAAGCTATTAAAATATACACTGAATCTAAATGCCAATATACATATAAATCTTTGTCCTTTGTACCCAGCCTTGGAGCCTTCTGCATACCGGGGATTTTTTTATTTGTTTTTGTTTTAAGACAGATATCTTTTAATTAACTTATATTGAAAACAGCAGGTGTGGTACCTAATGCAATGTTGTGTAGAAGGGACATGTTACTGCAGCACCATAAGTCATAATAATAACAACCACCAGCGATCATCTTCTCCTCGACTGCACATGGATACGCTGTGCCTGGAGAGCCCCGTTGGTATAGGACATGCCTCCAGTAAACAGGAAGATTGCAGCTAGGCCCCAGCAAGTGGGAGAATCCAAATGAAATGAAATTCCAAAAACTGTCAATGCTCTATTTTATGTTTTATTTTGAAGCTGATTTATGTCCAATAGTCTGACAGTCTTCAGAAGGATGGAAACACAGCCCCAATAAGCTGTCCGCCAAATGCAATGGCTCAGCCAAAGGATGATGGCTTCAGAAAGTTGGTTAAACTAGCTTATGCCAGTGCTTTCTTGGGGGCATTCAGGCAAGGGCTCAGGCACCTCTGCCTGCTGGTGGGAGTGTCACATTAGGGAGGATGTTTCTACTACGCTGAAAATTCAGATAAATTAATTAACATGTATATTGTATTATCCTCTGCGTCCTTCTCTGGCATTTCAACCACACACATACAGAATGGAAACATTGAAACCTGCAGACAGGACTCACTGCTGACAGACGGGGTGGGGGCGGTTCCTGCAGGACTTCCTCTCCTAATTGTTATGAAGATAGAAATGCAACCAAAGAATCCTCGGAGGGAGATGATCCAAATCATGGCCTCCCTAGATGGGTTCGTGCTTAAAGCCCTCAGATCAGAGAGCTTTGTTAAGCGGCCACTATTAGTACAGAATTATATTCAATGTGGATTCTGTAATTAAAAGAATTGTGAAAATCTATAATTTATCTTTTCAAAATGCTTACCAACTCTACCTTAAAAACAAAAAAGCCGCAAAACAAAGAGCCGCAAAGAGAGCCTCTTTTTTTTACCAAGAGGGCTTGCCAGATGGAGAAAAAAATATACTGGTAAACTCCAATTTATTCCGGGTTTTCTTTTACAGTTTTTTAAACATTCTTTTTCTTGTGTTTATATTTCTGCATATTTCTAGGAGAAATATTAGAAGCTAGGGGTAAATTTTCATGAAATAAAAATAACACTGGGGGCCAGCCCATGGCAGAGTGGTTAAATTTCCGTTTGCTCTGGTTCCGTGGCCCGGGTTCACAGGTGCGGATCCCAGGCGCAGACCTGCTCCACTCATCAGCCATGCTGTGAAGGCGTCCCACATACAAAGTAGAGGAAGACTGGCACAGATGTTAACTCAGGGTCAATCTTCCTCGAGCAAAAAAAACAAAAAGAGAAAGATCGACAATGGATGTTAGCTCAGAGCAAATCTTCCTCACGAGAAAAAATTTTTAAAAACACACTGAATTACAGTTACAAGATGTACTTACAAACTATGTAATCTTGGGGAAATTATTTAAGCTCCCTCATTCTCAATTTTCTAGATGGAAGTAGAATTACTAATATTTGCCGTGCCTCCCAATAGCATTGTTCTGAGGATGAAATGTGTGTGTGAATATACTCTGTACATACAAAGTTTTAGAAATCATGAGTTCACTAATCTCTAATGAGAAGGAAAATCTTTATGAAAAGTGATGTAGACCAATGAAACTCGCTTCATTCTGTCTTGGAAATCAGACATCATGCTTTAAATGTCAGATTGTCCTCAACTGTTTTCTTTTAATTACTTTCTAGGGCTAAGACTTCTAATTTGTACTAGAGAATGCCTCTTTTATGGATCTACACTGGGACTGAAGATCACTTCTGAGTGAGCCCGCCTCAGCATTCACAGGAATCTAACAGGAAGGAAGCAGGTTCTAAAGTAACTTTCCTGTTGTTCCTAGAAAAATAGTCACAACAGGGCAAAAGCAGTTCTCTCTGTATTATTCACAGCATAAATTATATGCTCCCAAATATAATTAGCACTTGTATCTGTAACAGATAGCTACACTTTCTGGTTATGTATCTATCAAATTTTCATTTTAATAGTGATGACTCATAATGAAATTATGCATTCATCGTTCCATTCATTAAACTGTTTGACTCGCAGGCTGTGCATGTAAACTGCAAATTCTCTGCATATGTGACCCCATCACTCTCACCCAGGCTCCGGTTCTCAACCTAATATTTGTTAACATACGCAAATTCTTTCCAGAACAAGTTTTTTTTTTTAATGTGCATTCAGACAGCAGATGCTGTTGAAATTGTTATCAAGTTACAGACGCACAGAGTACTCTTGCTGAATGTGTTGGGTAATATAGTTCTGAAATATCACTTCAGTTCCTGCCTTCTGCTGCCCCAAACTTCATCCTCCAGGGAACCATCCAAAAAAGCAATGCTAAGAGTTATTAAATTCCATCCTCAGATCTGCTGTTTTTGAACATGCTTTCAACAAACTCAGCATAGGTTTCTCTCTTGTTGAAGAAGGTATGAGCTCCAAAGACACTTTATTATCTGAAACTCCACTATAGGGGCAGAACTTAAGCAATAGTTATTGGAATGTGAGCCCGAAAGCAAAACCGAAACACTGGAGAAATTCTATCTTGCGTGATTCAACAAGAGAAATTCTTCTCTCTTCCAGCTCCCCCCTCTTTTTCCTACTCATGCCTCCTTTTCTTCCTACTCTTTCTTTCCTCCTCTTCTTTCCTCTTGTACCCCTTTCCTTCTCTTTGAGCATTCATCCCCCTCTTTCTTCCTGCTCAGTAATAACTAGCATTTATTTTAGTATTTCTGTTTACAAAGAGCTTTACTCACCCCTTATCATACACCTTGTCTCACTATCAACGTAGTCTTACAACAGCCATTCCTATCATCCCATTCAACACGAGATGCTCAAATAGGCTAATGGAACCAAGTTTCAAAATCAAGCCTCCCTACTCCAAAGCCTGTGCCCCCTTCTAACACCATGCTACTTCAGGAAACTCTTTGCTTCCTCCCTCTTACATCACTTTTCCTCTTGTTTCTCTCTCTTCAGCTTCTCTTTCTCATTTCCTGCTCCTCCTCCATTATCTCAACAAATCATCCTCCATCCCACCCCCACTCCCATCTGAACATTGCCCTTTCAGGAACCTCCTTCACCCTCAGAGAGGTCAAGCGACCTTTGCTCCACCAGGGACAGAGCCTCCCTAAAGCATCACTAACTATCTCCACCCCAGTCCTGCCCTCTGACTTCATCCCAGGAGCAAAATCTTATCCATTTATCTCTTGTATTATTAGCAGCTGTTTCCTGAGTTAACCACATGTAGGACTGGAGGGAATTATCTAACTGGGGAGCTTTCTGACTTTCTCTCTCTCTTTGTCTCCAAACCATATATGGTGCTGTTCACGGTGTTTAAGTTGTTTGTTTTTAAACACTTCCTTACGTTGGAAAAAATTATTTGGGATATAACAATTTATACTATTATTCTCCTATCATTTTTTTTCTTTCTTTTTTGGTGCACAAGATTGACCCTGAGCTAACATCTGTTGCCAATCTTCCTCTTTTTGCTCAAGGAAGATTGTCACTGAGTTAACATCTGTGCCAATCTTCCTTTATTTTGTGTGTAGGACGCCTCCACAGCATGGCTTGATGAGCAGTTTGTGGGTCCACACCTGGGATCTGAACCCGCAAACCCCAAGCCACTGAAGTGGAGCATGCAAATCCAACTTCTCCACCACAGTCCAGCTGCTCTCCCATCATTTTAAAAAGAGAATAGCATAAATTCTTTTCCTTTGAAATAATCCTTCCATTACAAATTTTTGTATGATATACTTGCCTATAAAAAACAAAATTTTCATAAAATCCTGAAGAATTACCTCCCAACACTTTCATTTTGGAATTTGTGTGCTCTCACTTCAGTGGTGTCAGTTACTCCAATAACAAACTATGAAACTGGGGTCCTAAAGACAATGATTTTGTATTCCCCAGACTCCTTACAACTGTGAAAATTTAATTACTTGGGATGAAATAGTTTCTCATGCCTGATCATGAGGCTAGTGAAAGGCTTTGAATGCAACACAAAAAATTGGTTTTTTTCTATTTGAACAATTGAAAATTTGAAAATTTTTCTCTTAGTCCTATCAACATAATGGGAACAGAATTCTCTTTTCAAATTCAAATTACACTATTTTCTGATTTTGATTTTGCCCCAGGGAAATCACTATAAAGATGCTCATTCAGAACAAAACATGGTTATGGTTTGTGATGCAAGGATATTTTTCCACTAAATCACACTTTACTCCTGAGAAGAAATTGTAACCAGTCAAGTAACAGCTAAAATTCACATACAATCAGAACATATTCAAACCGGCAACCAGGCATTTTTACAAAACAGAGAAAGAAAGGAAAAACAAGGTGTCTTTCTTTTAACAGACATCTAAGCAATTTGATATTCAGTTCTTGCATATAATAAAATAATGGATGCTATGATCATAATAGTATTTCTGGATAACAAAACTGCCAGTAATTGAATAGTGGTGATTTATAATCATTCCCTTTGAGATCTTGTTTTGCAGTAGTTTTTGTTGTTTTTTTGTTAATCACAGATCATTTTCAATTCTATAAGCCAGTATGGTATATTTCTGTCCATATTCCATCTGCTCTCCCTAAGCCCCTCCCCTGGAGCAGACCACTTGGTTCCCATAGTAACTACTACTTAACTGTTGCTCCCAGGGTAGCAGGAAGGGAGAAAGAACAGCAGAAGAAAAGGACTAAATCTGGGTAGTTGGAGCATAACACATTCTCTATGTTACTGTGAGCTCCCAGGAACTTTTTTCTGCTTCCCTATTTGGGAAAGTACTTAGAACTTTTCAGAGTAGCATTTCCAGCCAAGTAATCCCCTCGTCTCTGATCAATGGTAAGAAATTCCTCTTCCATCTTCCATGATCACGACTGTCCAAAGTGGTTCAAGGTAGTGTTCACATCCCCACCCCTTCCACCCACCATTCATTCCTTCCATTGTGACAGTAGTGCATGGCATATTTTGCTTCAAAGTGGAACATAAAGCTTTGTAAATCAGCATGAAATAATGAATGTGCTCATTGATCTGTTCAGTCCATTTGATACCTAATTTCAGACCTTATATAAATGTATACCCTGAATCCTACCTCAGTAATGATGGTGAGAACATTTCCTGTGGGGACTGATTCTCTTGCCTAACTCTAGAGAACGCTCGTTTTTATAACTGGGAGGAGCAGGAGTCCGCTGGGAGTGAGAGAATTATTTGGGGAATCCTAGAGTGTTTATTCTCAACTTCACTTTCCATGTAAAAATATCTATTTGCAAAAGGAATTCTTTCTCCAGTAGTTAAAGAGGATTTGGAAATCTGATCCAGTAGGCAGGGTGGTGTCGATCTTGGTCTCGTAAGGAAGTGTGAGCCCTCTCTCCCTTTTTAATATGAGAATTCGAAAGCAGTGGGGAAGTGATGTTGGACCTATCACAGCATTGCTAACAGACAGCCTATTACAGTATTTAATAAAAACAGAAACAGCATGCCTATCATAGGCTAATAAATCCTATCTCCTGCATGCTTTAAAAACAGTATGAAGCAGCTTTCACGGAGCCTCAGATAACTAATTTCAAGCATGGCTGTCTAGCGTGCCTGTCACTCCTATTGTCCTTCCAAACTCTTTCAGACATTTTGAGCAGGGAGTATTAAAGCTATGAGTTAGCAAGGGTTGTGACATTAATGGTCCAGAAAAGCTTTAGGCACGAGCGGTAATGATGATTACCGGTGGCTATTCGGAGGACTACACTGGATCGCTGTCATTAAAAATTAAGCGTGGCTTTTGAGGAAGATGTGACAACTACCGGAGGTAGGATTTGCATGTAAAACAAAGGAATCTGTTGCTGTTTCGTGCTTTTTGTTTGCTATGTGCCGCGTGGGTCATGAATTGCAGCCAGGTGCAGAGTGAGAAGCAGGAGGGGAGAGAGGGGAGTGGGAGACGGATCTGCTTAGAGCAAAACACAGTGGATAGTATTATGTTTTATGGCAGAAATGCCTCGAGGACAAACTGGCTCCAGTCTCGTAGCCTGCTGAGTGTGCATTCCACGTTGCTTTTCCCGTGGAGTAGAATGCTTAGAGGTCATGGAGAAAACAATTTGCTTCTTACCTATGGTGCCAGCTGGGCTGTTGGTAGGGTTGAGTGAAGACTTTGGTGGGTGGGAGGCATAATGGTCCAAGAAAAATAAAGAAGAGGAAGCTGTTCTTAAGACTTGAAACCTGTTAGATAAATATTTTATTCCCATGGTCAATGTGCTTTGATAGCCAGAGTCTAATTTTTAAAAGGGAAATTGGAAGATTACAATGGATTTCCCTGATAAAAAACTACTTCGGATTTAATCTATTATTAAGGAAACTTGGGTACCTTCGTCCATTTTGCATATTGAAAGGCTGATCCACACTGTCTGTGTTATTGGTTTTCTAAAGCAGAGCAAGAGTTTTAGACTAAAAGAAGGGGCTTTCTCTCTGTTCCTGCTCTTGCTTTTAAACAGCTGCCGGGGCTGCAGATGGAAATGGTGATTCGCTAGAGGTTATGGACTTGGCGTTCCACCTTTTTCTTTTCTTCTTCTTTTTTTAATCAACAGCGTAAAAGCACAATTCTCCTTGAAAGATGAGAGGGGCAGTTGGGTTCCAGAGTCCAGTGGATAATGAGTGAATTTGCAGGGGAAGTTACACTGCTTTGTACTTTATTATGGGATCGGCATAGCTCAGTCAGAAAAGGAAATGTAAGGAAATTATAGACTGAGATTTTTAAAGCAAAAATGCAGTGATCAGAAATCACTGTTTCCCCAACTTGATCTATGGTGCAAGTTTCAGTATTTGTCATTGCATATGACCCTCAATGTGACAGAAACATCGTGAGTGAATTTCTCAGTTCTGTTGCATTATTTCCCTGATGGACTTCACAAACTCCAAAATGTAAAGATCTTGCTTTAAAAGATTTTGAAAAACTCTATGTTCTGATGATTTGGTTATAACAAATGGCAAAGATATGTAGAATAATTGTGTATTTATAAAAGAAGGTAATATTCTTCAAATACATCTAAAATTTCTATATTAATGCAGCATTAACTAGAAATAAAAGTGTAAGACAATTATAGTGTGTTTGTTTTCAGCTTAATACCAGAATTAAGGCTAAGTGAGGCATTTTCTCTTCTCTGATGCATTTGAGTTTGTACATTTGTGAGCTTCAGTGTATACTGCCATTCACATGCAAAGTTGAAATCATTGCCCTATAGTGTGTTCCATCTATGCTTAAAGTTGTATGTCTGTTTTTCCTAATAGTCTGGTGACTATTACGGAACCAGCCCAAACTCTCTTGGCAAGTCTTTATGTGACCAAGAGCGTGTGTTCATGAAGCAACTGTTTGGAATTTCTGATGCAATTAAAGGCTGTGACATAGTTTTCTGCTTCTTTGTGGCCAGTGGAATGTGTGACCTTGACCTTGTAAAGTCTCATTCTCTAGCCAATTGTGCTCACCAGTCAGGAAACCATATATAGAAAGAGAGAGCTTGCAATACACAAACAGAAATATACACATGCACATTTACTTACTGCTCTCAGAAGTTTACCACTGATTATTATTTCTATTGTTTTCATTAATTTCATTTATTCGAAAGGGACTCTCATTGGCTCTGATCTTACCAACATCTTCTGAATCTAATCACATGAAGCATTTATTTCAGAGGCAATCCATGCCATAAAAGTTGTCAACGGGAGAAATTATTTTGCTGTGGTCATGCTCATAACACTTTCCTCGTAAACTAAAACGACTTTTCACAATTTTCGCAGATCTATGGGTAAAGTTCCTATATTAAATCTTAATAGTTGGACTCTCACAACATGGAAAATATAGGGGAAATATGGTAATTTTTTCTTTGTAAGTTATGGGGAAAACCAAAACAAGTAATTCAGTCAAAACTACTTTGTGTCATAAATTAATTTCATTACTTATTTATATTGGTAGATATCAACCAAAGCACTTCCAGATAACCTCTCCTTTCAGTTTCTGTTATGTCCTGTAATAAAAAAACCAACAATTCTCCAGCTATACAGAAAGCCAGTCTGGGATCCACCCTAACACAAAAAATAAGCAAAGATTCATTCGGTCTTGTTTTCTCAGTCCCCATGGATAGCACAGCCATCGTATCAGTCACCAAGACACAAGTCACCAAGTTCAGAGTCATTCTTGTTCTCTTTCTCTCTTACATACACACACAGTCATCATTCTACTTTATTGGTAGATATCAGACCAGACATTTCTCAAACTAATACAATCTTCTCTTTGATCATGTCTCTCCTTTCATCAAAATATGATGAAAACTGAATCTTCAAAAGTATTCCTGCATTCTATCAAACAAAAAAGCAGCTACAGTAATGAATATATCATATAATGCTAATTTTAATATATATGTGTCCATAAAAACACTAGAAAAAGTGCGCCAAAATGTTAGCAGTTATCTCAGTGTGATATTAGTGAAGTTTATTGTTGCAGTTGCCTCTTTTCCCATTATCATACTTTGTAGCACCCCCTGTGTCTTTATCCAAATTCCTAAGTTGTTTGTTGATCCAAGCAAGACGGAGCAGAAAGCCATTCCTCTGTCAGAGCCCCTTCCTCCTTGAGTTTCTTGACACGTCATGAAAAACTTAGCATCATCCTTTCAGAGGATGGCGTCATCCAGTCAGAGACCAACTCCTACCTCTTAACTCAAGTTTCCCAGAAAAGATTGTATGTGTGTCTGTGTGTGTGTGTGATTCTCCTTATTTTATAGATAGAGGATTTTTCAATTTCCTTTGCTGGTTCCTCATTATCTCCTAATTCTTTAAATTTTGGAGTGCTCTATGATGGCTCAACTATAAATCTCTTTTTTTAATCTATACTTACTGCCTAAATGAATCCAATCTAGTCTCAAGGCTTCAGAAACTGTCCCTGCGCAGCTCACAAATTCTAATCCCTAACCTGGACTTTTCCCTACCCTCCATACTTACATTTGCAACTACCTACATGGCATTTCCCTGTAAATATCTTACAGGCATCTCACACTTAACACGTTCAAAATCCAATTTCTGAACCTTCACACAAAATGTCCTCCTCCCATATTTCTCCCCATGTGTGTAAACGGAAACTCCATTCTTCCATTTGCTCAGAAGAAAAATCTAGGAGTCCTTTTTGGATTCTCTCTTCCCTTCACTCGTCACGGAAAACTCCCATTACCTCTATCTTCAAACTGCACCTAGAATTCAATTACTTATTATTCCCACTGCTACAACTCTGGGTAAGTTACCACCAGCTCTCAGATTATTGCAATATTGTCACAATTGATCTATTGCCTCTGTCTCACCCTGTTCCCATACAGACATCCTATTCTATACCCACCACCAGTGGTTATTTCAAAGTTGAAGGTAAATCATAATACCTTCCACTCAGAAGCCTCCAATTTCTTCCCACCTGACTGCAGATAAAAGCCAGATCCTTACAGTAGCCCACAGGCCATGTATGATCAGCCGCCAGGTTCCTCCCTGGCCCCGTCCTCTACCATTCTCCCTTTAGAACTCCATTTCAGCCTCCTGGCTGTTCCACAAACCTGCCACACAATCTCAAACCTCAGGGCCTTTGACTTTGCCGTGCCTGCTTCCCCTACACAGCTACATGACTCAGTTTCTCACTCTCTTCAGGTTTCTGCCAAATGACGCTCTATCAAAGAAGACTTCCCTGAAAGCCATTTTTCAAATCACACCCCCTTGCACAATTCCTATTCCCAGTCCTTGCTTTCTTTTTCTCCATTGCACCAAATTATCCCCCAACGTTTTATATTTTGAGTTTTTGCTGTCCATCTCTCTCCTGCTAGAATGTAAACTCGATGAGAGCAGGGGCTTTGTTTTCTTCCCTGCTGGATCCATAGCACCAACTATCAAGTGAGTGAATAAACTGATGAATACAGGAATCAAATGTTTTTCCCCATCAAAATCCACTGTAGCATTAGGGTCCGAGCATAAGGTTTTTAACTTCAGGGTCAAAGCCCTGTGTCATAACACCCTGTTGATTTTTTCCAAAGAGAACAATACTCAACACCTTGAAGAAAGTCAAGGAGATTTATCAAGATGATTTTCTTTTTTCTCTCTACACAGGAGGGGGAAAAAAATCACACCACTGATTCCAATCTATGTCAAAGCAAATAAAAATTCAATTTGCCTGAATTTTATCTTATCCAAAAGATGACTTCATTTTCAAAAAAACGTCTTCACAGATATATACAAATGACTGTGGACATAGACATGTCCTATATTTTCTCTGCTCTCCCCTGGTGATGAGAGAAGAGATGGCAAAGCCAAGTTGGAAGGTACACTTGAGGTCAATACGCCTTTCTGAGTGTACAAGCCCCAGTAGCCTGTGTGGCAATAGACATCAGCCAATAATAACAAAAAATAATTGTCCTATTCATTTATTGCTCTCAAAATCAGCCTGGTCAGTTTCATGATCTAGTTAACAGTGACCTCTCTACCACTCATAAGGCACATGTTTTCAAATGATTAAAGTATAATAAAATAATCTTATTGTCCAAATTTGGTACAAATAATAATGCCCAATATTTCTAGAATGCCCTATAGTCTAGAGAGGTAATGTGAAGTGAAAATAACACAGCATCTGAGACAATCGCAGGCTTTAGCAATAGATAGACTTGGTCTGCATCTCACCTTCTCTGCTTCCGTGTTTAGTGACTATGGGCAAGTTTTTAAAATCTTACTGAGCCTCAGTTTCCTCACTAGTAATTGGTGACAGTAATACCTACTTCTTTGAGTTGAAGATTAAATGTGATAATATATATCAGTGCATGATTAGAGTACTTGGCACAGAGGAGGTGCTTAAAAAGTAACAGCTTTCTCATTGTCATTTAATCTTCACAGCATATCTGAGTAGCAGATACTATACTTGCCACTGAATAGATAAGAAAACTAAGGTGCAAAGAATTTAATCATTAAAATTGCTCAAGGTCAAAGAACTAGTAAGCTATCGAAATTTACTCTCCCTTCACTCACAAAGGCTCCTGATAAATAGAATGTCAGATTAACCATCTTGAATGTATTTTGTGACTAAAGGCTGCTAGTGATTAGGGGAATGTTTTTTAAGGGAAGATCTGAAGGAAAGATTTTTCTTTCCTCTGTGAACAATGAGAATGACTTATGTATTCCTCCCTCAACAAAACATAGACAAACTGCTGTGAAACAACTTAATTGAGTGCTAATTTACTCATTAATAAAACCTCAATCTCTAGACGTGCAGTATAGTGGAGCATGGGAACACAAGCTTCACAGCCTTGAAGACCCTGGTTTGAATCCCAGTTCCATCCATTATTTAAAACCTGCTGAGGGCCGGCCCGGTGGTGCAACAGTTAAGTTCACATGTTCTGCTTCTTAGTGGCCCAGGGTTGGCCAGTTTGAATCCCAGGTGCGGACATGGCACCGCTTGGCAAAAGCCATGCTGTGGTAGGCGTCCCACATATAAAGTAGAGGAAGATGGGCATGGATGTTAGCTCAGGGCCAGTCTTCCTCAGCAAAAAGAGGAGGATTGGCAGTAGTTAGCTCAGGGCTAATCTTCCTCAACAAACAATTAAAAAATAAAACTTGCTGAGCCTCACTTTCCTCAGCAGAAATGTAGATGGTAATAGTACATCATGCCTTGTGAGGAATAAATGAGATAATCTATGCATAACTGTTAGCACCATGCTTGGCACAAGTTAAGTGCATAATACATATTATCTATCTTCACTTTAACTATTATTAGCTAAGATGAAATTTTAAATATTATGTATATTACAACACTGAGAGTTTGGGTCTAAAGTATCTCCTTTAGTTCTTATTTCCTGGTATTGCATGTCTCTAAATTCATTCCGTAGATTTCATTTAAGAATCATTTAAGCATCAAGGTATCATATGAGAGTTCAAGGTGTTTGAGCATCTAGCCAGCACCAGAAACAGAATTTCCCGAAATGTGTGACATTTGCTCATTTCTTATTAAACCCAAAATGAAAGAGGCAATTCTGAAAAAAAATTGAGAAAATGTCTGCTTTTCTGAGATACTGAACCCAATTTTATATATACAGGTTAAAAGAACTTTGATCGAAGGCCTTTCCTTGGCCTTGTCAGGTTCCAGTCTCAATATTTCCTGTCTTCACTCTCTCTCTGGCTGCGTGGGCTGAATTACGGGTAAACTGACGGGATAAATGCGTCATCATACAACATCAGTGCAGGACGTGCATGAAATTGGCAATTAGCATCATCAATTATTCTAGATTTAACATTACTGATTTAGTCATGCAAAGGAATTCAATTTCATTTAATTGCTCAATAAATTTATCACCTCCAATTAAACTATTGGGAAACTCTCAAATACAAATCGACTACGTAGGCTAAACTTTTCCTTAATCATTTCTGAACTTCATCCTGTACCAAACAACTGCTCAAATTTCAGATTCTTGAAGGTGGTTTGTGTCACTCATGATTGTATTTGTGTGGGTGTTTCTTGTAACATTTTGTCATTTCTCAAATCCACCTCTTTTAAGTGCAACTGGTCCCAACAGTAATATCTCTCTCCAAAAGTGTGGTTATGCCATTGTCATAAAAATGTCACAGATTTTCAAGGTTTGATTTTTTTTCAGTCTTCACAAGATATTGCTGCTTTTTACTCCAAGGATACCCTGTACCTAGTTCTACCATGGCTCTTAGCACACTGTGCTGTGATCTTTGGCTCACTAATTTGCTCCCCTCCTCCCCAATTAAATTGTAAGTCCCTGGAGGTTAAGGACTGGGTCACAATCGGCATGGTATTTCCAGTGCCTAGCAGAGTTCTTGGCAGTAGTTGATGCTCCAAAAGTATTTCTTGAATGAACGAATCAGTGATCTCTATACCAGATTTGTTAGTGTCCAGTTTGACCTAAGGAGAGCAAATGATCAAGTAGACAAATGAATCATGCTCCTCAGAAATGGAGTGGTGGTGGAACTGTTTATAATAAAGCCCTGGACCTGCCGTGTGCTTACTAACTTCTCATTCACCTGTACTCTCACCTCTTTTCTTTATATTCTCAGGCCCATATCACATGCGTTTTGACTGTTTCCCCATCCCTTCCTCTCTACTGTCTGTCCCCAGCTGCTGCCCTATCTTTCTCAAGTATGGTGGAGACTTTCATTCGAAGCCAACTTCGAGTCTGACAGCTTCAGACAGAAAACACCTAACCCCCTCCTCGTCAAAGCCAGGGTGACAGATGAGCCTGGGTGAGAATTTCAGCTCAGGGGGAGGGGAGGGAGTAAATCAGCTGTCAAAATGTCAAGCCTGCCGACTACTTAGGAAAGAAAGAGGAGATGCTTATATTATTAGACTGGAGTACTGTGGCTCACATTTGCCTGCATTTGTACCAAATAGGGACATGTCAGACAAGTCCCACATGCAGGTTCCTTGTCACCTTGGTATTTTCCTGAGTGTGAAATTAAAACTCCAGAATATTCGGGACATGGGAGCTCATTTTCAGTTTTCAACAAATCCATTCAATGAATGAAAAAGAATAGTTAGGCAAGTAGTGAAATATGTAACTAAACTTTAAAGTATAATTTTTAGCCCAGATAATTAGGCTGCAAACTCTTTGAGAGCAGACACTATGTTTTTATAATTCTTTGGTGAATAAAACTGTGTTAAATATATATGATTTTTTTTAAGTAACTTTTTGATTGATATACACTCTCTCCTTCACCCCATTCCCTGAGGGAAAGCCATATTAGAGAAGTCAGGTAAATGTCTTATTATTTACCAGGCTACTTGGCTTGAGATTCAGGGTTCTAGAAACCACACAAATCTTAATTCCACTGAATCTCTTTTGTGCACTATCTTGTAAACAGGACTTTTATGGAAGAGGAAAGAAAGAAGAGCTTGTGAGTTCTGATGTTGTCTGTTTATTCATAGAATCATGTTACTCACAGATGTTTCTGTGATTGGAAATGATTTACAAAACCAATCCACATGGCCTTCTACCAAATAAGAATTCCCTTTGGAACTTTTCTCAAAATAAAGCCCTAACTACACTACTTGTGTCTGGGGAATTCCATTGTACTTTGTGACATAGTTCAGGACTTTATAAATAATGAGTTTCATTTTTCATATTTTTTAAGTCTTTTTTCATTATTAAACTTTTCACTGGAAAGCTGGAAAAGGTCAGACACCTGACTCCATAACTCCTATCCACAAAGGCAAAATATCTTTAAAAGTGAAACTCTTAGAAAGTTCAAATATAGGCAGCAATTCAAATGCAGATCGAGAATCTTTCTTCTTTGCTTGGATGCAGAGGATCATTCCGGCCATGCTGCATAAGGCCCTTTGTGAGAAGGAGAAAGAAGCAGTTCGTAAATCTTGCCCAAGAGATAATTCTTGAATATCTTGAGTTTGGTTTTGTATAAGCGTCTGAAAATTTCTGACCATATGAAAAATTTGTAGCTCCATCAAACTGAACTATAATATCCTCAGAAGAATTGTATCTCTGTAGAAAATCTGGAACCATTGATTATCTTTGGATTTTTTTTTCATTTCCAAGCGTACTCCAAATGATCAAACTAAGAGGAAAAAAAATCAACCTGATATCCAGAAGAAAATAATACCTAACTTTAGAGGCAAAATTGTAACAGGATTGATCCAGTTTCTTCCTCTCTGTGGGGATGATCAATGACTGGTTTAGCTTCGCTTCCTAGTGGTTTCATTTGATCCTGTGTGGTGCTTGGGAACAGCCATGTGGGGTTCTCTGTGTAGACAACTCAAGGTAACTATTTGCTTTAAAAACATAAAAATAGAACAGCACAGGAGTCAATTCTCTGTTGGAATGAATCGAAAGAAAAGTAGAGAGAGAGAGAGAAATAAAGTTCTTATCTAAAAGAGAAGGAAGGCTTAGATAATTTGTTACCACATTTGAGAGAATGTTTTTGGGTGGATAAAAGATAACAATAGCCCTAGGACAGTGAAAATTGGCTAGAAAATGTCTATTACAACATGCTTCTCAATCTTCTAGGCCTATTTCCCCCTTGGCCAGTGGATTTAGCGTCTCCTGAACTGAAACTGAAAAAAAATGGTACACATAAAATAGATGTGCCCTGATTTATATGTCTATAAAAAAATTAGCCTCTTGTGTAATTTTGATTTCAGATGGTGTTTAGCTTGTTTACTGAAAGAAGATTCTTCCCTAGACCTATGAATGTGCTCAGGCAACCATGCTATTAAAAAAAATCTATTCTCCATCCTGCTACCCTTTAATTGATCGGTCTTCATTTCATGTCTGCATTCATTCAATTGTTCATTCATTTATTCAATAAATATTTGTTGAACATCTACTGTGGACTAGGCACTATGATGGGTATTGGGGTTACAGTGTTGAGCCAAATTAGAAATGACCCCATCCTCCCCAACCATGGAGGTTACAGTCCTGGATGAGAAAGGCAGTATTCAAATAGTCACACAAATGAATGTAAAATTATAAACATAATAAGTGCTAAGAGATTATTTAACTGGAGACATTAATGTGGTCAAGGACATCAGGGAAAATTTCATTGAGGAAGAAACGACTGAGAAGCTCCATAAAGAATGTAAAAGTGAAAAAAAAGAGGAGCAAGTGTAAAAGCAGCAGGAATTAGAGGAGAAGCTTTCTAGGCAGAGAAAAAGACGCGCAAAAGCTTGTGTACAGCACCCTCACTTATTCAACATTTATCAAGTGTCCTGCGTGTGTGTGTGTGTGTGTGTGTGTGAGAGAGAGAGAGAGAGAGAGAGAGTTTCCTGCGCATATGGAGCTTACATTCTAGTGGAAAGAAATCAATAACAAAACTAACAAGTGAGATAATAAGGAAGCCTGTTACGGAGAATAGATGGGGCTGCGCCTCTGACAGAGGGCCAGTGTGGCTGGAGGGCAGGGATCAAGCAGCATGTGGTTAAAGATAAGGCTAGAGAGGCAGAAAAGAGCTGGCTAGGTAGGACCTTATAGGTCATGTTAAGGAGTTTGCTTGTTGCTCTATGAGCAACGGAAAGCCACCCAAGATGTTAAGCAAGGGGCTGACGAGACATTTGTGCTTTGCAACAAGTACCTAGGCTACAACATGGTGATCAAAATGGAGAAGAGCAAGAGTGGATGCAGAGAAGCCAGTTGGAAGGCTATTCTAGTAATCCAGATGATGGTTTCTTGGACCAGGCAGCAGCAGGATGGCAGAAAAGTGGGCAGAAGAAGCCATGTTTAGGAAATCTTATCAGAGAGTTGGTGGTGGACTAAATTTGAGAAGACATGGCTTGAATAACTAGATACATGGTGAGATTATGGAACACTGGGCATGACTAGAGTTCCCTTTCACCAAAAAACATTCTGAAATTGTAGTCTATACTTATGCCTGCACTCCCTTGGTCCCTATTCATTTTTTAAGGCACTGGTGTGTGAACCCTGACCACACTGCTTTCCTGTGACTGTCCTCTTCACTCTTTACAAGAATCTCTTTGTCACCCAATTTGGCTTTTTCACAGCCCTCATGACTCTTGATCATTCTACAGTATTTAAAACTATAGATTTTCTCTCTCTCTCCATATATATTTATATATATATTTTTTTTTCCTTGAAACCCTCTCTTCTCTTGATTTGAATTGTGTTTCATTTCCCATGTCCCCTCCTACCTTACAGTTCTTTCCTATCTTTCTTTGCTGGTTCCTCTTTTTCCTTTTCTTATTTTTTTTTTTTGCATGTTTTCAGTAATTGAAAATATCTGTCTGCACTTACATCCCAAACCATCTCTCCAGCTGTGACCTTGCTCCCTAACCCAATTCTACATTACTTTCTACCCAGTAGACATCTTTCTTTGGTTGCCATCTTTACATTTCAAAATTCAGTTGGTAAAACTAAGCTCATGCTAAGACCTATTAAATCCATTCTGCCTCATGTTTCTATTCATTGTGCCACTGATTGCCCAGGTTTTAAAGCTAACAATTGTCTTTGAATCCTCCTCCAACTATGGACTAATTGGCCTGAGTCTTGTTGATCCTTCTTTCAACATATCTTTTGCATATGTGTCTATTCCTCCCAACACAAAAAAAGCCCCTTTATTCTTACACCTTGGTTATTGTGATAGCTTGCTAACCAAACTCCTTGCCTCTAGCCTGATTTTTTGAAAATGCTGTCCTTAAATCACCTGCACAAGAATTACCTGGGGTGCTTTTTAAAAGTGTTAATTCATGTGGCCTGTATTTAATCAGAATCTTTGGGGGTAAGGCATAGAAATTTAACAAACACCCTAGGTAGATCTATCTTCATAAATTTCGAAGAAACCTGCTCTAATCTCTTCCCACCATGTTTTCTTCTACATAGTCCTCCCTAATGAATGGTTCCAAAGCATGACCTTGATCATGGAACTTCCCTCGTCATAGCCTGTATTCACTTAATCAAGCAAAGTCTTCCAGGACTGGACATCGCGATCCTCCAATTTTGGGTGTCGGGATAAATTTCCAGCCTCATCTTTACTCTACCTTCCCTCTCTCACCCTAGGTTACAACTGAACTGTGCCACTTGCCACCCCTCAAACAGACCTATCACATCCTTATGCCTCTGTCCCTTGGCTTAATGCAGTCCTCTCTCCCTTTTATTTTCACCCGTCAAACAAACTTCATCTCTCCTGTGGCCCCTCCTGGGTAAAACTTTCTCTCATCCCTTTCTCATTTTTCCTTTTCCCTCTCCACCCCTCGCCCTCCAGCCTAGACGTGACCTCTCCAGTCTTTGAACTCTAGTGACAAGTTTGACCTTTTTCTACTTACTTATCACATAGTAATACGCATAAATCAGTTTTCTTTTTTTCTCCTTCTACTTACAAATTTCATGAAGAGAGGAACCATATTTTATAAAAAGATGGATTTATGGAATAGAAAGAAAGTTGGCCTGGGTTCAAAATCCATCTAGTGTGTGTCCTTGGCAAAATCATTTAACTTCTCTGAGCTTCGTCTCTATTTGTTAAGTGGGATAGTGTCCTTTACGTTATGGGATTTGGGTCAGAATAAGGTGAGGTGTCTTGTAAAAAGTTGAGCCATGGGAAATTGCTTATCTTCAATTATTTTCTCCTACAGAAATGGAAATTTCATCATACGTAGTAGTCCTCTATATTTTACTACACTTTCCTTTAAAATATTGTTTTGTCCCATACTGTGCTTTGCATCCACTTCATACATCAGCCCCTTGCCCACTAATATATATACAAGAATATAGCAACATTATTACTCTTGGCCTGAGGAAATAATTAGAAAAGAGAGCACCAAGTAGGCAAACTATTAATCTACCCAAGTGCTTACCCTTGACTGTTCCTTTTTCAAAGCAGGTGAACAAACAGCAATTTTAGCAATAAGCTAAAGCAAGCTCTCATTAGGAAATGAGAGAGTTCTGTTAAATAAAGGTCAGTAGGTAAAGTAACAATACTCATTGTCTCTTGTTTATGTTCCATCTGGGCATCATGTAAACTCACTCAAATTTCTCTCCTGAGCATTACCTCACCTAGAGTTTATCCAAATCACATTACACTCCAGCCTGGCTGGGATTCCTTGTCATTCATCAGAACAACAGTGATTTTTTTTCAAATGCAACTTCTAAGAAAAGTAAGCACATTTTGTCTCTTCAGCTATCTTTCTCTAGCCCTGCAATATTAGGAAAAAAACCTCTTGACCAATTAACACAAAGGAAACTCTCAGCTTAAGAAGGTGAGTGTTATACTGTCATATTGGTTAGAAGGTAAATGAGCGAGGAAGGAGTTGATGCTTTTATGTTCTTGTTTAGTGTTAACTCTTCAGACTGATGAGCCCAAGGGACGATTCTTTGTCTATTTCTCCCTTTGTTAAAAAATAATTTATCCCAATAAGGCATTTTGCTAAAAAAGGTCCTCAAGGAGATTACAAATTATTCAGGAATATTATATCAAGTTCCAGGAGTCAGAAGTGAAGCAAATACTATAGGAAAAGTGCACAATACTTTGGGTATTTTAGTAGACAAAGAAAAATTACAAATAAAAGCTAAGAAAAGGACAAAACTCCAAGAAGAAGCATCAGTATTAACAGGGTTCCAATCTCTCATTCACTTGCTGATCTCATTGCTGATCTCTCTCTCTCTCTTTTTTTTTTTTTTTGCCAATTATGCGGCAGTTATGTTATCTTGAGCAAGTTAATGAACACCTCTGTGCCTCAGTTTCCTCCCCCATAAAATGGGGCCATAATACCTGCCACCTAGAGGTTTTGTGTCAGTTCAATGAAATCATGTAACGTTGCTAGCACAGTGCAGTGCAGAGTAGCCTCTCCAGAAAGGGCATCTGTTGTTATTGATGTGGAAGTGAGCAATCACATCAAATGCTACAGAGAGTTCAAAGAGGAAGGGCTTTGGCTTTTGGGATTTGGGATTTTCCTAATTCAATGGTGAAATGGGAGATCATTTTCCAAAACAAGGTAAAGCACCAAAGTCAGTTTCAATGGCCCTAAAGGACTGAGCAGATAGTCAGGAAGCAGATCATTCTTTAAAAGAATTTTTCTCCCCTAAAAGAGAAGTAAGAGTGAGGACTGTTGACAAAGAGCCAGTAAGGAGGCAGGAGTGGTATAGATACTCTTTCCTTGGAGAGGCTGGCCCTGAGGGCATCTGGGCAGTTGATAAACTAGCCTCTTACCTTATTTTGTAGGTTGCACATTTAATTCACAGTGAATTCATCTCCTGTTAGTCTTACAACTGTGTGTGGTAGGCGTCATAGCCCCCATTCTAAGACAGAGAAATTGATGTTCAGAGACATTGAAAGTCCTGCCCCAAGTCTCACAGCAAGTGATGGCAGAGCCAGACTTTCCAGCCAGTTCCTCTGGCTCTAAACTTCGGGCCGTACCACCCGACCTAACTGTGAACAACCCACCACCTCTGCTCCAGAGCCTGCTTCACCAAGACATGGACATTTCTAGAGAGGATTTGGGGGCAAAAACCATAGAGAAATAGCTGTTTGTTTTTGATATGCTCACTGCTAACGAGACCTTAAAAATGTCCACAGTAATACACACCATTTATTGAGCACTTTGTAGATGGCGGGCCCTTACATGACAATATCAGCAGTGGCTTGTGAGTCCTTAGTAAGTTCAAGGCAGAGAGCTAAGCATTTGATATGCATTGTCTCATTTACAGCTCAGAACATCCCCAGGAAATGAGTGCTCCTATTATTCCCATTTTACACTTGAGGAAACTGAGGCTCAGAAAGAGTGATAAGCTTGCCCAAAGTAACACAACTTGTAGGTAGCAAAGCTGGGGTTCAAGCTGAAGATAGCATAACTGCAAAATTTTCAAGCATTGCCTTTGACACCTGCTGGCCATTTGACATATGTCCTGCCCAGGTGCCAACATGCATAGGCCCCAGGTATGCAGGCCTGGACTGTGAAGTTCCAAGAGGATCATGCCTAGAGCTCCAGGAAATGGAGGGGAAGCACATGATTCATGCACAAAGGTCTTGTGGGCATCCAACCCAGGCAATCTGCTTTCCTGCGGATTAGCATCTATCTCTGCTCTCTCTAAACCCCTAATGCATGGTGCTGGCCTTCATCCAGATGCTGACCAAGGTTTACAGATGTGATTCTCAATGGTAACTTTGGAAGAATGATTAACAGCACTCCCACCACTAGCTTCTACACTGAGATGTAGTGAAAGAGAGAGTTCAGCAAAATGTTTGCAACTGATTTCAGATTTTTTCCTTAACATACCATCAAATTGTTTTTCTATTTTTCTGCAGTCTTATCTTTTGAATAACAAAATCAAAAAATGATTCTATTCTTCTGCCACCAATCTCCAAGATAATTCAGGTTGACAATCCATCTCAGATAAAATATAAATTATATCTCAATTCTCCTTGCCTAATGTCTTCCATAACCCTGTATTTATCAGTGGCATTACAAGCTTTATTTTCTCCCCATCCCATTTTCCCCAAATTGGCCTTGATTTCATCAATGTAGTGCGTGGACCACTTTCCTATAAAATCACCCTTCATCAGTTCAGGTAAAATTTGGACTACAGGTCCTTCCATTTCTGTAAGATTTTTTTGTTTTGGTAACTGTTTTAACTCAAGCAAATGTAATAATTATCCTTGCTTTTGCTTTTCTTTAAATTATAGAAATTCAAATATTCTATTTACTCTGAAAATATTGTAATTTGTATTCAACAGCCATAACCTAATAAGTTACACATTTTAAGCCTCACTAGTCTACTATATTTATGAATAAATACCACAGTCAATTCTCACAGACCCATAATGGTGTTCAGATTTCTTTCTTCTTTGCTAGGTAGTACAGAGTTTGACGTTATCCATATTTCAAAGGCATAATAAGGAGCTAAGGGTTTTGTTACTGGTAGTTCTTCAATAAAGATACGTAGAAAAAAACCTGCCTATTATCTAGAATGGATTTTTATCACTGCTTGTCAACAAGCTTCCTCTAAAATGATAATGAATTAGTTCATATTTGCAAAGGCAAATCAATTTTAATAAAACATTAAAATGAAATTCAAACTGAACCTTCACCTGAAACTTGAACTTCTAAATTGGTGTTTATCTAAAGTCAGTTAAGATTTATGACAGATATATAAAATGTGAGGTAGGAAACAGATTTGCTTTATTATCATACCTAAGTGCCATCTGGCACCATGCTAGGACAAAAAAAAAAAATCTGGTTTAGGGTTAGTCTTGGTCTGGATGTGTTTACGAGATTTGATGAAAAAATTTTGAAAGATCAATTACATATAGTCAACATAGACTTTTAGAAATGCCTATTGAAAACAAAATTAAAAAGTATACATATGGGCAAGTCACTTGAATGAAACAAATGATGGGGAATGTGCCCTAGAGACAGAAAGGGACATGACGCTGGCTGAGGATAGTAATGTCACCCAGCACTGAGCATTTTCTTGTCAGCTTCAGAGATTCTTATGGTATTAGGGGAGTGTTCAAATTGGTTCTCCAAAATAAAGCCTTGAGAGAGAATGAGGCTAGGCAGAGAAGAAAGAGTAGATAACTGAAAGAAATCATTGAAAAGGAATATACCAGAGCCAAACTGTTTTATCAAAAATTATTAAAATTAATAAGAGCTAACATTTCTTGATTACTTATTTATGAGTCAGGCACTATGCTATGTCATCTCATCCTGTTGACAAATTTGAGTAGTTTTTTTCTAGATAAGAAAACTAAGGCACAGAGAAGTCCAACAACTTGTCCAAAGTTATACAGTTCTATGTGTTAAGACATTGATTCTGTCTCAGGTGGAGCTGATCCTTATTCCAGAGTCTATGCTCTTAATCATGATTACCAAAAAATTCCAAAGCGCTCTGCATGTACAATAATAACTTTCAGAGCATATGGTTATAGGTAAATTTGGATGAATTTCTAACAGGAATTCAAACCTGAAATATTTATCAGAGTCAAA
Source organism: Equus asinus (assembly GCF_041296235.1). NCBI lineage: Eukaryota > Metazoa > Chordata > Mammalia > Perissodactyla > Equidae > Equus > Equus asinus. Next base: position 42,275,133 of record NC_091794.1, on the reverse strand, counting down.
TTTGAAACTACATTTGGTACCAAAGCACCATGCCTATTTATCATCTGCTGTTACAGAATGGACCTTAAGTCACAGTGAGATTTAGAGAGCATATAAACATTTATGTTTAAAAAAAAAAAGTTTTTTCTCTTATCAGGGCCACCTAGAACCTTCTTTAAAAAGACAATTCCTTCCTTTTTCTCTGATGTAGAGTAAGTGGTCCAACTGCAAATCAGTTTAATTCAGTCCTTTTTAACAATTTTGGGCCCCTTTCAAGAGAAAGCACTTATGCTGTTGCTTCCCCTTAAAAACAAAACTCAAATTCACACTATTTCCATAAAATACATATAATTTACATTCAGCATCAGTAGACTAGTAAGATACCAAGGTTGATAAAAAGATTGGAAGACATGCTCCTTTGCTCTCAAGTTGCTTGCAAGCCGGTATTGATTACTACTCAAAAGAAAGTGCTGCTGGCTTCCCAAAAAAATACAGAAGTTGTGTAAAGGACATAAGTTCCTGCCCTCTTCAAGTGTCTTTATCATGAATAGAAGGTGTCTAGGGAGGACCTCACAAGGCTGTCAAACAAATTCCTTCTCAGCAGTTGGCTGATAAGAACAGATGACCAAGGTCAAAGTTCTTGTCATTTTACCTAAGATTTCTTAAAGAAAATGCCTTCAGGATGAAAAGAGAGATGACACAAATGGTGGACTGACAGACCAGAGGAGCTGGCATGTTAGAAGAATGTCCTTACGAACTATAACTGAATGCCCCCAGTGCTACCTGCTGCTCAGGTTGACTCTGCAATAGGAAATTGTAAGAACAATGAGAGTCACAAGAAAGAATAAACGGAACATTTTGCTATTTTTCAGCAAACAGCTCTTCATTATCCACAAAATTTCCCCTAGCTAAGGGTCCTCTTCTCTGGTCCATCAACTCCCAATGTGTGTGCACAGGATGTGATTTAATCTAATGGAATCACACGGTGTTAAGAGCATGAGCTTTTTTTTTTTTTTTTTTTAAAGATTTTATTTTTTCCTTTTTTTCCCCAAAGCCCCCCGGTACATAGTTGTATATTCTTCGTTGTGGATCCTTCTAGTTGTGGCATGTGGGACGCTGCCTCAGCGTGGTTTGATGAGCAGTGCCATGTCCGCGCCCAGGATTCGAACCAACGAAACACTGGGCTGCCTGCAGCGGAGCGCGCAAACTTAACCACTCGGCCATGGGGCCAGCCCCAAGAGCATGAGCTTTTATATCTGGATTTGACCCCTGCTCTTCCATTACCAGCTGTGTCACCTTAGGCAAGTTACTTACTGCTTTCAGTATCAGTTTCTGCATCTATAGAATGGATTCGCATAATACTGACCTTGTAGGTTTGTTGGGAGGTTTGAATGAAATGACACACATAAAATATGTGCTGGTATAATGGGTGATCAAACCAAACTAGTCATGGTTATAAAAGCATTGTCTGTGTTCACAGAGTCCAGTGCCTCCATTACACTTTATGATACATAACCATTTCCATTGTATTGGAGCTGTGTGTATGTGTGTGTGTGTATTTTTGTTTACTCAGATTATAAGTCTGTTGTTCTTAATACTAATGCCACCCAAAAAGAGAGAAAGAGAGATGGTCTCTGATACTAAGGGGTTTACAATAAAGTAATGAAAACTGTACGTGCAGTAATATGTTTAAAAGTAGAATGTACTAAATCTCATACTAGACCTATAAAGTCCTTTAGGACCACCAAGAAAGGGAAGGCTAATTTGGACTGGGAATTTGGAGTGGCGTGATAGAAGACTGGATATTTAATCTATGGCTTAAAACAAGGATTTGGATAAGAATTAAAAGTGAGAAGGAAGAAATAAATGTCTTAAAATTTACAAAGGTAAAATAGACACAACTTGAGGATTCACAGGATATGGGGAGTGAATAAGAGAGAGAAAAGTGAGAGATAACCAGAGTTTTTAAGCGTAGAAAAGTGGAAAGACAGTGTTGGTTGAAATTCAGTAGGAGATCACAGGGAAGGAGCGGAATTGGTAGAAGAGGATGAGCTTGGTTTGGAACATGTTGGATTTGAGGTGGAGGAAAGATGTCCAGATGAGGATGTCTCCTCATGAGGTGTAACTTGAAACTCAGGAAAGGGATACAGATTTCAAGGCCATTTTCATGGATGTGATCATTTAAACTTAGGTGATCACTTTGGGGAAGAGGAAAAACCAAGAATTTGAGAGCAACTGGGATAAAACTGTGAGAAGCAGCTACACTTTGGGTACTTACAGAGATATAATTTTTAAAGGAAACTTTGGGGACCTGGGAAAGAAACCAAGAGAACACAGAATCACAGAAGCCAAGGAAGACAGATTTCACAGAGGCCATGGTGATCAGGGAATGTCAGGCCCTGCAGCCTAGGGATGATGAAGACAGGGGGACTTTGTTGGCTGTGTGGTGACCTCAAAGAAAGCCATTTCAGGACTGACTGGGAGCAGAATGATTGAGAAGGTAAAGTGGGAGGGAAGACGATGCATGCAATCGTAGCTGGAGGGACAAGGGAAGGTGTTTTATTAAGATAACGGAAGGCTGAGCACAGTTGCAGATTGATGGGAAGGAGCCAGTAAAGTGGATTAAAGCTAAGAATAAACAAAAGTTAATTAATGTTTCAAGACCCCAGCGCACCAGTTATCAACCCTTTCTGAACATTAGACTCACCTAGGACCCCGACAATAATACCAATGCCTAGTCCTGATCTGCAGAGATTCTGATTAAACTGTTTGGGGTAGGGCAGGCATCTGTATTATTTATTCTCCCAGGTAATTCTAATGTGTATTCAGGTATAAGAACCACTGGTTTAGAAAAATTGGGCATTGAATTAAGGCCACAATAGAGGGTTGCTTTTGGATGACAAGGGCTCTCTTCTTCCTCTAAGATGGGGGTAGGGTGGGAGAATAAGGAAGGGAGGAATTAAGAACAGAAACATTTTGAAGGAAGACCACTGAAAAAACTCATGATGGCTGGTTTCAGTCTGAGAAAGTAGAAGGTGAGATGGTTAGAATAAAGGGGCAGGAGTGACGTTGAGTCATGGAAGAAACTTAAAACGTCCCAAACAACTCCTAGGATTCCACCAGGGATGAATAAGGTAATTGTCCATTTACTGCTTCGTTCTTTCTATTGTTTTTGGTTGACCACTCCTCGACACAGAGTAGGCATTACGGTTTTTCTTGCTCCTCTAAGGAAAAGAAGAAAAGGAAAATTTATAAACAAGGCAGATCTAGAAGAATGGTAAAGTTATAGAGACTTAGGGAGGACTTTCAGTGGAGGTATTAAGAATGAGAAAATCTGGACTGTGGATCTAGATTTCTGTGAGATAGCTTAGAATTTGCCCATAAAGTCATCTTGGAGAGCACCTCACCCAACTCCTCCCATTTAAATGATGAGTAAACAGGTTCCAAGAGATTTTGTGATTCAACTAGATCAAACACCAAGTTAGCACCACCAAGGTACCTTGAAATAAAGTCCTCTGATTCCCACAGTGCCTGCTGTTGCTGTACACGCTCTGCCTCATGACCTCTGTGGTTGAGGTTCCCTTGAGCAAAAGGGCTGTACATCCTCTGTGAGGATTAATAAGAAAATCCGTAAATTGTTTTTAGCTCATCGCAAGAGAGAAAAAAAATATTCAATTTCTTCTTTATTGCTATTATTATGTGAACCAGATTGAATTTGCTGCGTCTCTTAAGAGTTTCTTATGACTCTCATGAAGTTTCCCATTTTAACCTAAGCCAATTTTAAATTGCCCATAGAATGCACAGATAACTGTAATAATTCAGGTGCCACACTCAGTACATTGCTTTAAATACAACCAAAGGGAAAGAGGAAAACTGGCAAGCCAGGAGAAGCAGCAAGATAAAGCCTGCAAACTGTAAAAAGACCTATTCCAGGTAATTCAGACAGGGCAGGGCATGGTGACAAGCTCAGAGGGTCTCCTGCACTACGTGGCCACAGGACACGGACAGCAGCTTAACCCTCTGGGCCTGGGTTTTTCCATCTATAAAGCGAAATGAATGAACCAGATTACCTCGCACGTTCCCTTCCATTTCTGATTGCCTGTATTTTAAAGGTTGCCATCATCCTCCAAAAACGTATTCTGAAATAGTTTACAACAAACTGCATAGACTATCTCATGGATCTTAGTTCCAGTGTTTAAAATTATAAATAAATTCGTCTCAACTTCAGTTTTCTTATTTGTAAAGTGGAGGAGCAGTGGAGTCAATATTCTCCCCGCTCAGCTCTGTGCTTCGCTGGCCTTTTCTCTGCCTTTGGTTAGCTGCACGAGGCACTAGGCTAGTTGCTGTGTACTTTGCATGGTTGAATGCTCTGCTCCCACATCCCACACAGCCACGGGTGGCGGGGCACTGACCAAGGAGCACTGTATCTTGGTACAAATGCCCCTGGGCACCTTTCTCTTTTCCTTCTTTTCCTTTATTCTATCTGAGTGTACAATACACTCTTGGGTCATCTCAGGAGCCCTGTGGGCATGTTGAAAAGAACTGAGACAGAGAAACAAAACAGAGAGTGATGTGACAGGGTGACATCAGTAAGTGAGGATCTCCCCGACAATTATGTTTCTTTTGCATTCATCCTCTGGAATTGGTAAAGGAATTGATGATGGTTGATACGCAGAAAGAAGCTACAACCAAAGAGAATGATATTGGTTTGGATGTTTCAGAAAATGGCTAGAAGATGGAAAAGTAGAGAATGCAATGTCTCCTGGCTTTGGAACTGTCTGTATGACTGCAAATTCAGGAGCAGAGGGAAATGATAATTTGTGGGATGGCTTTCTTTCAAAGGGAAGTGATTTTTCTTCTCTCAGTTAGATTTAGGGTTGTTTCTTGATTCTTGTGTGTATTTTCTCATATTTCAAAAAATGGCATGGTGTTAATTCACAAGTCTCAGGTTTCAACTCTAATATATTCGAGTTGTGTGATTTTTTTCTCAGCCTTTCAAATTCTCCGTTATTTTACTGTCAGAATTTTCTTCTATTTGATCAATTTTCTGAAAGAAGCTCTGTCTAGACATGCAAACCGAATTGGAGAATGGATACAAACGTCTAGATAACTCTAAGAAAAGTATCTTAATTGGTTGTTTTAGGCAACAAGTCTTTGATCTTTACTAGTATTAATTATCCAAGTACGTGTTTAGATCTCTAATTAATTTTGCATACATATGAAATGTCTCACACAAAGGTATTTACCAATAGTGCTACTTCATAGGAGATTTTCTTCCTCTGCAAACTAGATCATAGTATTTTTAGTGATGAGAAAATATATACAAATTCAAACTGACAGCAATTCACGGATCCCTAATATTCCAATATGCTCTGGTATAAGTCACCCGCTTTGCAAAATGATTATTAATAGCCTGACTGCAAAGTTGTTTAAGAAACATTTCACTTCAAATTAGGCATAATTTTCGTCTTTCAGATTATACAGATGCAGTGTTAAGGCCATTTTCCTTCCCCTTATTCAGTTTTTCCCTATTTAAAAAAGGAAGAAGAAAAAATATATATATATACAATGAGGACCAAAAAACTTGAAAGGAAAAAGACAAAGGAGAAAGGAAGGAAGGAAGGAGGGAGGGAAGGAAGGAGAGACAGATTTGGCAAGTAATTGGTCGGGTCGTTTGAATATCTTAGATCACCAGATAGAATACTTTAAGCCTTTCCAAAATACTTTGTACCATTTGTTTCAAACGTTTTTCTCTGAAGGGCTAATTTATTAGCAACAACAGAGGGTGTTGGAGATAAGGCAGGTGGGAACCCAAGTAATTGACAACCAATCAGGAAGTCTTTGTCTGAGAACCTGAGGGAGTAGGAAGCACTGACAGTCAAAAGGAGGGAGACTTCGATCCGGAGAATACTTCTCACAAGAACAAATAATTCAAAATTAAATTGAAGATAACATCCCAGGGAGGCGATTGCTATCCCCAACTTTACTCTTAAGATTCTTCCTCAAAGCTTGAGACTGTTGTTGTGGGCAAATGGGTCACATTGAGCCACACAAACAGAACTCAATCAATCATCCAGTAGTCAATCAATCAATCAAATCTAGATATTTTAGATCCAAAGCCCAAGTTTTCTTCCCCTAAATGTATTGACATCATTGGTTTTGTTCTCTCTCATGCTTTGAAGAAGCACATTAGCCTTCACTGACATAAAATGATAAAGGTTCTAAACATTAGCTAACATTTTTTAGCACTACGTGTCAGGCACGTCCTAAGTGATGTTTGTTTTGTCTTTTAAAGGAATCTCTGAAATAACCCTATGAAGTAAGTACTACTTTTATCCCCAGATGAGGACACTGACACCTAACTAAAGTTACTTGCCCAAGATACCACAGCTAGTGAAGAATAGAACCAGGATGCACACCCAACACTGCCTGACCTTGAAGTCCACGCCCTTACCCACTACACTACCCTGCCTCCTTAGAGACAATATTGCATTATTCTCCAGATGTTTCTGAATACTCAGAAGCCCTCAACAGAATATTAGTTTCCTGAGGCTAAAAGCCATGCCACATATTGCCTCTGAATCCCCAAAAGTGCCAAGAATAGTGCCAGGCACACAGTAGGTACTTGAAAAATACGTATTGAATTGAATTCATAAGTGAAAATTCTTTGTTCTAATGCTTTATCCTCTCGCTGTGTTATGAAACTGAGTATGAATCCATAAAATTTTAGTCATAAGGATAATGTTATTGGAACAGGAACAAGATGGCATTATGAATAATAGATTTCAATCTATTAAGCACAGAGCTACAGCCACAGTTTAACAGGATAATGCAAGGATTATTATACAATCTTAAGAGATTACTGTAAGTGGCACATGATCCACTTCGCTATCAATAAACACAAAACAATGCTGAGAAACAGGCTGTCTTCTTTATTTGTTTTTACAGGAAAGCTCTATGGAGTTGTGCAACCACTCTAGAGTTAGAATAGCTGAATTCTATTCTTAGTTCCAAAACTAAATGGCTTCATGACTCTCAGCAAAAGCTTGACCTCTTTGGGCCTAAATCTCCTCATGGAGATTTAAAAGTAGGGGAAGATCAGATTAGATGATTTATAAGGTCCTTCTGACTCTAAAATCCCATCATTCTGTAATATCGTTGCATTAGATTTCAGTGTCAGTGTAGCTGGAAATGCTCACTTCGTAATTTTTCACCTTTTGCAAAAGGCTCTGTCAGGAGATCCAAAAGGCACTTTATAGCAAAACTCAGTAGGCAAAGAAATACGGCAGCCTTTTAGCCACAAACTGGGATGCAGCAACTATAGTGTGTGTGTAAGAGGAGACGAAATTCAGTTACCTGCTTTGGTGTAGACAAGGTCAAATCTAAAATAATATCACCAAGACTCACTGTACTTAAAATTAGTGACAGTTCAGGTACAAAAACAGTTTCTAGTAGCTTCACACACAGCACAATTTTATAGACACAGACCTGGGAAGTACCAGTGCTGGCTTCTATGCCTACCTCTCTCCTAACTAGCTGTGCTATCACAGTAATGTGATCCTTCTGGATCTGGGTTTCTCCATCTTTAAGAAGAGAAAGCTGAACTGAATATGTTGTTTAGCTCTAAAACAAGTAATATTATTATGACAGGAAAAAACATGTTTTGGTATTGTGGTCACTTGCTGCCTTCGGTAGAAAGTATTTCCTGATAAACCGAGGCTCTCTTGTTGGGTGAGGAGATGATAGGTGTGCCCACCAGGTCTGGAGAAGCCAGCCCAGGACTAGATTGCTCTGTCTGCATAATTAAGAAAAAGAGACTGAGAAGCCCCAGAGAGAGGATTCCAGGGAAGAAAGCAAGAACTAGCGAAGCTAAGTGCTGGAGCTGAAAGAGGGGACAAGGGGAAAACCTAAGAAATGTAAGGCTAAGGAAAGAGGGATGCTGGGCTTTATCAACCCTCTCTTTTGCCTCCAGTTCTAAGTTGTCAATAAAGTGTACACTCTTCCATAATGCTTTGGTGCAGGTGAATTCCTTATTGTGAAAGTAAAACTCGTTAAATCTAGCTTCAGAGGCTGTGTGGAGGAATGGCTGATGTATGGGTTAAAAAATGCATTGCAAGGAAATGTGCTACAATAGATAAATCTGAATTTGTAACATGGATAGCAAAGTAGAATGAAGGATACCTCTCAACTGGGCCGTGTCCATACCGCATCTAACTTCAGTTCTGGATGTGACACTTCAGCAGGGGTCTCAAACTCAGACACCTTTAGGGGCCATGTTGAGTGAAGCCTGGCCTAAAACAATAGGCACTGATGGAAATTTGGAGCTGGAGAATGCATGCCTTGCTATTCTGAATGTTCTTCATTTTCATTCTAAGAAATTTTTTCTTTTTGTTTTTTCTGTTTTATTTAAAAACAAAACAAATAAAAAAGACATTGTGCCAAGCAAAACACATCTGTGGGCCAGAACCAGCCAGCTTGCAGTCTCTGAAAGAGTCATTAACAAATCAAAGGACGTTCAGAGGAGCGTGGATATGAAATGGTTCACTACTGTGTGGTGTGTGAAACAATTGAATGAATCTGGATGCTTTAATTTGAAGAAGAGTAGCTCCTGAGGAACCTGGTGATTGTCTTCAAAATATTTGAATGCTGTCATACAGAGAAAGCTGTAGAGACGTTTGATCTTCCCTTAAATTGCAGAACTAGAAAAATGAAGTGGCCAGCCGGCAAGGATTAAATGAGTTAATATTTGTAAAGCACCCAGAACAGTGTCTGCACAGAGTGAGCACTGCAGAAGTGTCTATTAAATTAAATAAAATAGACTTGATATTCAGAGTTATTTGAAGCTTAAATGAGTTCTGTGGTGGGTGATGGGAGGGTGAGCACCTCAAAGGGGTGGCTAGGGAATGGTATTCTAATGGATAGAAAGCCCACTTACTCTTGGAGACTACCAGTGTCCAGGCCTGGCTAATTCTCTAAGGTAACTTGTACACTTGGATTCAATTGCATGTTTAGAAAATACACAGAGTGAAAGACGTTTCTCCTCTACTGAATGGTCTTGCGTCACGTCTGACTTCTCAGACAAGACTCATCCCAGCTTCGAGATAGGAAACCACCAAAGCTGTGAATTAATTCCTCATGAAAAATAAAGTATGGGGGAGGTATATACAATTCTAGAAAGTAAAGGTGGTCTCATAGGAAGCTGGGGACTTTGGAAAGGAACTACCAGAGTGCCCCCAGAGTCCTCCAATGAAGCAGTGGATGGTACGGGCATAGTGATGAAGAACATTCAGAATTTAACACCTGCAAATCTCTCAGATCCTCCTTTATGACTTTTTGTCAGACCACGTAGATACAGACACTTTGATGTTGGATCATTCAAAATAGAAATCCATGGCTCAACACTCCAAAATCATGTAAATAAAGAGTCACAACAAGAAGACTGAGAAGACACCGGCAAAGCACTTGTAAAACATTGAAATTCTGATTCAATGAGCACCACGTACCATGAAAGGATAATGACTAATAAAGACAGTAGTGACTAAAACTAACTTTGACTGACTTAAAAAATTCAGTACTGCTATAGGTATGAATCCTGGAGTGCTGAGAACACTGCATAAAATCGAAGAAAATAAAATCTTGCATAAAATAAACAAAATAAAACACTACATAAAATCCAAGAAAATTAGACTACAATATAGCTGCTGCGTTATTGCTTTGTGTAAAGTGGAGCAGTTGGAGAAGTAAAGAGATGGGAACGAAGATTTATCAAGCACCCACTTTTGGTCAGGTACGGTGCTGAATGCTTCACATGCAGTACTTTGTCTAATCCTCACATTAACCTTAAGAAAAAGGTCATTTATCCCCATTTTATACGCAAGAAAATTAGAGCTCAATTTCATAAACTTGTCCAACTCTCATACACTTTTGATGGATTATAAATCAATAAAAACTCTTTGGAGAGTAATTCAGGAGAACCTATCAAAATTTTAAGCAGGAAAATTATTGCCTCCACAATTCCATTTGTAGCTATTTATTCCTCAGAAGGACTTTCACAAGTGTGCAAGGATATTAATTTGTAATATTGAAAATTTGGAGACAATCTAATGGTTCTTCAGTAAAATGAATTATGGTACATCTTTATTCTAGAATACTTGGAATGCAATAAACAGATTGAAGTCGATGAAGTTAAACTCATTCAGAAGGACATCTTAGAAATTTTTTTTTCTGCTTTATCTCCCCAAATCCCCCCCATACATAGTTGTACATCTTAGTTGTAGGTCCCTCTAGTTGTGGCTAGAAATATTTCTGAGTGTAGAGATAAAGACACAAACTATTATACACAGCAAATCAACTTTTTATTATAAAATATACATATATTCATATGTACACAGTAAAAGGTTTGGAATAATACATGCCAAGTGATGGATAGTATTTAGGTCTGGAGAACGAGAGTGAGGAGCTGGCACAGAAGGGACTGTTTTCTTTTTCTATTCTTCTGTATTTTTAAACTGTTTAGAACAGATCTGTGCTGTTCCATTAAAAAAAAGATGGAAAGTCAAATAAAGCCAGAGTCACACAACCAGCCACTGGCAGTCAGGATTCAACACAGTGCTTCCTCCAGAATATACTTCTAAGTTTACAGTTTAAGAATTCTCCCCTTCTGAAATGAGTTTACTCCATCTAGGGTGGAAAATGATGCAAAGCGGAATTACCTGAGAGAAAAAGTGAAAACTTTCCAAGGAAAATCAATTAAAGCATGGATGGAGGCCATGGCAGAAACCATAAATGCATTTTCCTGCCAAAGAATGAATATACACCTCTAGACATGAAGATTTATACAAAACAGTGCTGTGTCACATCAGTTTGTTTTCCCAAGAGCACCATTCTTTACAGCAGTTCCAGCTATTCCATTAAATTACCCCCACAGACAAGGTCAGGTACACAGAGCTATCACTGATTACACCACTTCCACATACGCTAGGTATCAATGCATTTCTATCTCCAAATTTAAACCTTCAGCATCTCCTCTGGCTTTTTTCAGATAATATCATGCTGAAAATCAGGATTCTAGTAAATCACATCCTCACAGTATAAATCCCATGACATGGAAAAGAGTTGGATTTTTAGAAATAGTACAATATTTAACAACATTGTTGATTACAATTATTAATGAGATGCAGAACCCTGAAACAAGGCAACCAGGACACAGTAGAACATGAATATAAAGCGCTCAAAAATATTTACAAAAGTCCGAGGATATTGAGGGTGGACAAATTAAACAGAGTGAGAGTGAATTCTCTCTTTAGAGCAGGGTAAACTCTTACTGGCAGGGGAATATCATGAGAATAAATTGAAACATCCAAAGATGGTTGAACTAGATGCCCTTTAAGGTCTTTCTTTCCCTTATAAGCAGTTCCCTTAAAACATCCAAATAGTAATACATGGGGTTTCTCCAATTAAAATACGTAAGGTTAATTTGTTAAGCCTTATAGTGGTCTATAACCCTCCCAAGGTATAGTCTTGGTCCCAATTTTTTGGTTTAGTAGAAAAAAGAAAGGAAAACAATACTTAAAATATGCAGTTCACTAAAGATATTAATTCTCTACTAGCTATGTGTAGATGTAGGTTCAAATATAAATATTTTTTAAGTCACATCTGGAAAGTTCAATGTCTCAGCATTCAAGCAGGCAGTATGTACCCACATCACACAAATACAGTGCCTGCTTGTAGACACACACACACACAACAAACATGCACACACCTACTTGGCAATTTTAGCTCAGAGAAAAGTCATATAGACTAAAACATACAAGTCATTTAAAAATTTTCTCCAAAACCAAATAAAAACACACAAGTCAGTCAATCTAACTAATACATCCTACCTCCCTCCAAAAAACCACTTTCTCTCGGTTTCCAATTTTGAACCCAATGTCAGAGAAGAGAAAAGTATTGAGAAATTTTTTTTAAAAATCAGGCAAACATTGAAATCCATCCTTTTGCCTTACATTTAGATAAGTGTGTAAAAATCCAGAGAACTCCATATATATGTTGCTCAGGTGGGGATATTTCAGCAAAAATCACTTTACTAAAAATACATTTACAATGCAAATTTAGCAAAAGTTATGAAGCAGCCTTGTGCTTTGAAATGTGTACTCATATTCTACAGAATACCCACCTAATGGCTCCAAAGGAATCATTACAGCAAAATACATTGGTGTTAGTATAATTGAGAAGCATTCATTTAAAGATAAACTTCCCACCTCTCATAGCTCTAGATCCTGAGGATGCATAATAATGAATAATCACATGAATTAATAAGATGTTTTCAAACCTTGCAGCACTTAATGGAAGTAGTTAAATCATTTCCCAACCAGCACATGGTGACTCTCTCAAAGGTGTCCCCAGCATATCACCATTTGGGGTTTCCTCATTCATTCCCATCTTCACCCTTGCCAACATTTGAGGAGAAGTAGAAAGAAAGGTCAATGTAAGTAATCAGAGCTTTTGAGTGTGCATATATGTGAATACATACATACATACATACATATATAGATATAGATATGTATTTGTAGGTCACTTAAGCAAGGTATCATTTACCAGTCAATATCATCTATTTGAAATTTACCTGAGACCTAGAAAATAAGGGGGGAAAGTCCTGAGCAACCAAAAGAACTACCTAAAGTCAGGATTAGGTAGACCACATATGTTAATACATCTAGTGGCTTATAGTAGATAATCAATAAATGATCACTATATTATCATTATCATCATTATTGCCCCACATGGCTACACGAAGAACCTAAGATCACTTATCCTAGAAAATTTCTTAGATTTAAAGCAGCTAAGAAGCAATCAGCTGAAATGGAGAACACTTTTTGCTACAGCCAGGCCTACTTATAACAGCAGAGTTACAGTTAGCATCTTGACAATAAAGGAGAAAATATAGAGAAAATTATAAAAAGCAGACGTAGTTCAAAAGAAAGAGCAGTGTGAGGCCCTTTGCAACAGGACAAATAGTTTCGAGTGTTTGAAGCCAGGGAGAGCAGCATTTAATCTTTGCAAAGCACACACTTTATGATCTTAATGATGACACTGTGCTAAGAATAGCCACTGTGGAGTCAGACAGATCTGAATTCAAACCCCAGCTCTCCCTCCTTGTGGTTTTATGATCTTGGCTGAGTTACTTAACCATTCTGATCCTCAATATACTCCTCTCTTAAATGAGGGTTGTATCTCTTCCATCACAGGAGTAGGTCTAAATGAAATGTTGAATGGAAATGGCTAATAAAGGGCCACCATATGGAGTCCACTTGTAAAATGGTAGCTATATTATTATTACCTTACTTTGCTTAAGAAAAAATAGAAATATATAATGCATTTTTAAAGATCCCTTTCAAACAATTTAATGTTATAAAACATTCATCACTTAAGGGGGTATTTTTCAGTTATCTAGAAAATTAACATATGGAAAGCTTAATTCCCACATTATCCTATCATGAATATGAAGTCTTGCTTTATAATGTAATATATAATCAGACACAGACAGACAAGCAGATACGTAATTATAAGGCAGAAAGAAAGAATAGTGTCTTTTTCTCCCATTTATCTGGATCAAAGCAAGTTCACAAATGTCTCAGACTTAAACGGTTGTTGAATAATTGTTGAAAGTGGACTAGTCACTACACACCTATAAGTGTAACTACACTAGTTTGGAAGTATATTTCTGCTGTTTCTTTCATGATACTTCTCTGTTTACCCATTTGAAATCACAGACGAAATGCGAAACCCTCCAAATACACATTTATAAATGCCAGTGATATCTTGAGCACCCACAATGTAAGAGGAAGGAATTCCTTTTGAAAGAGTACAAAACTTTCTGATGACATTCATGCTATGACCATGGGGATATTCAATCAGTTCAATAGCCAGAGTATTTCATAGCTCTGAAGAGGAATAGTAAAAGGAAAGAGAGAGAAGTATGGAACAACCAGTGGCTCTTCCGAGCTTGAAAGGCACTTGAGGAATACCTACTGAGCTAATAAATAGATTTATCCTGACTGGAATGTACAGAGAAGTCTTTAAGATGATAGATAGATAGATAGATAGATAGATAGATAGATAGATAGATAAAATTAGAACTTGTTTCAAAATAATTGAGTCTCTATTTTTCAGAGGTCTGGATATAAATGACAGAAACACAACTCAAACACATCCATGCAAATATGAAATGTATTGGCTTAGTGGGTAAAAATGTCAGCAGTTGACTTTCTTTGGTAGCCCTAGATCCAGCTGTTCAAAAATGTTCTCTCTTCACTTCTTGGCTCCTTTTCTTTTGGATCGGCTACATATTCCAGAAATTTCTCTCCACCAGCAGCTTCAGACTTACATAGACTTTGCCCTCAGAAAAACAGAGAGGATCTCTCTCCAAACATCCAAATAATTACCTCAACAGAGACTCTAAGTGACCCTACTTGCATTTGACTGGCCCTTCACTGACCATGGTGACCAGTCATAACGGTTAGATGGATAGGGCATTCTTATTTGCCGCCTTCACTCATGTGAGCATATCTGTGGGGGAAAGAGAAGCAGTGCCCTTTGAGTGACAGTCTTACCAGAACCAAAGGTGAGGGAAAGGGGCAATTTCCAAAACAAAAGGATGTAGGAGAGACAAAATGATAGATGCCAACTACAGTTCTCTACTATAATTATTTTCATATCCTTTTTCGGTTCCCCCTTTGAGCCTGCAAAATATTGTAGCCAGTTGTTTACACGCCCCAGACCTCCTCAGGATTTAAGCTTTCTCAGGGTAGGGGATGTGTTTTCCTCACAATGTGAGGCATTGAACGTTGTAGGCACTTGCTAATTTAAGGGCATACAAAAACATTTTGTGAACTATAAAGAATTATACAAATGTTAAGATTTAGGGGGATAGATTTAATTGTATTTGACCTTCTGAGATAGTTAAAAACAGAACTTCTGTCTCAAAATTCAGTGATTCTAGGAGATGATGCAAAACTGTTTCTGGCAATGGCTTCCACATCTATGCTTCCTTCAACTCATATCTTTTTATTGCATGCCTTTTACCTGATTCAATCATAAAAGAGCTAGAGATAAAATGAAAAATCATGTTATTACCTGGAAGTATAACTCCTATAGTACCCATTGCAATATTGTTTCCCTGTTCCTGGCATTGAGCACAACACCTGAAATGTAGCCACATCTGCTTTTTATTTTGTTAGTTATCACATCCAGTTTGTCTGCATCAGCTCTTGCTCCTATAGATGATGCTTCTCTTAATACTCAAAATGAACTGGTTTGTGGTCAATCCTCCCAATATATTTTGAGCCCGCTACAAGTCATCACTATCTTGAAAGTTCAATCTCTCACTTATTTTTCTAAAATTTCATTTCTAAGCTTCTCTCTTAAGGTTTCCTGGTTTTCATGTATTTACAATTATGTTAGGGAGACAAATTATAACTCTCTAAAGGAGGACCATGCTTTACACATCATTTTTTAGTCAGTCACTGTGCTCTGGCACCAAAAAAAGGCCCGTAAAAGTGAATTTTTATTTAGTCTGAGAAAGGAAAGACTGAGTAAAGAAAATGTGAAAATATTTCAAGAAAGATAAGACTAGAAAGTCAAGTCTCATTAAAAGGAACACTACAGCAGTAAAAGTTCAGTGTAATTAAAATATTTCCAAGCTGTCTCTGGACAGTGACCAATAGTAATAATGCCTTTTGCTCTTGCGAAAATAAAAGTTTCCTTTGTGAATAACACAGCATAACAAAGGCTTTATCCCTCAGTTCTTGTCTGCTTAATTCCTAATAACTACTGTGGAAGAAAAAAGCCTGAACACTTGATTCTAGAGCAAAGAGCAAGTGGAAAGAGGAGCAGAAGGCATCAACTACAACAGCAAAAACCTCCTCACAAAGAAATGACTGTCAAGAGAAATATGAAATGTAGCAGTTTTATTTTTTACAAAGAGAGAAGGAAATAAGTAATAAAATCTATGGTTCTGCCAAGAAGAAAAGGATCTTTGATCAAAAAGGTATGCTATCTTACATTACAATTCACACAAAAGTTTTACCTTTATCATCTCAAGAACTATATATTTACCTATATCACTGCAAGTACACATCTACTGGAAGCAGACATTATATTTTTTTATCACTTTGCAGATTGGGAAGCTGAAATTCAGACTTCAAGTGTTTTTCCCAAGAGAGAAAGCTGAACATCTTCTGATTTAAACGTTTTTGCTGTTTCCATAACATCACGTTTGCCTCTGTTGCCCTCCACAAATTAACCATATACTTTTAAAACACCTGAAGCCCTATGTGTTCTTTGAATAAAATCTCTAATTCATTATAATTTCATTTTGTCTACTTGTAGTTGCCACACATGTACATGTCTAGGTTATAGTTTTACTCCTCAATCAATTTTTCTATAGCTCCCCTTTTAATTATCATCATCTAAAGTGTAGATGACACCTAATAATTTACATCATGTTAATTGGAATGAGATATAAATTAAGGTTATGAAATAAAATCTCAATTTTTTCTTATGATAGGTGCTTAATAGTATACTATATAAAAGGAATTGGAAAAGTGTGTTACACAGTGAAATGTGTCATCATTCCTACAGTCAGACAATTTAGATCAAACACAAGTTTTATCATCAATCTGCAGCATGGATGAGAAATAAGGACAGAAGGTAAAATCTATGTAAGTGTGCAAGCATGAAAGTCCTCAATGAGCCTGTATCCTAATTATGAAGACAAGGAAGATCCACTTAAAACATTCTATATGTCTCTCCTTTCATGTTCACCTAAGAAGGGAGGAAATAGCTTCAAAGACACAAGTTCCATTACTTAAACTATTTTTATGATATAGGCTACTCTGAACCTCTCAGTTCAGTACGTTGGACAGCATCTCAGCTTAAAAAAAATACAGAGCCATCTACTGGCCAGGAACCTGAGGAGTCTTGGTACAGTAGCAGTTGGAGTTTCAAATCTTCAGATTCTAAGATGAAGGAGAAAAACAAAATTCTTTGTGATGCTCCTTTTTCTGCAGTCAATTTTTTTTCATCATAGTGAAGTCTATGGATATTCATTTCAGTTCCCTCAAACAGGACACGCCAGTTCGTGCAAAAAAAAAAAAGTGACTGACTAGTTACTCAACAGGGCTCTTCACTTGGGCTCTAATCAGTTCTATATGATCCTGCCATAGTAATTACTTTCCAGATAGAGAGAGCATAAAAAATGGCTAAGCTTTTGAGTTTGCCAGAGTTACAAATGCTTTGAAGTTTCATTGGAAATGCTTTGAAGTTCCAATCCTAGTATTGATAATGTATCTTCCCAAGCAACTTCTAATAATATAACTAAATATTTGGTGACTGAATGTTGAAGGAATAGTTGTAAGTGAGGTGAACTATGTGGATGTGTGAATCTACGTTTTCCCTGTGGATGTAATTTTACAGCCTAATTGAACCACTTAAATGAACAAGTGATATGATTCCACCTGAAATTCTCCTTCCTCTGTCCAAAACCATTTTCACTAAAAATAAAAATAAACCATGTGCACTGACCCATCCACACTTTCTTAGTGTATTTTCCATGTAGCTAGTCCTAGAAAATGTCCAATTTGCTTGGAGAAATAATTGTCATGTAACATTTGTAATGGTAAAATTTTCAACCCAGGTGCCATCATTCATAAAAATAAATTATCACATGTGTACACCAATTTACCTAGTAACAGATCAGAAAGGGCTAAGCCTGGAAATAGTAAGATAGTTTCTGGAGTAGATATTTGTACTTAAGCATTTTGAAGAAAGTTTCTCTAATAATGCTTTACGATCTCTTGCTATTGCTATTCCTCAGGAATATCTCTCTTTGAAAGCATGCATAAATAAGCACTTTTGTACTTAAGACATTATCTCAATGAATTCTCACAGTGACCTTCTAAAATAGTTAAGGCAGGAGTTGGTTATTCCACCTTAAGGATGAACAAATTGAGTTTCAGAGAAATCAATTAACTTTTCAAAGTCACATGACTAATGTGTGCTAGAACTGGGTCTCAAGTCCAGTTCCATGGACTCAAGCCCTATTCTACACCAGTATTCCTCATCTACTTACGGACACACATATCAGACAGATCTCCTCATGAAGATGAATAATAATCCAGTCACCTCTCTTTTCCCATGTGTTCATGTATTCTGCAGTGCATCTTCACTTGACTTTCCCCCTGCTAATGAAGAGAAGATAGGGATAGGCAAGTAGACAGGTATTTAACCATGTGCTTAAACTTGTTTTAGCTAATAACACTTAATTTCTGAACTTTAAAATTGCTACGTATGTGAAAAGAATAATAATAGCGATTGATAGTAAAATATTATTTCTCTTACAATCTTTGCTCTAAAATGCTCCGACAGCTGGTTCTTTGAAAAGATAAACAAATTGACAAACCTTTAGCTAGACTCACCAAGAAAAAAATAGAGAAGTTTCAAATAAATAAAGTCAGAAACAAAAGAGGAGAAATTACAATGGAAACTTCAGAAATGCAAAAGATTATAAGAGAAAATTATGAAAAGCTTTATGCCAACAAATTGGTAATCTAGAAGAAATTGATAAATTCTTAGAGTCATAACCTTCCAGAACTGGATCAAAAGAAATAGAAAATCTGAATAGACCAATCACCAGTAGGGAGATCAAAAAGTAATCCAAACCTCCCAAAAAATAAAAGTCCAGGACCAGACTGCTCCCCTGGTGAATTCTAAGAAAGATTCAAAGAAAACTTAATACCTAGCCTTCTCACACTCTTGCAAAAAGTTGAAGAGGAGGGCAAGCTTCCTAACTCATTCTACAAGGCTAACATTACCCTGATACAAAAACGAGACAAGAACAAGGAAATTACAGGCCAATATCACTGATTAACATTGCTGCAAAAATCCTCAACAAAATATTATCAAATTGAATACAGCAATACATTAAAAAGATCATAGACCATGACCAAGTGGGATTTATTCCACGGATGCAGGGATGGTTCAAAATCCACAAATCAATCAACATGATACACCACATTAACAAATTAAGAATAAAAATCACAAGATCATCTCAATAGACAGAAAGCATTTGACAAGATAGAGCATCCATTTATGATAAAAATTCTGAACAAAATGGGTATAGAAGGAAAGTACCTCAACATAATAAAGGTCATATATGACAAACCTACAGCTAATGTTATACTCAATCAGCAAAAACTGAAAGCTATCCCTGTAAGAACAGAAATCAGACAAGGATGACCACTTTCTCCACTCCTATTTAATATAGTATTGGAAGTCCTAGCCAGAGTAATCAGACAAGAAAAAGAAATAAAAGAGATCCAAATTGGAAAGGAAGAAGTAAAACTGTCACTATTTGCAGATGACATGATTTTATATATAGAAAACCCTAAAGAATCCAACAATAACTTTCAGAAATAATAAATGAATACAGTAAAGTTTCAGGATACTAAATCAACATACAAAAATCAGTTGCACCAGGAAAATGCAAATCCAAACTACAATGAAATATCACCTCACTCTGGTCAGACTGGCTATAATTAACAAGACAGGAAACAATAAGTGTTGGAGAGGATGTGAAGAGAAGGGAACCCTCCTACACTGCTGGTGGGAGTGCAAACTAGTATAGCCAGTATGTAAAACAGTATGGAAATTCCTCAAAAAATTAAGAATAGAACTACCATATGATCCAGCTATTCCATTGCTGGGTATTTATCCAAAGAACATGAAAACACAAATGTGTAAAGATACCTGGACCCCTACGTTCAGCATTATTCTCAACAGCCAAGACTTGGAAACAACCTGAGTGCCCATCAAGGGGGAAGCTGACTACAGTATGATCTCACTCATATATAAGAGATGAAGACAACAGCCATAAACACACACATATATACAGAGATTAGGTTGGTGCTTCCCAGAGGGGAAGGATGAGGGTGGAGGGTGAAAGGAGTCACTGGGAACATGTATGTGGTGACGGATGGTAACAAGTCTTTGGATAGTGAACATGATGTAGTCTACACAGAAATCAAAATATGGTGATGTAGACCTGAAATGTATATAATGTTATAACCCAATGTTACCTCGATAAAAAAATAAATAAATAAAATGCTCTGCCAACACATATCAACTTGAGAAATCATCTCCCTATCCCATCCTTGCCCCCACTGAAGCATCTTTCACATTGTAAAACTCTGGCCTTCTTATTCCATTCTTAAAACCCCCTCAATGACTCCCTATTGCCCTCAAGATAAAGAATAGACTCCTCAAGATGACCTTCCAAGCCATCCATGACACAACTCTCCTTTCCTCTCCCAACTCCTTCTCTTTTCTCTTTCCAGCTAAACTAAACAATTTTGCTATCACCCAGGATAGCCCATATCTTTTTAAGTCAGCTTGCCTTTGCCCATAATCTGCCTTCTTTCTTAAAGATCCTTTTATTCCTTTTCTATCTGAAACTTCTGCTTTTTCTTCAAACCCAGTTCAAGCATCAGTCTATAAAACTCTGAGCGTTGTCCCACTCTTCCACAAAGCGTGCTTGATGACTCTCTTCTTTGCGCATATCTAGATTAGAGTTAACTATTAGGTTCTACTTTGGCACCTACCATGGGATTTTATACTAGTTGTTTGTGGGTCTCCTCCTATGTTTTATCTTATTGCCCCTGTTCCTAGCACGGTACATAGCAAGATATAGCAGGTCCTCAATAAATGTTTACTGAATAATCAGTGAATTCATGAATATCCATCGAACAGAGCAGCTAAGGAAACAGAAATTCATTGATTTTTCTCAAGGGCAGAATGATCCAAAGACCAAATGTTATCTAATCTGGTCCTTCCTATAGCCCATTCTAGCTGATATTAATATAAGATTACCAAGGATCTCAAACACATGACCCCTGTGTATGATAATATGGTTGTTTAGAACCTTAAACCTAGTGAAAATAAAAAGGGAAAATTTATTCATCATACACAAAATTCTAGTGTTCTCTCTCCTGCCCTTGAGCAAAACTTGTAATCTTGTGCATTTTGTTTGTTGGTGTGCTTTTTATCTTCCCTCTTCAGTTCTGCATCTTTAAAATTAAAATAGCAAGATGAAACAAAGGGAAATTCTAGCATTTTTGAGGCAAATGCAGATCCCATGGATAATGACCTTATTCACCCCAGACTCAGTCCTCAGAACACCACTTACATAGTAAGAAAAGACATAGTATGAGAGACTACGATTTTGAAGAATAAAAATCTAAACAAAGGCTAGGAATAACTAAAAGAAGTGAATCTGGAGCTAAGTTTACTGATTTTATAATTGGATGCCTATTTTAAGTGTTCCTTTTGATCATTTATTTAAAAATTTATACAACAACATGGTAGGTTCTCTGGAAACTGTTGTGGATATTGTGTGGGTTATAAAGTAAATATAACAAATATAAATATTTGAGAAAATATTTATATACAAGTATATTTGAGGAAAGAATATTTTAAATAACAAATCCAAAATTTACAATTTAAGGTCTAATTCATTAGTATAGATAAGTGCAGTCAGAGTTCATGGAATTTCTTTACATTGACTTAAAATTAGTTCAATATTTGAACAAAGATTTTATTTAGCAACAAAGTTGTATGAGGCATGATACTAAACACTGTGAGAGATAAAATAAACAGGACTTAGTCTCTGGCTTCTAGACGCTTTGTGTCTAGTAGCAAAGGTAAAGCATTTACACAAATAAAGCTTGTGATGCATATTAAAGGAGGGATCAAAATGATAACCAAGTACATAGTGAAACTCCCCACCTGGAGGAAATCAAGAACCGCTTCATAGAGAGGAATTGCTGCCAGGAACAAATGGCATAATATACATTAAAGCACTCTGCAAACTGTAAAATCCTGTTCCCATGTCAGATGATTTTTTTTCCAAGAGCAGAACGGAACATGTTGCACTCTAAATTAGACATCAACAAGGATGGGTGGATTAGGCACTTTCAGATGTAAAAACAGAGGTCCAGTAAAGGCACAGAAAGTACTAGCTATTATGAGCTATGAAGAATCAACTTACAGACATGTAGAAGCACAAATCCAAGATAGTAAAGAGACCATCTGGTAAGAGTAAGAAATGACAATAAAATGGCTAAGAATCCAACCCCACGGGATTATTTATATGGCAAAAGCCAATATGAAATAAAGGATGTAAAGTCAATTTTAGAAATAAGGGATCATGATTATTACTAGAATAAAGTAGAGTGAAGGGAAAGACATTGAATCCCAAGCCAGATAGGCATCAACTAATCTCAATTTTTGGAAATTGTGAGTAATCCAAAAACACTTACAATATGTACTCATGGTGTTCAATGGAGAGAACATTACCAAGACTGAATTTCACTGGGAAAAAACTTTATATTCATATGTTTATGTCATCTTTGTTAGGAATATTATTTAAAATCAAAATCTCTTCACTTCGTCTTTTATTTAGCCAAACTGCATTATAATTTCTACAACTGTATCTCACAAAAATATAATTTTTTGTCAGGAGGTTTTCCCCAATTAAAGGTTACATTCTCAAGTCCTACTACCTTTGCTACATCACCCAAAGCTCATGTAAAATCAGATAAGTAGCATGACCAAAATGTTTTAATTGCTTTCTTATTATAGGCGTGATTATATAATTACAAGATCGTGGATTGTCAAGTTTTACAAATACAGATGGAAATCGTTCAATAGGTCACTTTTTTCAATTGACCTCTTCCCACATCCATCACTAATTCCTCTTCACAAGTTAATTTGCATTGAGCTTTCCTCTGCAGAATGATCTGTTTTTTCTATATCCATTTTTCTACATCTCCTTTAGACCTTCCAGAAATAGGAGAACTTTGTATATGATTTTGTTTATATGTACATTTATAAGAATTAAACAATAATTTCTCCTGGGAAACAGCATGGTATGGAGAAAGACTGGATTAAATACTACTTTTACCGCTAAATAGTTGAGTGACCATAAGGAAGTTATTTAATTTTTCTGAAATTCAGCTCCTCAATGGTAAAATTCGATTGAAAGAGATGGTATATGCAAAACTTAGGACACAAAATAAGAACTCAATGATCTCAGTCCTTTTTCAAGATGGAATAATTTTCTGTACGTCCAATTGATTATAGGAGGAAGCAGAAATAGTGAGCTTTGAGTTCAGTACAACATATGGCTTAGAACTTTAAATGAACAGTCTTAAAAATACACATTATTTACTTGTTAGATGAAATGGCTACCTAAAAGTTATTAATACATATTAAAATGCATGTTTCAGAAATAAAAAGTTATTATAAAACTTGCTATTATACTTACAAGATAATTGGCTGTTTAAAATATGATCCATTTGCTATTGCATGTCAGAAAGTAATGTAAGCAATTACATTAGTTTATACTAATCATTGGCTAAATCTTATTTTCTCATCTAAACCAGAATTAAGTTATACAAATATAAAAAGGAAACTCAATAATGGTAAGTTTCAGTCTCTTTTTGGCTGAGAATTTATCAAAAACATTATTTAATTTAGTAGTTGGAGATGATATTCTGTGATCATAAATACTCAGTTCAGAAATTTGAGCTATTATTCTCAAATGACTGAGTCATAAAATGTTAAAACAATAATGATTTACCTTTGATTGGATCTTTCACCATGATGACCTCAAGAGGATAGAATTTGGAAGCAAAAGGTACATTTCCTTCTGAAGGCTGAGATTTACTCGCTGTGTAATCCTGGAAAGTTAATTAACCTTTCTGAGGTTCAGAACTCTCGTTTGTAAGAGTGGGAATAATGCCTACCCTACTTTCTTCACAGAGCTACTTTGAAGAACAAATGAGATTTAAAAGCACCAAGAAACTCTGAAAGACTAAAACAGAAAGGAAGGAACCGGGCAGAGTTAGTGGCTCTTTTGAGTTCCCATAGCAGGCTGTTCACTGCACTCCATAGTATTACAATTATCTGCTCTCAAGGCCTGAAAGTAGTAAAAGAACAGGAGGAGAGTAGAAAACTGGGATCTGTGAAGCTCCAGAATCAAACATCTGCCCCCAGCCATCAAGAAAGCATGGGTTGAAATCATTTGTTTCAGCAGAAGCAGTGTTATTTTTGTGATGTTTTGTGATGTCCACCTTCTGCAAAGGAACTAACAAAGGAGATCGATGGGGGACAAACGGCAGCTAGCTGAGAGGCTGTCCTGGCGGATAGGGTTAGCACCTCTGCTTCAAGAAGGCGATGAGAGGGGTGGCTCATGGTTTTCACATTCCAGCCAACAGACAAGTTTAGTGGCTCCAGAATAGCCCACTGTCCACCATAAAAATCCCTGCACAAGAATGGGACATTGGTCCAAGGTTGAGTATTAGAGGATTCTTACATTTCTAGGCTGAGATACACGGGGGAGGCTAGTGGGAGAGTGCAGAGTCTCCTTCGGCGCAGGCAATACTTGCTCTGATGTTACAGGAGAGATCCTGTTCAATCTCTTACACGTTCTCTCTTCCTCCCTCCCTCTCCAAGAACCAAAGTTTGTATAAAAAATCATCCTCACTTCTTGATTTTGGACCCAATAGTCATATTTCTACATTAGTATCAAGTAAACAGGACTGACTCAAATGCAGTCGCTTGATAAAGGGCAAGTTGATTATGACACCTGCTGTTTTCCACTGGCAAAAGATTGTAATACCTCCCTCCATCCGCCTCAGAACACAAACAAACAGAAACCCTCTGAGGCAGAGCCGTTGTTTATATATTGTATTTGTGTGTACCTACCTACAATGGTCTTACTTCTAACAAGGAGTGTGTGTCTGCCAACATTTTCAGATTTAGCAGCAAAGCTCTTCTTGACAGACTAAGAAAGGGGTCCACAGAGGAAAATTCATCATCTGATTAAGGCTTTCAGGCAAATTAAAACTCTCTGGACAGCATCCTCTTTCCTTCACTTAGATTTCAGCGAACAGAAAGTAGATTATCTCTCCAGGCAATTATCAATTCTAAAAGTGCTTGCGGTTTGAAGACTTTGGCAGAACTTGTTGAAAACAGCATCATCATGATACACTTGTACAAACTCTAATTTCAATGGCTCTTTTGTCCCACATGATGCATGATGAAATTTATGAAGGTCTGTTTTCCCCCCTCAGGGTCATTTCTTCTTTTTTTTTTTCCACAGAGCCAATCTGCATCACTTAAGTCCAAACTATTATATTAGCCATCCTTTTCACTAGACTAGAGAACTTCTTTTTAATTGTCCATATCATGGCCACCATGCATCAAAGGTAGGATCATTATTTTCCACTTATTTTCTCTTCTAGAGACCCAAATTCTTGTGGGAGGAGTTTTTAGGGTTGGAAAGAGGAGAGAGTCAGAGACTGGGAGCGGGTTCCATTGTTGGCAATTTGATCTGGGTCTTTGAGTATACAAGGCTGGGACACTGCAGACAATACTGTATTCGGGTTCAGTCTGACTTGTTTTCCTTACAGATGTAGAGTGGACTGACTGGGACTTGATCCAGAAACTTGGGCGTCCGATGAAAGCTGCCTGAATAATTTGGCATTGTTGTTATTAAAGCAATATAATGCTAGTTTTCTGGTGCACGGTGGTCTCACTTAAAACATATATAAACTGCTTTATTAGAGATTATAGCACTATTGGGAGAGAAAGCAAAGTGATCATTTATATGATAATATGTGCTGATAATTTAGGAATGATTCATTCTCATAATGTTCCAACACTGCCACGTAAGTTTATTACTTAGTGCGTATGGTGAAACAGAAGCCCCATCCAGAAAGTAAGGCCTTTTAAAAAACAATCTTTAATTGACTTTTTTTTCTGTATGGTACAGTGCCATATAAAACTTCGATTTTAGGATGTCAGGATTGCCACAACTCCCCTTCCTGCTGTTTCTCTGCTCTGTGCTCTATGCTCTTTGCCTAGTTCACAGAGACTGGGGCGGCTGTCATGGGCGCATTAATGGAGCAAGAGGGGATGTTGTGAAGGGAATTCAAGCTTGGAGTGGGGGATTTGACTACATGAATTCTAAGGTTCTTTCCAGCCATGACTTTCTCCTGTCCGAAACAAGAGGTGGAAATAATTTCCAGCTGCAAACACCAGCAGAGACCCAAATTAAAAAGGAATTTTGCGACATGCCATTGGATGGAAAAAAAAATAGTAATTGTGGTTACAGGTCAAACAGGGAGTCTGAGAGTGGACTATTTTAGTCAACACTTTATTTCAGCTTAAAATAAATCCTGGGTCTTTAAAAGTCAATTTCTGAAGGCAGTCTCTTGGGTTACAATCTTTCTCAGAAGTATATTACTGAAGATGAAAAAAATAATCTCTACTAATAAAATAAGTAGGGCTGATATTAGGTAAAATTGTATAGTGGTTAAAGATCCTACTGTAATTTTTTTCAGCTAGATAGTTAAAGACAAATATATTTTCTTTAAACATTTTTATTTTTAATGTTTTTCTGGTAGCCCAGATAACATATTACCACATGTCCTTTGCATTACCTTTACTAGAGGAAACCATTGCTAACATGTTATTGAATGTTTCTTTGTATTTAAATATATTTTGTGTTAGAGTTTTTAATTTTTTATAGTCAAATGTGACGATCTTTTCCCTTATGGTTTTGGGGTTTGATGTCAAGATTATAAAGTTATTCTCTCATACTTTTTCTAGGACAATGTAGCATTTTGTGTTTAGAATTTAATCTATCTTGAATTTGTTCGGGATGACGAGAGGAATATTCTTTTTATTTTCCTCCAAATGGGTATAATAAAATCGTGTCTTCTTCCTTCACTGATTTGCAATGCCACAGTTCTCATATAAGCATAGCAGCTGGGGTGGAGGGCGTGATCTGCGCCCTATTCTGCTCCATTGGTGTATTTATCTATCCCTCTATTGATACCATGTGGGTGTCAACTTCTTCAGTTTTTGTTGTACTTTTTTCTATCTACCAGGGAAAATCTTGATTTAACCATTTTAAACAGATAACCCCTAGTAAATTTTCCAGCAGAAATGAATTATCCTAGGCTGAGCCAAGGCCTGGAAAGTGTTGGAAATAAAGGGTGGAAGACCACTGGAAACCAAGGATCTTTCTCCCTCGAGAAAGAGAATTCAGTGTGTTGATTAAATTTTCCAGTGAACTTTCTGTCGGAGGTTTCTAGGTGACTCTGCCTGAGCCCACTGGGAGATGGCAGGTGGCAGAGCAGCTGCGGGGAAGATAGTCTTGACCAGATTCACACCCTGCCTTTAAGGAGCTCATAGCCTAGCAGGGAGAGGCTCCGAGATAGGAAAGGAGCTCATTTCAGCTAGGAGTTGAATGAGAGGTTAAAAACCCTGCCACCATCACCTGAGGTAAAAGCAGAAGAATCCTATCATTGAATAATTCATTTAACTAATGGGATAGATAAAAGACCTTCAGGAAACTTTGAGTGGGAAGATGGAAGAAAGTAACTAAAACTCTACCCTAGGAGTATGTTAGCAAACCTCAAAGGAGCTTTTCCATTCACTTCTCACCACATATTCCTCTATGGAAGCAAATTGGTGTTTGTAGAAAGGAGACCTCTGTTAAAATAATGCTCTTTGTTAAATGTTTATTATATACTAGAAACACATACATCGCTATGTAATTTCTATTTTTGAATTTATAATTTTATTTTAATTGTACGTATGTGTGCCAATACATCTTCATTTATTTGTGACAGGCGCCCTGTGAGGTAGCTATTATGATTTTCATTTCACATTTGACACCCTGAGGCTCAGCGACCCAGCATCATCAGACTACTAACAGGACCTTAGGCAATTCCTGCACAACCCTAACCCTCAGGCTCCTCATGGAGAAACATGAGGATCTATTCAAAAGACCTTTGTGGGTAATTTATGAGATAATGCATATAAAACATATAGCACATGGCCTGGCACATAGAAAATGCCCAATAGCTACTAACTGTTCTGGTCACACAACCATTAAGTGGCCAAACAGAGCCTGTGTGAATAAAGTAATTCCCCTCAGGCTCAAACCAAACACTAAATTCGCATTTGGTTGTTGGGGTTTGTTTTAAATCATCTTCTATAGCCTTAAAAAAAAATGATCCTTTAGTAAAAATAAGGGTAAGTTTATCTTAAAAGAAAATTATTTAGGGACTGGCCCTGTGGTCAAGTGGTTAAGTTCACACGCTCTGCTTCTGTGGCCCAGGGTTTTGCCAGTTCGAGTCCTAGGGTTTTGCCAGTTCGAGTCCTGGGCACGGACATGGCACTGCTCATCAAGCCATGCTGAGGCAGTGTCCCACATGCCACAACTAGAAGGACCCACAACTAAAAATACACAACTATGTACCCGGGAGGCTTTGGGAGAGAAAGAAAAAATAAAAATCTTTATTAAAAAAAAAGAAAGTTATTTAAAGTATAAGCTCATTATGAAACAAATGTAGTAAGTTTTCACTCCAACATTTCAACATCACAGCTTTCATTTCCCAAGCCCTCCAGTCAGGTCCATAGCAGGTGTCCAGACCCCAGATTTCTGACTCGAGCACTAAAAATTGCTCTAATTTGCCAGCCTGCTGAACCCACATTCAGACACTGAAAACTGTGCTCATTCAACTGGTTACCACCTCCACAGCCCATGGACAACCTCCACAGACAATCATGGTGGCTCAGAGACAGCCGGCACATCAAAGAGACTCACCCCTCAGCTTTCATTCAGCGAGCCTAGCCAGGGTCCACTAGCATCTGAAAAGGGACTGTGTGAGGCCATCTGGAAGGGCGGTGAACCATTCAGGTCAGAGTTTTACAACCTGGGCCAGAGTAGCCATTTGATAAAGACTTGCTGGTTAATTGATTGAAGTGGCAGGGCCTTGAAAGCTTGGTCTCAGAACTCTATTCTGCCATTGCCTAAAGCAAGAGGCCCAAAGAAAGTCATAACATTTTAAATTGTGCATTGTGAGCTGGGGATCTTTTTATGATCTCCTTATCTAAACCTACAAAGAGATGAGATCAAGTCGGATCTGTTTCCATATCAATACACTAAAAATAACTGCCCCAAAAGTGTGACAGTGAGAGAGGAGGGTTGGCATGAGATTAAAAAGTCATCCCATTGAGATTGAAAAGATTTAACAAAAGAAATTGCATCTAACTATTCTCATTCTTCCTCTTACCCTTCTTCCCTCTCTTTTTTTGGTGCTAGAAGGACATAGAGACCACAGTCAATTGAGAGGAAAGAAGGGTGATTGGGTATTTTCAAGAAGAGTGGGTGAAACAATTTTATTTCTCCATTCGTCACATCCTCTTCTTTTCCCCTTCGTGAACACACTGTTCCATTCAAAAACTGAACATTAGTTTGTTTGACAGTGGATTTGGGAAAGGGAGGAGTTTTTCAAAATTTTCAAATTTCAATTTTCAAAAATGGATGCTTTTTTCTGTTTTGTATTTATAACTTTAGTTTCTGCCATAACATAACATATAACATAATCACATTAAAAAATTTTTTGGAAAATTAAGGGAAAAAAAATCACCCCTTGTCCCACCATTTGGAAATAATAATCGCTGACATGTATTGAGAACTTTCTATGTGCCAGGCACTTCACCAAGAGCTTTATGCCTTAGCTTGTTTAATCCCCAAAAAGCGTTATGAAGTAAGCAGTGTTATTATCTCTTATCCATAGTTGAAACTAAGGCACAGAGTAGTTGAGTAACTTGCCCAGAATCACACTGTTTGTAATTAGTGAAAACAGTATTCAAACCCAGAAGTCCAATTCCAATGCCCATGCCCTCAACCACCTACTTTCATCTAATACTTTTATCACTTTTTGAAATAAAGTTAAAATTATACCACACTTACAGTTTTGGAGCAGGACTAATATATTCTTTTTCTCCCAAACAGGGAGATTTCCTGGACTCTATTTAAATGAAAGAAAAAGCAAGTCTACTAACTTTATTTCAAAGTGCTCTATGATGCTGCATGAGCCACTAAAAACAAAGAACATAAGATAGTGACTGAAAGTGAATTGCTTCACAATTTTGCCAAGGGAACTTGTTAAAAATGGTGCAACCTAGAATGGTAGAGAGGCTAATATCTCAGGAATCACCTTATGATGGGTTTTTATTAAAAGTAATTCTCATCCTCTCACAGTCAATCCTACACATCTGAGAAATGCCAGAGAAAAATCTCAAACTTCCCCACATACAATAAGTCTGCAACGGTTAAAATCAATAAAAATTTGTTTGAGGAGTCAACATATACGTGGGTTTGCCAAAAGGAACAGCTGACTGAAAAGTTTCACACCGCTTGCCTTGAATTGCTCTGATCTCCAGGTTTTCATTGCTTTTCCCTTCTTAAGCACTCATTCTTTTTCTAGAACCATAAACTCTACCCTGGGAGCTTCAGGTCTGCATAAATCAAGAGCTTGTGGCTTCCACTTCCTCCAGAAACGTTCCTCATGCTCAGCCCTGGACCTTCCTGGGGGGAGGTAGCGCTGCCTATCTCTCCTTGATTTCAACCAATTTCCCTAAAGAAACAAACAATGAAGAAGGCAGCACTTAGCCAGCCCTTCTTATGAGTACAAAGAGGCTATGCAGGGCGAGTTATTATAATCTGGTATCTGTCTCAAGGTGAGAGGCAGTTTGGCCTCTGGGGGAAGAGTGCTGGTCCCTGGGCTCTAAGTTTGACTGTAAGGCCCCATCTCTCACCTGCCATAGACAAATGCCTTAACTTCTTTGATCATAGTCACTGCTCTCAAAAATGAAGGCACAGACTCAGTGCTTTCCTGTGAACCCCTGGGGCTGTGATGTAGGAGGTCAGGTCTGCCAGTCAGCAGGTTGAGAAGATCAGGCCCAGCCTTTCCCTACATCCTAGCTTCATTCAGAGCAGCTCTGCTTTCATCTTTTTATATTTGAGCATTCTAAATAAAACTTCATTTGGGAAAAGGATTCTGCAGCTAATTTTTTTTTTTTGTAAAAATGACTGGATTAGATGATTCCTAAAGTCTGTTTCAGTCCTATGCATTTTTTTCATAATAACCCAATTCAAGTTTGTATATTCCACGCAAGGCCAAGAGAGTGTATTCCCCCTCATGTCAGTAGCACACATTGTTTTCCACAGGCCTTTTTTTATTTTTATTTATTTTTCTTTTTGCTTTTACCAGCTATATTTATGGAGGGTCTGAATCGCCTTAATCCCATCAACAGCTGTAGATCATGTTCAGGCTACATAACGTGTGACCTCTCACTCACAGCCCTTGAGCAAAGCATTTCCGAGACATAGTTTGACCACAACAATTTAGACTCTGGGAAACCAAGAGTTTAGCGGAACACAAAGGCAATACTGATCAGCCTCCACCTCCCCCAAAGGACTGAGCACATCTGCTCTCCTAAGGCAGAGGTTCCTTGAGGACACAGATGTCATTTAATGTTTATGTTTATCTCAGACTCTCTTAAGGAATGACATGTATGTGAAATGCATCAAAATTAGGAAAGCTTGATACTTAGGGCACTAGAAAGGGGGAGTTCAATTTGCGATTATCAAGTTCTATTGGCATCAGCCATAAAGGGCTCTGTGATGGCCTCTGTGTATTTTCTATAAAAGGAGATGTTAGTAGAGAAGAATTTTTTTTTAAAGTAGGATCTGTCAGCCTAAAATCTGAGTAATGCTATGGTCCTGGAAGGTCTATATGTTTTGGTAAACTCATTGTTTACACCTGCATGTTTCGTTTCATTTACGTCACCCTCAAACTGTGGCATGTAGACTGTCTATATTAGCATCATGGCAGGAGGTATTTTTGAAAAGTGAAGGTTTCTACTGAATCAGAGTCTCTGCAAGAAGGGCCTGTATTGTTAGCATGCTTTCCATGGCTTCTAATGCCTACCCAAGTCCTTTGCTTTTGTGTGTGTGTGACGCCTTTGCTGTCATATGGCCTCAGAAAACATCACTTATGTGTTCCAAATGTGTTGGCCACCAAAGTTATGAGGTTTGGCAAGTCCCTTCATCATTCAATTTCTTTTTGTAAAGATGAAGTAGTGCCTGTGGGGCCCTGGGGTTGGGGTGGAAGTATTGTAGACATATGTAGATGTATGTAGATGGAGGTGGGTAGATGATCTCTAAGGTCCCGCCAACTGGAACATGCTATTCTTGATGCTATTTGGGTTCACTTAAGCTTGGAGGCCAGAGCAGTTTATTACTTTTAGGTACTTTTCAGTTTGAGCTAATATCCATTAAATGGAACATATTCAACCTGGAGAAACAGAAACTTCTTAAAATATTTATGTACATATTTATGATGTGTGAAATGGAAAATGATACATCTGGGAACAAGTACCATAAATGAAAAAAGCGTCTAATAAAATAAGCTAACCAGTTAGAAGTCATATATCACCTGACTCAGTTCTTCCTAGAGGGGCAATCGAATGAGATCTGTCTTGAAATCCACAGTTAAATATTTACTAGATTACTAGAACATCTAGCCAGAGAATATTGCATCAAAAGATATGATTTGGTCCTTTATGAACCTCTTTTTCATTGACTAAGTTAAGCTTCCTAAACTGTTTTCTAAGTATTTTTTTGAGTCACTGGTCTGAATTTTCCCCACCGATATCTACTCTGAAAGCTTTTATTCTATTGAGTTTGACCAATGCTTATTATTTTTGACCAGTCGTGATTTAATGTCTATAGAGTGTCATGTTCTAATTCCTGATACTGTCTGGATCATCTTCTTCTGTTTCCCATGTCCTTGCTGTGGATTGGGCCTTTAATATCTCTTGCCTGTGCTGTTACGATGTCCTCCCAACAGACCGTCCTACCCCTTTCAATACATCTTCCACTCTGAATTCTAAAATTCAAATCTTATGTTGTTCTTCTGCCTGAAACTTTGTATAGGTTACTTATTACCTATTGGAATAAAGTCCAGCCTCCTGGACATGGCGTGCCAGACCATTCACAAGCTGGCTAAGCCTCTGGGCACAGGCTTACCCCTAAAGACACCGAAATTCCAATTGTGCTAACTTCTTTGAGAGCCCTGACTTCGAAGGTGCTGCTCCCTCCTTCTGGAATGCCTTCCTCCCTCCCTCCTCACATGCCCAATATGCCTGGTATATTTGATAATAGCAGGGAGGCTACTGAGGCAAGAGCAAAGTGAGCAAGGGGAAGAATTTTAGGAGAGAAGGTGGGAGACAGAAAATAGGGCAGATCATGTAGCACCTTATACTCTGAGTGAGATGGAACATCATTGGAAGGATTATAGCAAAAGAGTGACATAAGCTCTTTTGTATTTTAACAGAGAGCTCACTCTGACTGCTGGGGTGAGACTGGCCTGTGGGAGTGGGGACATGTGAGAAGAGCAGAAGCAGAGAGACCAATTAAGAAGAAATTACACTAACCTAAACAAGAAATTAGTGTGGAAACAGTGGAGGTAGTGGGAAGTAACCAGATTCTGGTACATTGTGGAACTAGAGCCAATAGAATTCACTGATGAATTCGTGTAGAGTATGACAAAAGGAAGAAATCAAGGATGACCCTCAAGTTTTGGGTCAGAGCAATTGGAAAAATGGAGTAGCCATTTATTTTAGCAAGAGGAGAACATTTGCAGGGGAGGGTAGCAAATTAGCAGTTCAGTCTTGGGGTGTTGAATTTGAGGTGGCTATTAGATATTCAACTGGGGATGCACTGTAGGCAGTTGGATGTATGAGTCTGGAATTTAAGGGGGAAGTTGCATCTAGAGAAATTAATTTGGAAGTTGTTAACATCTAGGCATTATTTACGAGTATAGATATACAGATGAATGTTAACAGAAAAACTTTAAAAAGTGAGATGAATGAAAGAATTGTACTGATTGAGAGACCAACTTGCAGAGTAAAGTGAATAATACAAAAGTCTTATATCAATATCCTTCAAGGGATTTCATTTTTCACTTTCTTCTCTTATGGAAAACTTGTGGCAACTCTCATTTCCAAGCATACACCCCTAATGAAGTTTTTATTAGGCTATTGTACATACAGTGAATACAAATATCTGTTTGAATATTGAATGACTAGTATCTTCTTATTCTATACCTTAATGGTCTTATATTTGCAAAAATAAACAAAAATCAATACATTAATATGATGAGGCTGTCAAGTTTTAGATGGTTACCATGGCTAAAAGCGGTGTTCAGGCACATTAAAAATTCCTCGTACCCTCACATGATGGTTTTTACAATGTAATTTATCATCCATTATCGCTCTTTGACTTTGAACTTCATGACATCCATATACCAGGCAGATAGGCATTATTATCCCCTATTTAAATTTGAAGAAACTAAGGCTCAGGAGGTAAAGTCATTTATGTGAGCTGATGAATAGACCTTCCTGGCTGGAATCCTGGTAGTCCAACAAGTGCCCCTCCACTTCTGCACGTCACCTTCCTGAGGAACCCAGAGTCTGCCCCATCCTTAGCCACAGTCCAATAAAACTTTCACAGGATAGCAAGCAGCATGTGTCCTTTTCCACTTCGTAGTGAAGACAGAAAATAAATGGGCCTTACTCGATACCATTCAGCAGGTCAGCAACACCACGTATGTCACAGATCTGGGTTTAATCACCAGAAACACCCTCAGGAATGGAATCTTGGGCCTTCCAAAGCAGCACGTGGAGGAGAATGAGGACCCTGAGAATATGTCTGGACTCAACTTCCGCTCAACCACCTTAGCCCTTCGTCAGCCCCTGCCACCTTAATGCTCGGATTTGTGCCCTCAGAATTCCAGGAATACATTTGCTCCCCACTCATATGTGACATCTCTCCATCATTAGCCTCCATCTTGGACACATCCCCTTATAAACTATGTTTCTAAGTCCTACCTGCACACTCTCCTGCATCCTGAAGCAGATGATCTGTTTCCATTTTAATAACCTCTCCTCAACAACAACAGTGCAGAATAAGAACAAATACCACTGACTTTACACTTGCCTCACACTTAGCCTTTGCCCTTGAGATCTAAGCTGCCCAAGAATCCTAACCAGAAAGACATTTTCTATTTTACAAATGAGGAAATAAACTCAGAATGACGTGACCAAACTCCTAAAATCACATAGCTGCTAATAATTGGGAGAATTGAGATATGAATCCACGTCTATATTACTCCAAAGTCCAAGCTCTTTCCTAACTCTGTGCTCCTGCCTCCCCTCATCATGACCCTGCCCCACTCTCCATAAGATGATATCAACATAAGCTAAATTATGGTCTATTTTTCCTCTCTGGATGAAGTTAATTGCTTCTTGTTGCACACTTAAAAGAACCAACAAAATTTTCCATGGTCTTCACCATCTTTTATCCCCGTGTCCCCACTACCAACCCCCTGGGGACTGTCAAAAACTTGTTGGAATTAGTGAAGTCCAGGAATGAACAAGCTATCTACAACAGTGAGATTGAAAGGAAATTCCATGTGTCTAAAAGCCAAAAGATCCAATTTTGTATCAGGCTCCAAATCTGTTTCTCAAACACCTTCCATAAATCAGTACCAAAATCAAAAGATATGATTTGTAAGAGGGCCTCTTGCAGTTAACACATCCATCCCATTGTTTGTTTCAAATCAAATTTTGCATGCGGCCTATGGCTGGAGATGGGAGAAGAGGGTCAGCAGGGTTTCTAAGCTCAGGCTCAGTCTTCACAACTGTGCCTGCCATTACTCTCCACACAGATGCCAGACATCCTGGGGATGCTCATAAAGGAATAGGGTTAGTCACACAGTCTCAGGCTATCTGCCCTAAATAGGCATCATGGGGAGGAGTTTAAGTCACAAGCTGACATTCTTACGCCTCTCGACCATAATGGATTTTTATCACATCATAAAGGAGCTCCTCAGCCAGTTGGAAATCATTGCCTTGCTGAATCAATTATGATTGCAGGGAACTCTAGAATGTGATGTTGATTGTGATGTTAATAGGTACAAAAATACACAATGTGCAGCTCAATAACCATTCCATTAATGTCTAGTTTAAAGTTTATTTCCGATATCATCATTATGAAGGAGAAAATGACCTATAGGACACAGCACTGGGAAAAGCAGAGCTCACTTCTAAGCTCACATCTAAAAGCCACTTGCTTCTCCCCGGCTTCATTCCTCACGAAATGTGCACAACCCTGAGTTTGCACAACCAGGCCTACTGAATAATCAAAGGGAAAGTTTCGACTGGGATGAAATTGGCATGCAAAGCGTGAGAGTGGGGACAAAGTCACATTGTCATTTCCATTACTGATGCAGTGATACAACAAACACAGCATTCACCATGAATTACATTAAGACTCCTGAAGCAGAAATATCAGAGGTGCTCGCGTACCACTGTGTCCGTAATTTCACATAAATATCTCTGAATGATGTGCCGCTCATCATCACTTTCTGGACCGCCATGCGTTGTTTTACATGGTTATGGGCAAGGTATTTAGAAGCTAGTTTTCATCTTTCCCCCTCTGACTGAGCTATACTGATCAAATCTGGCTCTACTGATAGTCTCCTTGGCATCAATTCTCTCTTTTGTGTTGGCTTTGCAATATTCCAAATGTTAAAATTTGGAGGGAGAAAGAATGGCAGGAAAAGCAAATCATGAAGGCTTAACAAGAACTCAGATTTTTAAACTTCTAGAGGGATGGTAGTTTGATGGCAAGGAATCTGGAGCAACACAAGACAACAAACAAGGCATATAGACCTCAAATTTCTAAGTAGAGTCTGACACCAGCCTTAAAATCTCTACAGAGTGCACAGTCACAAGCTCAGATTATCTGACTTTTTAGCTCCTCTCTCTCCATCTGAACCAAGAGAGCAGTTCCAGGTGAAAAAGGGTTTGGTGAGATGAGTTGGGATTTACAGAAGATTCTGGGTTTGAGTCTATTCAAGTGATAACTCCACAGCAGCACTTTTCTGAGATGCAAATTATAGAAAATTGAAGTCTGTAAAGCACTACATAATATGAACTGGTACATAGAGGGAGAGTGATCAGACTGCTTTGGAATCTGATGGATGTTTTGTTTATTCATTCATTTGTTCATTCACTCATTCTTGTAAGGAAACTTACCCCAGGGATACACATCAATAATAAGCCAGACAGTTAGGGAGAGAGAAAAAGACAAAGCTATGATCACAGTAGAGTTTGTTCATTAATCAGAAGAGAGAGGGAGGGAAAGAGGGGTAAGGCAAGGGAGGAATGAAATATGAAAATTGGTGATAATTGAGCTGTGTTTTGAAGGTGGAATGCCAATCTGTCAGGGGATAGAATGGAAAAGTCCAGAGTCAGAGGAAGCAGCCCAAGCAGAAGGAGGAAGGAGTTCGAATACACGTGTGCCCAGGGAACCTTATTTGATGCAAGGTGTGTGGGGCCATGTTGAAGTCAAGCACAATTGGGGAAAGGTCAAATTATGAGGGTCTTGTAGCACGTTAAGGAGTGTGTCCATATTCCTCTAAGTCAGTTGTTCTCAATTCTGGCTGCACATTACACTTGAGGAGTTTCTGAAATATACTCAGACCCTATCCTAAGAGAGTCTACTTATTTAGTTTAGGGAAGATTCTGAAGTGGCAATTTTCAGTTACCAAGGTGCAGCGGGGCTGAGCACCACACTACAGGGACAGAGCTATGCCAAGAATGTTTAAGTGGAGAAATGTCAAGGTCAGTTTTGTGTCTTAGAAAGATAAGTCTAGCAGATGTGTGGAGAATGGATGCAGAGAGGTGGAAAGCAGGTAGAAAACTAACATAGTCTATTAGAATAGTGTGCTTACTAAAACTCTAGGGTTTTACAGAGCTTTAGCAAGGGTTATAAAACATCTGATTTCAATTTATTTTTTAAAACATTTGTTTAATTACTGCTAAAAAGAAGAATTGACCAAAAAAAAATCCTATGTAATATAGATCAAATTTTAACACATCAGCAAGGATTGAATTTATGTCTCCAATTTAATTCAATATTCTCCTGAGATCTTTAACTGGCGAATAGCCTGGAAGTATATGGCAAGCTGTTTAAAAGAAAGAGGCAGGAGGGTGGGGATAAAAAGTCAGCAGGCTACAGAATTTTTATTTTAATATTGTACAACTTAAACAGAACAGACAGTGAATGTTAAGAAGAAACAGACACCCAAGACCCCATTTTTCAAATATTTCTATTCCTCAAACTCATTCTCATGCATTGACTTCTTTTTTTAACGTATATTTATTTTTTTTAAAAAATTGTGGCAAAATGCACATAAGATAAAAGTTATCATTTTAGCCAATTTTAAGTGTACTGTTCACTAGTGTTAAGTATGTTCTCATTGTTGTGCAACCAATCTCCACAACTTTTTCATTTTGCAACTGAAACTCCATTCCCATTAAACAGCTTATCATTTCCTCCTACTCTCAGCCCATGGCAACCAGCAGTCTTTCTGTTTCTATGACTTTGATACTCTGGGTACCTCATAAAAATGAAATCATACAGCAGTTGTCTTCTTGTGACCAGCTTATTTCACTCAACGTAATCTCCTCAAGGTTTATTGATGTTATAGTATGTGTCAGAAACTCCCTTTCTTTTTAAGGCTGAATAATATTCCATTGTAGGTATAGATCAAATTTTTTTTATCTGTTCGTCCATCGATGGACATTTGGGTTGCTCTCTCCCCTCTCAGCTATTGTGAATAGTGGTGCTCTGAACAAGGGTATGCAAGTATCTCTTCAAGACCTTGCTTTCAGTTCTTTGCGATATGTCCCCTGAAGTAGGAGTGCTGGGTCATATGGCAATTCTATTTTTAATTTTCTGAGGAATACATTGACCTTTAATAAGTAAGCTACACATTGGAAAATAAATGCATCCTTATAGAAAGCAGCTTTATCTATTTTATAAAATAGAGTTCTACGTAAGAATTTATTCAGAAAAGTTGGGAGAGGAGGAATCTGCTGTTTTGGAAAGAGAGAGAGAGAGAGAGAGAAAAGGAATGGGGACCACAGGACAGAGATGGTAGGAAAGGAGAGCAGGAGCAGATCAGAGAGGTTAAGAATTGTGTTAAGTTCTCTGGGGCCTCCCTCCCAACCACCACCCTACTTTTTAATGATTGTGATCCTGTGGGGGCTGCTGAGTTGTGTGAAAACAACACAAGACTCTCTGGAGAGCATATCTTGGGGTCAATGTACATCCCTGTCCACAGCTGACTCAGATGGAAAGCTGCTACAAAGATTATAGAGAAGTCAAAAATTGCATTATTTTCCCAGCTCTTCTCAGTTGGGGCCTTCCTTTTAAATCACAGATATAGAAAGTGGACAGAAAGTTGTCTCGTTCTATTTGCCTGGGGGCCTTGTCTCCTCCTCTGATATTCCAAAATTTACAGCACCACCAGTAAATTCTGCATTTCCTAAATTTTACCTTTCAGTAAAGAGCTTCCTATCTGAAGTAGAGAGCTAACGTGGTACTCTCAAACAATTAGTCGGGGTCAGAAAAGAACAAAGGCAACAAAAGGAAACCATTATGCAAATACCCGACCAGTAATTGTCTGCCCTCCTTGAGTAGCCTTGGGAAAGAATGGAGGAAAGGAGCTGCCTTGTAGGGTTTTCTGCCAGACTGAATTATTAGACCTCTTTATAATTAATAACAGGCTTCATAATTTTTCCTCAAAAGGCTTACTGACTATCTTGATATGGTTGGAGGAGGAGGGTGTAAGAAGGATGGATGGAGACAACCCCCTGGTCACCAGTTCAGATGACTTACCTGGTACGGCAGAGGCCTGGAATATAGGGTAAAGTGCAGGTTTGGGGGATTAGAAAAGGTGGCCCATCTGGAGTAGGCACAACCTGGAGCTATAGGGAGCGTGAAGTCAGAGTGAAACAGGCTCAAACCAGAATCGTTCGTCCAAAAATCTTTTTTGTGGATCACCTACTCTGTGCCTGGAATAATCCTGGCTGCTGGGTATGCTTTAGTGAATAGAACAAACATGGTCCAGATCCTCAGGGAGTTTCTAGAGGATGTGACAGGAAAGTGATCAGCAATTATGATAAAGGGGGTCAATGAAAAATAGATGCTGTCACAGAACGCTATGGGATACTTAGGACAAGCCCCTATTTGAGCTCAGGGCATTGGGGGAGGCTCTCCAGAGGAAGTGGCATCTAAGTAGATCCTGAGGGATGAGGAGGAGTCAGCTGGGGGAAGAGGAGGAATGGGTTTCATGTAGAGGAAGCAGCACATACAAAGGCCCCATGGCGGTAAAGAGATTCGCATGGTGGATAAAGGATAGTAGTTCAGTAGGATGAACATGAAGTGAGTCAGGCAATGAGACTGGTGAGGTCCTCACACTTTGGTGAGCACCAAAGCCACCTGGAGGGCTTGTTAAAGCACAGGCAGCTAGGCCCACCCCCCAGAGTTTGTGATGTTTAAGCTCTGGAGTATTTGCATTTCAAACAAGCTCCCAGGTGATGGTTATGCAGTTGGTCCAGGCACTACCTACTAAGAACCACTAATATAGAGAATATAGTGCAGCTAGGATTAGAGGCGGCTGGAGGCACATCCCCCCAGAAGTGGCCGTTGTAGTAAGTGATGGCAGCAGCCTGGACCAGAGGGGTAGCTGGGGTGATGGAGTGGTATGTATCAGAACTGCAGAGCTGACAGTTCTCAATGACTAGCTGCATATTGAGGACAATGGGGTATTCAGAGTGTAGAGCAGAAGGATTGTGTTACTGGCTGAGGCAGGGAAAGAAGGAGGAGCAGATTGGGGGCAGAAAATGGCATTTGAGTCCTGATGGTATTACGTATTAGTCACATAAGTAGAAAATAATAATCAAATGGATATTATTTCAAACGTATGTAAAGTAGGTAATCAAATGTATGTTTTTTAGGAACTAAAGGAAATGGAAAAATAGACTGGAGACATACGTTAAGGTTGACATAGAGATTGAAGCTGTAGAAATAACCCAAAGAAAACGTGTAGATGAGAAAAGAAGCAGCCTTACAACAAAATCCTGAAAGGGAAGGAAAAATTGATAATTTGAGGAATGGGCAAAGAGAAAGCCAAAAAAAGAAGACCGAAACAGTTGATCAGAGAGGCAACCAGAAGTGCCCGAGAAATGCACAGAGTAAAAGAGAGTTTCCAGAAGGAGGGAGCTTTACAAATGCAGAGAGAGGAAAACAAGAGAGAGTCACCACATCCCCCGGCTTTAGAAACAGAAAGTGTTGTGAGCTTGCCGGGGAGGAGTGGGGCCAGGTGCTTTTGCTGAATGATCAGGGGGTAATTGGATGAAGTCCCTGGCTGGTGGGACCGTCCTCCGTGCGGTGGAAATTCTATTGTGAATTGGAAATTCTACTGCTGATTCTCTAGTTTAAGCACTTAATTCCACGTACAGGGACATTTGAAAATGTCATGTCTACAGGAAAGGAAACTCACAGGCTGGTAAGTGAAACTGACGTTGCACATATATTGGTCTGAAAGGGAGATAGAGCCTGTAACACAGTTCAAAGCCCCAGAACGAGAGTTCTCACACCAAGGAGACCCAGAGCCATCTCAAGTCACCGTGGCAGCCTCTTTCTGGAGAAGCTCAGTGGGCTCACTGGACAGCTACAGCTCTGCTCACTTCTTGTCCTTGGGGGGCCTCCTGTTTCTGCTTTTTTTCTCACCGCCTCGTCGCAGCACGCTCTCACCCCTGCCCACCCCTCCCCAGTCATCTCACCCCTGCCCACCCCTCCCCAGTCATCTCAGCCCTCTGGGGCAGAGCAAATGGGATAGCTGTTCCTTGTTAAATGTAAGCACTATTTGGGGGTGAGAGAATTAAACTAGAGGACAAACACGCTGCTGGAGGGAAGTGTGAGAGTACTGGGCGGACAAGACAGACGAAGGCAGATATGATCGAGAGAAATTATAAAATTAATTCCAAAATACGGAAGATAAAGCCACAAACAGAGGATAACTGAATATCATTCTATACAGAAACATGATGAAAGCAGCAAATAAACCTGGAGGATAAACACAGTGTAACCCAGAACCATGAATATTTTATAGCCTACAGCCAGCAGCACTTTGAAATGTCTGAAATCCACATTACTTTCTCCTCATAAGCTAAGTTTGCCCTACTGTTTTAGTTCAAAACTTCAAGTATGATTTTAAATGTTTTATGGATACTTTTTAAACTAAAGAAGTCTAAATGTAATTCGCAAGTTTGACCTGACAAGATTTGATTTTTAAACTTAGAGAAATCCAGAAAATCTCGTTTTAACCATACTTCATTGCATTCTCCTTGCTATGATGAGTGAACAAATCATTCATCTGACTTGTTAGAAACTAACGATATTTATTTTGAAGTTACTTGCCTTATGAGAAAGCCCAGAATCTGGTCCTGTGGCTGGCTAATTTATCTGACACAAAGTAAATCATTTAATCTATCGGTTTCCTAGTATGTAAAATTACTCCATGTAAGGTCCTGGCTAGCCTAAGAATTCTCTAAATATGACACATTATACTGATAACTCTAGCATAATAGCTTATGACCAACAGAATCATAAAGTTGACGAAAGCTTAGTCATTATCAGATTCAACCCACTTGTTTTACTGATCAATAAAAAGAGGCCCTAAGAGATTTAGTGCCTTGCCTACTGTCAAGTAGCTTTTTAGGACCTGATCCAGAGTTGGATTTAGGACCAGTCTATTTCTACAGCAGCATATGGCTCTTACAGAGAGGTGAAGGGGACACTAAGGATTGAACGCAGAAACTCGGCGGTGAGTCAGGGGTAAGGGAAGGGACAGAACAATGGCAAATGGGATGGATTTCTAGAAGAAAGATCTTTTGACCAAGTTCTAAGGAATTTTGAAATAGATGAGGGGAAGTGGATAATAAATTAAGAAATCAACAGACAAGAAGAATTGTGGATGGGCTATATTACAGCATGCTTAAAACTAATGTTTTTGTGTTTAAAATGTCTTCAAACTTCTTCAAACCTCGGGTCACAACAGTGTGCTAACTTCGTGTTTTTAAAGTGTGCAGATTTCAGGACTACAATTAGACCGATGTGTTTCTCATTCTTGGCAATTTTATTTTGGTGGAGAATTTATATATAGGATAGCCAAGGTAGAGAACAAAATAAACACAATTATCACTTCAGATAACATTAGTCCTTCAAAGTCGTGCAGAAAATGTGTGTCTGTGTTATATGTTTCAGGTTTGCTAACTGATTTATCAACAAATGCTGAAGACTAGGAATTCATTCATAATTTCTGAGGTCAAACTAGTGAAGATCTAACACGAGTGGTTTCCTTCTATGCTCTGGTATCTTGTTAACGCAGTCCTTTAAAACCAGATTTTCTTTAAAAGCTTTAATGAAAAGAGTAAATCAAGATGCATGGGATCCATGTTGCGACTCAGCTTGCAGGAATGCCATTTCTGTGATAGTTCTAGGGTTCTCCTTTCAATGAAATTTTAATGTGGATGTGGTAGGAGACCCAGGGAACACGAAGGGAGTAGGAGAGCTTAAAAATATGAGTCTATATTATGAATCATTCTAAACACACAGGAAAATATATATTGAGGAGAAATAAAATTGTAGATTGTCATGGGATATAGAGGCTCAGAGGGAGATAAGAGCAATACAGACAAGATAAGAAAATTAAATTCAAACTTCTAAAGGAAAACAGCAAACAGCATAAATGCTTTGGGGAAAAATTGTACTTCCAAGAGATTTTTAACCCAAGAAGCGTTTTATAGTTTCACCCACAGTCTGGTAAAAATCATTTGATCTGTCAGGACATAGTGTTTAAGTTGAAATGCTAAAAGTGCCTCTTATTCTCTTGTATACGTAGGGTTGGTTTTATAATTCCCATTTCACAGATGGAAAATCAAAGAAGAGAGTAAGCTGTCATGATATGCCTACAGATTTACAACAAGTCATTTGTGAAAATGGAAAATGAGACCTACATATCTTATCTCCCAACCCATTCCTTTCTCACTAGACCAGGCCAGAATGGAAACCAGATGGATAATTCCATTTTCTTTCCTAGAGAGATTTTAGAACTAGATAGACCTCCATCTCTCTCCCTGGGGAAAGGTGGCATGGGGCAGGGGAGCCAGACATATTTTATTTTTTCTGCTTGCTTAGATATTGGCACTCTTTAAGGGGATTTTTATTGAGTGTGTGTTATATTCTAAAAGGAACATAGAGACAAATAAGAATTATCCAAATTACTATGATGCAGAAATAATTATTACTAGCATATTGGAATATTTACTTCTAACAGCTTGTTAGTTTGATTCTAAAAAATTTGTTGTGTGGGTCTGGTCCAGTGGCATAGTGGTTAAGTTCACACACTCCACTTCGGCGGCCTAGGGTTAGCCAGTTTGGATCCTGGGCACAGACGAATGTACCGCTTATCAAGCCATGCTGTGGCAGGCGTCCTACATAGAGGAAGATGGGCATGGATGTTTGCTAAGGGCCAATCTTCCTCAGCAAAAAGAGGAGGATTGGCAGCAGATGTTAGCTCAGGACTAATGTTCCTCAAAAAAAAAACTTTCTGTTATTCTAGAGCAGTGTTATCACCATTTAAAAAAATAATAAATACTTCAAAAAATACAAGGGTGAAAGTTTTAAAATAACCTGAAAGAAAACCCATCATCCAGAAGAAATCAACCTTGACATTAAGAAAATATCATTCCTGATTAATTTCAAATGCATGTATACCTAGAGAAAAAAATGATAGATTTTTAATAAAATTACAGTCATTTTATAGAT
Source organism: Equus asinus (assembly GCF_041296235.1). Lineage (NCBI taxonomy): Eukaryota > Metazoa > Chordata > Mammalia > Perissodactyla > Equidae > Equus > Equus asinus. The sequence continues at coordinate 42,230,423 of NC_091794.1, read as the reverse complement.
GGCATTTGTAAGTAAAAATAATAAATTTAATTTTATTTCCTATAAATAAACAAAAATTAGAAAGGAATTTTTAACGAATATCAAATTATGTTCCTACAAGTTCAAATTCTTACTTTTCCACATTTAAAAAAACCCAAATCACCCCAAACTTGAGTGGTGTACATTGAATATGTACAGCTTTTTACATGTCAATCATACTTCAATAAAGTGGTTTGAAAAAAATCAACACTAATAATACAACGTTTTTACTTGCAGCCACCACCATCATCATCATAAATATTGCTATTATTTAGGGCTCATCGTTTTTCAGGTACTGTGCTAAGGTTATCTTTATATGAATTATCTTATTTTACACTCAGAACCCATCTGACCACATATGTGTACTGAACCATCCTCCCTAAAGCTTCTCTAATTTCACCCTATTTCAAGAGGAAGACAGACCAGCTGCATAGCTAACAGGACAGACTGAGGGGGCCTCATTCTTGCATTCAGGGGCCCAGCATGGAAAGTTTTGACACTTTCTCCCACTCTCTTCGTGCCTCCTTCTCACTTATAACTCACAAGTGAGAAATAGGGAGGTTAAGAGAAGGTAATCTGTCTGACTGACAAACAGAAATCTATTTTTCTAAAATTAAAGTTACCAAAAGAAAAACAGAAGGAGTTTTGGAAAAATCTCAGTGCCCCTGTTATTCCTTGATCTTCCTATTGCTTTTTAAAGCCTTTCTCTTACATATTTTGTTCTCCTCTGACTTTGGTCTCAGCTAGAGGAGAGGCAAAGAGAAAAAAAGTGGAATTTGAATTGGGATGTCTCCAAAAGGAAGGGAAGATACCTTTTATTGTATGTGTACTATGTGGCTGGCCCTCTCACACTTATTATTCCCTTTAGATTTATGGCAAGGTAAGAACTATTTTCCCCACTATTTGGATAAGAAATTGGGGCTAGGAAAGATGAATGACTTGTCCAGGAACACACAGCCATAGATGAGTAGAGCTGGGATTAAAACCAGCTGGCCCCATGGCCTAGTGGTTAAGTTTGGCACACTCCACTTCAGTGGCCTGGGTTCAGTTCCCAGGCACGGACCTACACCACTCGTTGTACATGGGTTGCCATGTTGTGGTGGCGACCCATGTACAAAATAGAGGAAGATTGGCAACAGATATTAGCGCAAGGAAAATCTTCCTCAGGAAAAAAAAAGCAAGCTCTGTTTGATCCTAAAGCCTATGTTGTAGAAAGGTTTCTCTAACTACTGGTCAGTGTGAGGAAGCAGTAGCCATCATTGATTCTCTCAGCTAACACTTGTTACACAGCTACCATGTGTCAGACACAGTTTAGGTTCTGAGTATGCAACGTAGAGCATTGTGACCAAGGGGATAGAAACTTAAAGAAATACCCAAAGCACCAAACATGTCACTCTTGGCAAAGAAGGCTGCTGGGTGGAATTATCAAAGATTTATAGACTAAACACCAAGAGGGATGGGAATGCTCTTGGGCTTGCAATCAAGTTGGGAGTAATGGATAAAATAAGACCAACTCTAAGACATTTTATTATGAAGATTTATTAGAGTATGAAAAAACTAGGCCTCAAGGGATTTCTGCATACAACAAGTAAGCTAGAAAAATCTTGGGGCCGGCCTGGGGCATCATGGTTAAGTTTGCACAGTCCACTTCCGTGGCCCAGGGTTCACGGATTTGGGTCCTGGATGCAGATCTAACACCGTTCGTCAAGCCATGCTGTGGTGGCATCCTGCATAAAATAGAGGAAGATTGGCATAGATGTTAGCTCAGCAACAATCTTCCTCAAGCAAAAAGAGGAAGATTGGCACAGATGTTAGCTCAGGGACAATCTCCTTTACAAAAAACGGAAAAAAAAATCTAAATTCAATCCACACTTACATGTGGAAATAGGGACCACAGAAAACATAAGTGGATTTAATCACCATCATCTGCAAACCACATTTTTACTAAAGCTTCCAACCTCCTTCCTTGACCCAACAAATTGCTAAAAACACAAATTTGCATTTCTTGGATAATTTTTACCGAGTCTTAGAGTTGTTTTCTTGCGGGAGAAATGGACACCTGTTGTTTCTTATAGGCAGAAATATGATTTCCTTTAGGGGCAGAAAGAAGTCTTTTATATAAGAGCACCCCCTCCTTCTCTACTATATGCTTTATCTCTCAGCTGAGAGCAGACGAGTCATGGGAAAATTTTCTGGCAAAATAAAAAGAACAATGGTCATCATTTATCGGGCATCCACCATGTCCTAGGTACTGCTGTGAGGGCCTTAATATATGTCTCATTTAATCTTCACAACAACCTTAGGACATAGGCATTCTCACTGACTTTTTTTATGGATAAAGAAACTAAAGCTCCCATAGGGGAATGATTACATATACTATGGTATATTCCTACGCTTGAATATTATGCAGCCCTTAATATTTCCAAATACTTTTTATAGACATGAGATTATAATGAAAGGTGTAAAAGAATTAAGTTCCCAACCTTCACATGTGCAGCTAGAAAAAATATCCCCAAATGCTAACAGTAGCTATATTGTGTAATAGGATTGTGGATTTTTAAAAATACTTTCCCTATGTAGTTTTTAAATGTATACTTTTCTATATGTAGCTTTTTAAATTAAAAAAACAAATTTTTATTTTTGTTATTTTTTTAGAGGAGAAAGTTATATCCAGGAAATACAACCAAAAAGCATTTTAAGGGCAAGGACATAACTTCTGACTGGCATGACCTAGGATGGTTTCAGGGAAAAGATAACATTTGATGCAGACCTTGTTAGATAGCTGGGACTTACACAGGTCAATGAAAGGGGTGAGGACACATTCCGGGCAGAGAAGGGTGGAGCAAGATTGATGAGAGTTTGGGGCATGTGAAAGGAAGTTGTGAGAGAAAAGACCTGGAACAGATAGAAGCCAGTTTAGAAACGCCATTGCATGAATAGTTAAGGAGTTTGGAGTTTGATAGGCAAGGGTAAACTTCTGAAGGTTTTCTGGCAGGCCAGCACCATGATCAAAGGAATGCTTTAGGACCTTAATCTGCCAGGTAATATGCGCAGTTAGTGGAAAATGCAAGAGAGTACAGACAGTAAGAATAATTACAAAGTCACTGAAATAACTTAGCCCTGAGATAATAGGGCTCAAATTAGCATGATGGCAGTGGAAAGGACCAGGGAGGAACAGAGAGAGGAAAAATTCTCCTCCCCAACTCTCCAGCCTCACTCCCACTCCTGCCTGTCCTGCTCCATCCCTTTCTGCCACACTGGCTTCCTCTCTGTTCCTGGCAGGAGCAAAGGCCTTCTTGCCCAGGGTCCTTACACATCCTGCTTCCTCCCCCTTCTCCTTCCAATACCTTTGTTCTTATTTCATCCTTTGGGTCTCAGCTTAAATATTTCTTCAAAGAGCACTGTCCTGCCCCTTCAGCCAGTCTAGACTAGGTCTTCCTGTTTCACTCCCTGAGAGCACCCTGCACTTTTGATTCATTGCACTTATCGTGATCAATAGCTATGAACTAACACTCACTGTGGGTTTTTGATGTCAGTTACTGTGTTAAGTCCTTTATAAGTATTATCTCATCTTATTCTCAAAATAATCCCGTGAAGTAGGTACTAATATTAACCCTATTTTCCAGGTAAGGGAGCTAAATATCAGAGAGGCAATTATCTAGGGAATCTGCGAGTGATGGGGTCACATATCGGGGGTGGTTTGATATAGTGATTATTAGCATAAGCATAGAATCTAGAGCCAGACTGACTGGGATATTTTCTTGGCTCTGCCACTTCCTAGCTGTGAGACCCCTGGATCAAGTTGTTTAATTTCTCTGCATCTCAATTTCTCCATCTGTAAAATGGAATGATATTATTGACTCTCTCACAGAGCTCTTAGGAGGACTGAATGAATTAAATACTTAGAAAAAAACTGGCACGTAGTAAATGTAATATATCTGAAAACTATTATTAGTTGTGTGACGATTTATTTAAAACCTGCTTCCCCAATGTATATGTGACCTGGTGCACCTGGTGGGTGGGAGCAGTCACTCTCAGATTCCAGAGTTAACTCCCTCTCAGATCTTTAGTGTGTGTATCATGAAAAGCTGTGGGTTGCTCTGAAAGAAATGGGCGTGGCTAAGCATTTGACTGTCTTGAGGTGTAACCTGTATTATGGACAAGAAGCCACTGGCAGGACAGAATATGGAGAAACAGAATGGTTTCCTATAGGAAAAGGCGTCAGAAAAGGGTGCATTTTATCTCCCTGTCTGTTTAATCTGTATGCAGCACATGTCATACAAAAAACTAGGCTAGACTTAAGATGAAGGAGGAATGAAAATTGGTGGAAGAAATATCAACAATTGTAGGGGCAGAGTCTGTCTGTAAGAGGTAGAGGTTTTGTTTACCACTATATTGCCAAGTGCCTAGAATAGTACCTGGTCACAGTGGGTGCTTGGTAAATATTTGAATGAGTGAATGAACAAATGAAAAGCTGAGTTCAAAAAGCTTACCACCTAATACCACCATGCACAGAGCACTTTAAAATTTATGATGCATGTTTCCTTATTATTTCGTTCAATTCCAACCACAAACTCAAAGAAGGCAAGAAAGGAACTATTATCCTCATTTTACCTTTGAGAATGTTGAGTCTCAGAAAGTTGTTTGCTCAAGGTCATACAGCTAATAAATGGTAAAGCCAAAAGAAGAATGTAGCTCTCTGATGGCCTGAGCCCCCGGCGTGCCTTAGAGACAACCCAGATGAGAGTCACCGCACGTGGGGTTGAAGCAATCATCATTGACGTGCTCTCCTGAGTTGCCCCAGGTCTGAGCCTACCTCTGCTGTGACTTCTGAAAAGCACTCTAACTGCTACCTCGACTTTGCTCCATATCCTCCTCTGAGGCACATGCTGGGCCCTCCTTGTCCAAGTAGCCCTTGCTGACCCCAATACTCACCCCAAATCTGAGTACAGCATCACAGACCAAGCCTGACACCAACCTAGAGTGCTTTAATTGGCCCACAACAAGGCAGGGCACTGTTTGTTCCTGGTTAGATATGAGAAGAAAGAAATTAAATGAGTTAACTGGGTTACAAGCCAGGTTAATCAGAAGAATGGTGGTCACATTAACACAAATAGTCGATATTGGAGGAACATAGAATGAGTTCAAATTTAGACATGTCAAGTTTGGGACTCCAGTAAGGACTCTAAGTGAACAATGGAAAGCTAGCAATGAGAAGTAAGATTCGCATTTAGGAGAGATGTCAAAATAGAACTGTAGGAATCAGCCATGTTGAAGGAAAGGTTGAAGCCAAAGAACCCAAATCCTGCACAGTATCATTTAGTGCAAGGCTTTCCAAACTGTGTTCCATGCTGTGTTGGTATTCCTTAGAGGGGCATCAGAGAGTCCATTGGGCTTGGGGCGTCAGGCCCTGCTTCAAACAGCATAAGACCACATTTATCTGATTTATACTGAATTGAGTTTGCTAAAAAAAAAAAAAATTGCAGCTAAAAGAAATGTTTGAAGCACTGATTTAGTAGGCATTCTCTCTCCCTGTTCTACTACCAAGGCCTCTTACAGCATCTCCGCCTCCACACAGATAGATCCATGGCAGGGAAAAATCGTTAGCTTGAATTTAGGTCTGGTAGTGAACAAGCACTTGGCACCAGGGACTCTAACTGAATAATATTCAGGTGATTCATGTGTGATTTAGAAAATATTTTGATGTTCTAGTCTGGTTCCAGTTCAATGGATCAGTTACAGATTCAAACTGGTTCACTAGGGTTTAATAAAAAAAAAAATGAAAAACAAAAAAAACTTTCATTTCTCAGTTCAGTAAAAAATAAAAATAATAATGTTTGAACTTGATTTAAAGTTCAGCAAGTTTATGTAATTCATGCCAGTTTTCACTCCTGGTTTGCCTCTGCACCAACTCCTGTTTTGGAAAAGTGCCCTATAGATATCTATAAATCAATCCTGGTGGACTGTATTCAAGGCCTCCATTTAAAGTGATATGTCAGAGCCATCCACGGAGTCTTGCGGGTAAACCCCAGCTGGCCCTTTCCCTGAGTGCTGGCGAGATTTACGTCTAATCTCGTAGGGAGAACACCTGCCCAGAAGCTCTCCTGAGAGAAGGTCCCAGATCACAGGATACCCAAAGGACAATAGCCCCACAGGGATGAGAAATTACATCAGACACAGCTGCCCCCTTCAGAGCCACAAGTTTCACATGGATTAGCATCTACTTATTATTTCTGTCTGGGCCCAATTCCTGGAGCTGTTAGCTCACCCAAAGCCCCTCATCCATCGCAGACTTGAACCAGGCCAGGGCAAATTTAAGCTGCTACAAGCACTCAAGTAAGGGCAGATCCCACCTTTCCATTAATCAAGGCTCAGAGAATTAAAAGAGAAGACAAAACCTGCTTCCAGTGTATCTCTTTCTTTTTACCCCTTTATTGGTTGATACCCAGCCCATGAACAGCTGAATTTTTAGAAAATGTTTCTCATTATTGCCTTGGATTTTTGAAAACACACAAATTCATTTTTGCAGCTGCAAAATGTCTGCACTAAAATGTCTGACTAAAGAAAAAGGCTGAATTCCACGGTGGAAAATGTGTAATGTTGCCTAGAGTTAATTTCTCCATTTTAAACGTACTCGTTGAAACAATGCATTATTTATCCAGTGTGATCCATTTGACCTCTATGTTAGCAATTTACATAATACCTTGAATTTGGGGGCTCTTAGAAGAATTTAAATAGCTTTCCATTTTCTAACCTATACGACCAGGTCTATCAGGAACATAGAGAACAGAGGCTGTCAAAAGGAAGCTGTGCATTATTACAAGGCCTAGAGCAGTGTGAAATAGGGAGAGAATGTAGGGCCTGAAGTCAGTCTTACATTCAAATCCCAATTCTTCACCTACCTGCTAGGTGAACTTGGACAAGTCAGTTGAGTTTTCTGAACCTGCTTCCTCCTCTGCAAAATGAACTGTCATGAGAATTCAAAAAGATACTGTACTTATAGACATGGCACATACAATATGCCCAATACATATTTGTTCACTCTCCTGCCCTTCTCAGATAAATCGGGGATCATCTGTTCATGTCCCTCCGAAGGTATTAACTGCAAAAGGTAGCACCTTGACATGACTTCCCCTACAAAGTGAGACTTGAGTTTATCCTGGGATACCACTGAGGAAAGTGGAAAGCAGTAGAAAATGCTTCTGGAAACTTCTACTGCTGGCAATGTTCACTCAGGCAATACAAAGGATCCTGCCAAAAAAGCAAAGGGGAGGGGACATGGAATCAGAAAGACGTGAATTTGAATACCAGTTCTGCCACTGATTAAATGTCAGGCCTGAACAAGTTATTTAACATTGCTGAGCATTCGTCCGTCATCTATAATGTGAAAATTATAGTAAAGTCTCCCACATACAGTTGTGGGAAGGATTAAATAAAATAATGTAAGTAAAGTGCCTGGCATATGGTAAGCATTCAACAAGTGACCACTATTACCATAACCATGTTATTTTACACTGGCCAGTGGTGAAATACAGATTATAAAAGCAATTTATAAATGCTTATGTCTCCTTTGTGAAGTAATGAAGTACTTTTAACACCATCTTATTGATTGCTTCATTGAGGTTTAAAGAAGGGCGTGAGTTAGCTGGATTATTTAGAAACTTTGAGATTTATTTCATTCTCTACTAAAACTCTTAGTTTCTGAAGTGACCAGAAAGGAAAGCTGAAACTTTATGTTCACTCATTATTGCCTTTATCTTTTGGTTATCTGATAATGTTTTCCCTTAAATGTACAACTACAAAGAAAACACTAAGATAAATTTATACGATGTTATTTCATTAACTTTGTCTCTGAAACAAGCGTGAAGTCTGATTACGCGGCTTTGAATATCCATTTAGGGAGTTAGAATAGAATATCCTAAGAGGCATTTTTATGTCCAGTCCAGAGCTTCACCCCCAGACTGAGGCTGAAACTCCAAACCCCTATTCCTTTTTAAAGGAATTTTCACATTTGTTCTCCCACGTGCATCAGAAAAACATCTCATTTTGACTTATTCACTTTTATAATAACATTCTCCAGGAAACAACTTTTCCCCCCAAATGTTCAGATACATCTTCAACTTTGTCCCTAAAAGGCTTATGTTAAGTTTCTCTCATCAGGGTGACCATTTGATTTACGGCCGCTGGTGAGAAAGAACAGACCTGCAGCTGCTGATTATGCTGCCCTATCTCCACCCGTATTTTATGAGCCTTTTCAACCCTGATTATGCTAATCGGATAACACTGTATTTGAATAAGTTGTTGCTTCTCAAAGACTAAGAAGGATATTACAGAGACAGTACCCAGTGCAATCAAACATTCTGCTCTCGTATTTCAGTCACTGATTTCCCAAAGAAAAGCCAAGAATATAAATTTTGAAAAAGGAAGAAAAGTGAAACTTAAAATCCATAAAATGCTAAAGAGGCCAGTAATGATGCGGAAGCAGCCAGAGTGAATCTTCTGGCCAATGTCCACAAGTGCAAACTAACCATTTAGCTAGTTTTAACTAAGAAAACAGCTTAGCTCTAAATTAACTGTATAAGATCTTGCTCCATATTTTTAACATTTTCCAAATACGTTCAAACCCATACTTCCAACATGAGTGATTTTAGAGCTTGGTTATCACGTGACTCACACAGCAGCTTTCCTCTAGCCCTGCCCCCACCCTTCTTCTAACACCTTCCTCCTTGAACTCTCCTCTCTTGGATTCTCTGCTAATGCTTAATGCAAAAAGGAGGACTGAACATGAGAAGTCAAGAGCACTTGGTTTTCCTCAGTGAATCTAGACTCTATTCCCACTTGATCTGTTAAATAAATATTCTTTGCAAAGGAAACCTAGGAAAGGAAAATTAATAATTTATGGTTTCTGCCAATTAAAGTGCACTTAACTTATCATTTAACTTCCTATAACACAGAACACAAATCGGGGAATAAATGTAGTGAAATACTGGAGAAGTTCAGTTAGCCATCATTTCTGAGATTAGAGAATGGGGTTTGATGATTGTGATTTAGCGATATTCTCAATGGATTATAACCTAAAACTATAGAGAAAATGATGAGCTTTGTTACGTGCCCACTTCAGGGTGTGATTCAAATGAATTGAAGAATACTACTGGGAGATGCGACTGCAAAAGGACCCTCTAGCAGCCGACTCGAATAGTAGACTCTACCACGGGAGGCCATGGTCTGGCTTTCCTTTTAGGGAACACTACATAGTCTCCTGGGATTTGGGGAAAGGGAACATCATATTAGAAAAAAGGGAGATGCTCTAATGCCTAAGTCTTTTAAAGAATTCTAGCTGTGTTGCCCTGGACAGAATACTTCCTACTGTGCCTATGTTTGAACCATTACATTTATATCTAAGAAAACAGACCCAGTTTTAAATTGCTCATGGCCCAAAAGTATGGACTACTTTCACTTAAAAGATCTCAGTCTACTTAAATACTTTCTCCTGACATTATCTCAACAAGACAACATTCACTTCTTTAACTGAAGTAAATTTAATTAATTGAATTTAAGGTGTGTAATGAATATTTTACTTCAGATCACTCCTTTTCTGTAATTTTTTAAATGACGCCTAATTATCTACAACTAGCCCCAAACTCCTTATTCCAAGCCCCAATTAGCTTTCCAAACTTCTCTTCTTTGACTCCTTTCTGGCATGTTTAGTACCAGCCATATTGAATAACTCACTATTCACTATAGAACGGTCCTAAATTTTCCTACATTTGTATGTCTGTTCACACTACTTTCGCTCCGTGGATTTGTTTCTTTATCATAAATAGTGGGTTCTGCAGTATCAAGCATGCAAGGATGAACCAAAAGCAATTCTGTAGGAAAAATTAACAGGAACAGAAGTCATAATCTCACCTGGGATGGAAAGTGGTAAAAGGGCATAACATTTATCAAAAGTCTGAGGGGCTGAGTCAGGTTCAAGGTCAAGACCCTAGGTATGGGGTCTGATTGGCTTAGGGTGAGGATGGGGGGTTGGGGAAGCATAAGAGACACTGAAATCACATTGGGACTCTCTGTCATGAGTCTCAGAGGTCCAGAACAACATAAACAGTGTCCTGCTCTGAGGAATAAGGCTAATAATATTCTAAGATCACAGTCATCTTTGTACTTTGTTATGTAACATTTATTGAGTACCTGCTATGTGAAAAGCTTTGTGCCAGCCGAAGATCAATATTGATCACAAAGATCAATAAGACAAACTCCTTGACATCAAAGAAATCTGCAGTGGACAGAAATAACTTAAGAAGTGAATGAAAGGCCAAAGAGGGGAAGTGGTGAGGTTGGGCTCATGGAAATAACCAAATTATAGTTTCCAAATTGAACCTCTTCATTAAGTTTGGGCCTTTATAGAGTAAGGCAAAATGCTCTGCAGACCTTTGTACCCTCCAAAGGCAACTCTGCATTACAAACCAGTACACAGTAATCAGCATATATGGGTTATGGTTCTGAAAAAACTAGAAAGATAAGACAATGTTGAATATACTCCCAGTGTTACCAGGTATTACCAGCAGATTCACATTATAGTTGTGCTCAAATAGTTCTGAATCTCCAATGCTAAGGCAAGATCTCATCCTATCCCAGTGTCCTCAATATTGCTCCTCTCCTGCCCTTATGTCCATGTATGAATGACACCAAGTCCACTTCTCAGAAGTTGCTTTAAGAGACTCTCTGCTACTATCAAAAATTTTGTTTTCATGTGAGGGCCATGACAAGCAAAGCGGTGTCAAAGGATGACCTGGGTGGGCTTTAGTTCCCTGCCTCCCCAACAATTTCCATCAACACTCTCTAGAACCCACTGCCAACGAAACCTACAATCTAAGTTAAATGTGTGTTTGAACACAAAATCAATTTCAAAATAAGTGTCCTGGCACCCTCTTCAACAAGATTGCCACCCCTAATCTCACCTGTAAAGCCAACATTAATGCCAAGATCATGGAATATTGATATCTATTGATTCCAGTCACAGAGAGAATGACCCGTTCCAAACTCTTTGCTACACTTTGTTACCTGGACCCCAACCAGGCTTAAATTGGTCTGGAATATCACAATTTTTTTTAAACAATTGTGCCAGCTTCTGGTCCTTATAACTACCCTATGGGCTTCAGACACCTGTTTACAGCAAATCTAAGGCAGTGACAGGGTAACAGACATTATGCCATTCCTCCATCCTTGACCTTTCCTCTTCTTTCCTATCTTGAGCTTCCCAGATACAAAACAAAAGCTAGGAAATCTATCAATAGATGCAAATTTATGTGGGTAATGGGGATCTGAGCTTCAAATCTGCCAAGCAATATGTTCCATAACATTAGTGAACTCTGCTCTCAAGGTCGGAAATGCCAGAATAGTTTTTAAGAAAGTCTCCATGAAAGCTTAACCAGCTTTAGTGTTTTAGGAAGCAAATTACATTTATCTGGAAAAGCGAATTTGTGTGGAACACCTTCTTCTTTGGTAACAGTGTGTGAGTCATTATTTATAAGCAAGGAAACAAACCAAAACACAATAAAACTGCACAGCATCCTTAAGACAGAGGAAGTGTTTTCCTCTGTCTCCTGGTGGAAGCTTAACTCTCTAAAGGATTCAGATAACTGAACTCCGAGAAAGGCTGAGACCCTTTCTATTCTTCTTAACAGGGTCCTTGGAGGTGAAAATTACTTTTTACGCACTGCCCAACCCGCTTGGCCATCTTCCCGTTTCAGTTTCATTCCTCTCTGAGGCTGGTAAACCTCTCAGTGCCTTCTGAGATTTCTGGTAAAGATGTCATTCACAGTGGTGCTTCCTGCCTAACACAGGCCAAAAGGGGACTGACAAGTTATTAGTGTTGCCACCCATGGCCAAACTGGGAGAATGGGCTAGAGGACCCAAGCTTCTTAGCCAAAGGACCTTGTATGCATTTTACCCCACGATCTACAACAAGCCAACAAAACTACTCAGCTTCTTCCTGTCCAGATAACATTCTTTGATTCCCTTTTACTGCCCATGTTTAGGTATAAAAAGCACATGGTGGACACTGGCTGGATGGATGGATGAATAATGGCCCCTCACTAGAACCAGGGTATTTAAAGAGTGAGAAAGAGAAACTCTAATCTCAGACGTGCTGTTTGCTGCAATTCAAATTAAAGGGTATGGTGAGGGAAGCTGGGACCAAAGCTATTGACTAAAATTCAATTTATAGATTTTAGCTTCTCTTGACACTCCACTGGCTAACTAATTTGAGTTTTACTAACTGTTAATTGTTTTGATATAATTCTCAATCCATACAAGCATACCCAGCATAATGGATCTAGATGTTAACTCTCTTATGGAGAAAATAGCAATTCTAGCCACAGCTTCAAGTCACGCACGATTTCCAGCTTTGCCTAGAAGATATTTTCCCTTTAAAATAAAAAGAAGGCCTGTTTAGTTTGCATTCACTGCAACAGGTTGACAGTGCAACAGGTAGGGAAGCAGTTTAATTGAAGTTATGAATTATTCTGCGTCATCTGGGAGGCAAGACCATGTTACTCATGCTTTTGCTTCCTTTGGAAACAAAATAGCAGGATGCCTCAGGAAATGTACACATCTCAAAACAGAGGCTCAGGGCCCTGTCTGACTGTTGGGTGTGTCCCTCTGCCTATTGCCATAACAAACAATACCCTACAGCACAAAGAGAGGCTAGATTAAGGGGGAAAGACAACGCATAGAGAGTGCTGCAAAACCTCTCAGATCAAACCAAGACCAAGAATTTGGTCCAGGGATGCAAAACCTGATGCTAGACTCCTCAAAAGTCAAAATGAACAGCTGCCATCTTTCTGATACAGGATCTTAGGGAGAAATGTTTAAGAAGGCAGAATCAGGCAACTGAGATTAAATTTATGGAGCGCCTGTGACTTCACTGGTTTCTATTTATTTGAATGGTGAGCTCTAATGAAAATGCCTTTGAGGGGAAGGTCTTGGTCTCACCAGGCCTGAGGTGAAACAGGACAGATGGAAGCAGTGCAGGGCGCGGTGGCACGAGTCTGAGCCCAATGGAGAGGAAAAGTTTCCGCTCTCCCCCCCATGTGGAATGTACTGAGGCTCCTGGACTGTGGAGATCAAAAGGAATGATGTTTGTTTGGTTGTGTGATTTTTCGGCTTTGGGACACAGCAGGAGACGGCACCCTAGACAAGGCAGTGCTCTTCTGCAGTGGAAAGCCTGGAGGAAGGCCAGCAGTGCCCGGTGGACAAAGGCTTGACTGAGCAAATGCTCAACAGCCTGGGAGATGAGCCAAAATACCTGCTTGAGGAGGGTGCTTTACCGGTATGCTTGAGCTGCGGAAAGGTAAAAGCCAGCACAATTTGGATACAAAATACTGATTTGTTCTGCTCCCTTCCAACAGACTGGTGAGGCCTGAGCACATACACATTACCAAGACAAGTCTCACAGACATGGGATTCTGGTTTTCAATCATTATAATATCCCTTACACAGGTACCTATAAAAAATATATACACACATCCAAAAACACACCTTCCTCACAGTGAGCTCAGTTTTCACACCAGGCAGAGAAAAAAGCAAATGATAGGTTTAGATGTAACTGCAGTGGAACAGCTCTGAGAGGCTTCATTTCACAGATTTCTGTAAATTAGTAGGAATATCATTTGGCATCCTGCAATTCTCCACACCAAGTTCTCATCACTCTCGACACAGCTCTGCCCAGTCTCCTGCATCAAATTCCTTCTTCACTCAGGCTACATGGTCAAGCGAGAGAGCTGAAAAACTTTACATCTAGATGTACATTCTGTGTCTCTCTCACACACCAGTTATTCACCCCTGAGTCCGCATGGCCACATTTAAACGTTTATGTTCTGGCATAAAATTATTTTTCAGCTTAGTATGATTGTAAAGATCACTGTCTGGTAGATGATAAATTACTGTAATTATAAAAATCCAACACTTCAATTATTGCTCATTGCCTACTAATTCATAATCATTAGTACCAAAACAATTGTTACCGCCAGAGTTTCATAATTTTCCTGACATCACTGATCTTGAGACACAGAAAGGATATTCCATCTGCACACCTCATACAGTTTATGGTTTGTTCATTTGTACCAAATTCAGTACTTTTGGACTTCGGGTTTAAAATTAGATACAATAAATAATTCACTGCTGGAGGATTTGATGTGGTTGAAGCTGTGACTCAGATATGACAATAAATAAGAGGCTCATTTCTTTCCAATTCTCCAACTCCAACCCAGAGAGTCACAGCAAATTATTTCTCACACAAAACATCCCTTCAATTTAGATGAATTATGTTTTTCAGGGATATCATTTAAAAATGCAAATAGAGGGACCCATATCCTAAATAATTGCCTTGCAAGATCACTGTGTTGGGGACTTAGAAACATATAATCAGAAAGAAAAACACACTCCCTCAGCCTCTTGGTAACTTCAAGTGTCCAGTGTTCAATCTGTCTTCATGTGGAACAAATATGCAAAATTAGCCCAGTAACTTGAACAGGGCTTCTGGGGCCTCTTTCCAAGAACTATCTTTCTCTATCAGTGGGGTCTCTTCTGAGCGTTGCTTTTTCTGTTCCTGAAATCAGGAGTTTCCTATGACACAAGGGTGGAGAAGTATCTTATGACACAGGGGAGCTTTGATGAGAGGTATCTCATGACACAACAGAACTACAAATACTGGCAGAGAAGTGGTGAGCAGATCCTTTATCAATATCTAATAACCTTTAGAGGCTAATTAATTACAGTGATCTTTAATCTCTTCATTTTTATGATGAAATTACAGAACGAGAAAATTTCTGAGGTCCCACACCATCTGATTCTAATATTCTATGGGTCGGTGAAGGTAAATGATCTAGCACAAGTGAAATGAAGGTCATGCAGGAAGAGGTGCTTTATGAAGAAAACACTGACAAACTCATAGAGAGAAGCTGGGGACACTAGTCAGTCACAACGATGTAGAAGAAACTCAAGGCTCGTAATGAACCCTGCGTGTGGTGGTTATTTTGCATCTATGATATACCATTCCCCCTTTCTAACATCTTACTGGACATTCTCCTTGAAGGTTCTCTAAGATGGACTTTAAACTTATGATGCCCCACGGTGATTTCAGTATTTCTGTCAATCCTGCTTCCCCTACTGTTTCTGTTTCTATCAAGTGTTCCTAGCACCCTCTTAGCTGTACAGACTTCAAACTTATTACACCCCTCTCAGTCCCTGGAAACTCATCCAAATGTGGCTCAATCCTGCCAATTCTACTTCCACAGTCTATTACAGATGTATCCTTTTCACCATCAGCACTTTAGTTCACACCTCATTGTGGATTCCCACAATACCTCATTTACCTCCTCACCCCTTCTCTCTCTCTGGCAGCCAATCTATAAACGGCCACGAGAGTTCTTTCCCAAAGGGCAGGTCAGAGCCTATTATTCTTAAATACATTCAGTTGTACCCCTTAGTCTACACATAAAATTCAAACTCCCCAGACTGCTTTTGATTCCCACAATCTGGTTTCAACCAAACTGTTTTTGTTTATTTCCTTCTAATCTCTTTCACATACACTCCTAACTTACTGAAGTCCATTGTCTTTCCTCTATATTTTTCCTGTTTTTATTCCCCTCCATTGCCTTCACCATTATCTCTACATGTCTAAATCTACTCTTGTGTCAAGGCACCAATCAAATGCCACCTCTTCTCTGAAGCTTTTCCCCATCCTCCTGCTGGAAGTAATCTTTTCTACCTCCCAAACACTGATGGTGTTTAATCGACACCTCTCTTATGGCACTTCTCACTTTTTACGTTGAAATATTTCTTTAAAAAATGCTCATGACAAGAATGAAAACTCCTTGAGTAACGAATGGAGTGCCTTGTAAATTTTATGGTGCCATTCCATATATAGATTTAAGTTATTGAATATCTTATTAGACGAGACAGATATGAATAAATTACATTTCAGCCGGAAAGTATATTTGAAAGAATATATGAATTAGAGGGGTGGTTAAATGGGCTGTTCTCGTATAGACTAACAAATTGTTGCAGAACCCCTTCCATAGAAGCCTTGTAAAATAGCATTAGCCCGTCATTTATTTATGGTCCTTCCAAGATTCAAGTTGCTGGTTAGATGGTCTTTTGACATCTGTGAATCCAAGAAGCATCTTAAAATATTGCACATTGTTTAGGACAGAAGCAAGGTCGTGTTAGAACAATTCTAGCTGATTGTGTATTGATCTTTTATTATGTATCATGTAATATATTACATGCTTTTCATTAATTATCTTAATTCTCACAGTAATTTGATGAGGTCGTATGATTTTTCACTATTTTTCAGGTGGGAAGATTGAGACACAGATATAGTTAATAAATTGTCCAGGGTTAAACAACTAATAAATGGAAATCCCAGAAAGTAAACCAAAGTAACTTGACTCTAGAATTTACCCACTTTACCCTTGTACTACCCTGCCTCTGGTAGAGAAGAAAGAATATTGACCTTGAAGTTAGATAAGCGTTTGCTTCTTTCTCTGCTGTTTACTATTAGTTGTGTGATCTTGAACAAATTACTCGTCCTATCTGAGACTCACTTCATTACCTATAAAATGGTTAAAATAAGGTATTATTTTAACACCTACCTGGCAGAGTTCTTAACAGAAATAAATAAAATAATATCTCTATAACCCAACCTGAGGCTCCTCACCCTCAGGAGTACGTTTCCACTTCAGGAAAAAGATGCTTTTCTCAACCTGATCCTAAGTTGTCCATTCTCCTCCTACATGTTCTTTCCTATACTTTCACTGTCCTCGAGTCATCACTAATATCAAAGGCCTCCTGGAACATTAAAAAAATGGGACCCATTCTAGCATATCCACACCTATGTCCACCAATTAGCTCTATAAAACATGAGAAGGACATTTGAAATGTAAGGTTTTCTTTATTTTTTGGTCAAATTCTTGGTTTGTGTGCCCTTAAGAACATCCTCCTATTATTTCTGTATAGAATGAGGGATGGAATCAGAGAGCAGTATGAGGATGTATTAACCTCATGGCTAAAAGCAGGAGAGGAAAAGTCCTGCAGTTATATATTTAAGCGTCTAGTACAAAACCTGACGCAGAACAGATGTTGCATAAATATCAGTTGTCTTTCCTTGCTCCAGAAGGAAAATGGTGTCATGAAATACTGAAATGTTAAAAAGGAAAAAAACAAAAGCCCTCACGCTCTCGTGGACTATCTATCACAACTTGCTACAATCCAATGAAATGGGCACAAGATACAACCTCTATTGATAAGTCTCAATGCCTTGAAAGCTTTCCTCCTTTTCTTATACGTATGTTTGAAAACTCATTTGGATTAAAAAAAATAGTATTACCCACAACCAAAAATTAATTCCCAACTCACAGAGCCAAAATTCTCATTTTTTAATAAAGACCAACATGTCAATTTTTCTTTCATGAATTGTGCTTTGGATGTTGTACCTGAAAACTCACCACCAAAGCCACAGCCACCTACATTTTCTCCTACGTTTTCTCCCAGAAGTTTTATAGCTTTGTGTTTTGCATTTAGATCTACGATCTATTTTGAGTTGATTTTTGTGAAAGATGTAAAATCTTTGTCTAGGTTTGTTTGCTTGCTTGCTTGTTTGCTTGCATGTGGATGTCCGATTGGTCCAGCACCATTTGTTGAAAAGACTGTCTTTTGTCCATTGAATTGTCTTTGCTCCTTTGTGAAAGAGCAGCTGACTACATTTGTTTAGGTATACTTCTGGGCTCTCGGTTGTGTTCCATTGCCGATGTATGTATCATTTCACCAATATGTTCCACACTGTCTTGATTACTTTAACTTTATAGTCAGTCTCAAAGTCAGGCAGTATGAGTCCTGTTCTTCTTTAGTATTGTGTTAGTGACTCTAGGCCTTTGTCTTTCCACGTAAACTTTATAATCAGTTTGTCAATATCCGCAAAATAGCTTAGAGGGATTATGTTAAACCTGAAAATCAAGTTGGGAAGAACTGACATCTTAACCATATCTAGTCTTCTAATCCATGAATATGGAATATCTCTATTAATGTAGATTTTCTTTCATTTCTTTCATCAGAGTTTTGTGGTTTTCCATATATAGATCCTGTGCGTATTTTGTTGGATTTATACCTAAGAATTACTCTTTTTGGTACAATATTAAATAATATTATTTTCCTTTAATTTCAAATTCCATTTGTTTATTGCTGGTGTATAGGAAAGCAATTGACTTTTGTATATTAACCTTGTATCTTGTGATAACTAATCACTTATTAGTTCTAAGAGTTTTTTTAATGAGTTTTTTGGGGTTTTCTGCATAGACAATCATATAATCTCTGAAGAAATAAAATTTTATTTCTTCTTTCTGAAACTGTATTCCTTTTATTTGTTTTTCATGTCTTAACTTTAATAACTAGGACTTTCAGAACAATGTGAAGTAGAAGTGGTGAGAGAAAATTCTTCCCTTGTTCCTGATCTTAGGGGGAAAGAATTCAGTTTCTCACCATTAAGTATGTTAACTGTAGGTTTTCTGTACCTGTTCATTATCAAGTTGAGAAAGTTCCCCTCTAACAGTAGTTTGTTGAGAGTTTTTATCATGAATGGAAAGATCTCATTTTTAAAGACTCCAACTTTTCTTTTAACTTTTATTTTTCATCTCTACATGCTTCCAAATTGTGCTTACTTACCCATTTTATTTTTATACCCTTGGTTCCTAAAATGGTATAATTAAGCCATCTGGAGATTTTTATAAGACTTCATAAATAGCCAGGATTTTGCCCCCAGGTAAAATAAATTACTGTAATCATGTCTAATAACACACAATAGTTTATTCTAAGTATCTCTAAGATTGGTTTGGGGAAAAACAATCAAGATAGAGCTTCTGTTTCTTATAACATAACTTTCAGCAAGTGGATGCTGTAGACATGCATACATGGGATGCCTTGACATGGATATTGTGAGTCAAATGATGAGAATGGTGTCCAAGTAAAAAAGCAAAGATTTCTCCTTTTCTAAGAAGGATTTGCTTATCTATGAGAAATAGCAGTTTAATAAGATGAATGTAGAATGAAGATCAGAGTTCTAGCCAGGTTCATTCATTAAGTAGTTGTGTAATCTTGGGCAAGTCATCTGACATCTCTCCAGTTCTGTGGTCTCATTTGTCAAGTGCAATGACAATAATAACCACCACCACCACTGTGTGCTCCCCATCTACTTCACAGTATTAATTCAGAGCTAAACAGGATGATAGATGTGAAACTGCTTTTTTTGTAATTTTCAAGCACAACAAAAATGAAAAGCATTATTATTATTAGAACTGCAAATTAGAAAGAAGGATTCTGACATTCTCTCATCAGATTTTTACACTTAAACTCCATCATTGAGGCAATTACATTTTCTGGGATTTCAAGCTTTTAGTTGAAATTCATTGCTAGAGTAAAACCCATGTGGGGTGATCACAACACTAAAGGCTGAAGTTTTCAAACATAGCACCAATTTCCAGTCTGGCCCGATCACACTGGCATGAAAATAACACTGTTGTGTCAGTTTGACTTATTTAATCCACTTCTTCACCAGTCAAATGAGGTAACTGGTCATTTAGAGGGGCTCTTGATGGTGGGTTTGAATCAGAAAGTGAGAATATTTAGCTGTTCTAAATGGTGTGGAAATAACCAGCTTCAGCTTTCCCCACTCGTGCAAGATATTTCACACAGCAAGTTATTTGCAGAGTCAGTTATCCCTTCACATGGCTAATGCTGAGCTCCAACCATGTGTCAGGTACCATGCAGGACATATAAAGCCAAAAGAAAAGGTCCCCGCCATACAAACATACCATGAAATACAACTCAGCAACAAAAAGAAAAAAACGATTGCAGGCAACAATCTGGATGAACCTCAAGGAAATTGTGCTGAGTGAAAAAAGCCAATCTCAAAAAGATGTCTACTGCATGATTTCATGAAAAAACATTCACGAAGTAACATTCATGAAATAACATAATTATAGAGATGGAGAATGGAATAGTGGTTGCCAGGGGTTAGGGATGAGAGCGGAGGGGTTGGAAGTGACTATAAAGAGGTCACATGAGATGATGGTACAATTAAGTTTCCTGATTAGCGTGGTGGTTACACAAAGTTAAACATGTGACAAAGCTGTATAGTGCTATATAAACACACACACCCACAAGTGCATGTATAGCTGATGAACCTGAATAAGCTCTAGGGACTGTGTCAGTGTCAATTTCTTGATTTTTATATTGTACCATAGCTGTGTAAAATGCTAACATTAGCAGAGACTGCGGGAAAGGTGTGCAGGACTTCCCTGTACATTTGTTTGCAACTTTCTATGAATCTATAATTATTTCAAAACATAAAGTTCAAAAAAGACAAGTTCCCCATAGAATGTACAGCATCAAGAGTGAACCATAATGTAAACCATGGACTTTGGGCAATCTAGGTGCAGCAATTGACACAAATGTACCACTCTGGTGGGGAATGTTGATATTGGGGGAGGCTCTGTATGTGTGGGGATAGAGGATATATGGGAAATCACTGTACCTTCCCCTCAATTTTGCTCTGACCCTAAAACTGCTCTAAGAAAAAGTCTTAACTAAAAAAGTCAAAAGAATAATATTTCATCACATATGAAAATTATATGAAATTTAAATGTCAGTGTCCTTAATAAAGTTTTATTGGAACACACACACACAGAGAAAAGAGATGAGGTCCCTTCCCTCCAGGAGCTAAAAGTCAGATCTCTTTGATCTCCCCAACCTGTAGGAACCAATAGGTTCTAGTCACAGAAATACCTCAAATTTCAGTCCCTCCAGCCTGACCTTCCCAGGATCTTACCCTTTTATTGTTGGGATCCTTCAGGGGTCTCTCACATGTGCCGCCTCCTCCCCCCTCAATCTCCATTGCTCACTGAATCACCACTGCCTTATTTCTCAAACTGTCTATGAAAATGCTGAGTCGTTTTTTAATACCTTCATCCCTGAAGAGCTCAGACCTCATCCATGGAGCTACTAGAGGAATAGGCAATGTCTTCTCCATCCCTCTTCACACTGCACACCTTTAGACATCCAAACAATAGCCTTCTCACAGACCACGTCCCCCAGGACAAACCAGCACGGGAAATATATCCCTAAGGGTCCGCCAGTTCCACCACTTCACCAGCCATGTCTGGTTGTCAGGAGTCATTTAGAGTCCTATAACAACGATAAGGTCCAATGTGTGAATAAAGTACTTAACCAGAGTACCTAATCAGGGAAGGCTTCCAAGAAGCTAGTGTTCGACTGAGACTTCAAAGTAAAGGAGAAACTCTAGGGAGAAAGAAGGAAAGAGACAATTCCAGGCAAAAGAAACCTGTGTACAAAGACACTGAGAAAGCACATCGTAGAATGATTAGTGGCTCACTATTGGAATACTGATGTTTGGGGGTGGGGGCAGGTGGCAGAGACGAAGACTGGCACCCAGCACTGATGATTTCCAAGGCTCATGTCCTGTGACTGAGAAACATGCTCAGACACAACTCCATGAGAAACACTGTGCTCTGTCACACCTAGGGCTTACATCCATTCTGAGGCACCTAGAACCCAAGCTGTCCAGCTTGGCAGGCTGTCCTCAGCACTGGAGTGGCAGTGTGATGATTGAGGCCAAGAAAGGGCTGCTTTTGCCCCAGTGCACTCACTGGCCATCCTTAAGCTAAATGTAATGTGTGTGTGTATGTGCGTGTGTGCATCACCAGCTTCTGCTCTCTGACTTATGTCAGTTTCTGCTGTAGACCCACCCTTCCTTTTGCACCCTGTCCAAAGCCGTGAGGCAGAGTGGAGGGCAAACGTGGTGTTACAGAAGCACTGGACTTGGAACCAGACGATCATAGTAGGAGTCAAAGTTTCACATCCCTGACAAGCTACGTGCACCTAGCAAGGTCATTTTATTGAGCTTTAGTTTACTTACCATAAAATGGGGATAAGAATCCACTATACAGAGCTCTTGTTAAATTAAATGGAGAAATATATGTAAAAATGCCTTTCACGGGCCTTCAGACCTAAGAGATATGTTCTTGTTTTTTATGCTTTGGCTTTCTGTTTCTAATGGTAGTTCCCCTCCCTGTTCAAAATCCAAGATGTTCGTGTGTTCTCTCACCACTGTTCACATTTGGAATTCTCCTAATGCAAACCCCTGGGAGGACAATTTTAGTGCCCTGTGTTTCTTTGGAAGGAGAAGGAAAGACCAGTAGAGGGAGGTGAATTGAAACCAAGAACGAAAGGCAGCCAGCGAAGGGACAATATCAAGCCAGCTACCTCTTCAGGTCACTGATGTAGAATCCTACCAGGAAAGCCCTAGAAGCCAGTGTAGAAGGGCACTTCAGAGAAAGTGGTATTTTTTATCCAGTCACTGGTTAGGGGTGCTGCTGGTGGAGCATAATGTCACTTCTTAATGGAACTTCTGTCCTGCTGAGCAGGCCTGAGAAAGCCCACAGGCGAGACACATAGTTACTCATGGCAGACAATTGGAAGTCATACACTGAGATGGTGAGGAAGAGAATAAGGGTGAAGCACCAAGATTGAATGAGTCTGAGAAACACAGAGGTGTCAAGATGACCAAAAGTCTCAGTGCGTACATTTACCTTTCAACAGAAGAAAATGTATTACCTATTTAACAAATAGCAGGATTTCTGGCACCACTTGGGAGGGGGCAGATGTTTTATGGGGTCCTCCTGGAACGATATAATGAGAACATATTTTTTCCAGATAGAAGTAAGGCAGGCCTCCATCTCTGGCATCCATCTGCATGCACTAACCTGCATCCAAAGTTATGACTTTCAAAAAAGAGTCTCTGATGTGAACACAAGAAAATGTAGTTAGTATCACAAAAGGAGACAGTGTCCAGAGAAGTGGATCTGGGAACATTTGCTTCCTGAGGGCATCTGTCTCCCTGCCTAGCTGATAGTCCTGGAGAGACAGTTTCAGGATCACAGGCAAATACAACAGCTGTAAGGCAGAGTCCAAGGCACGCTACCACCTGCACTGGGCTCTGGAAACAGGCAAGGATTTGGCAAGGGCTCAATGTCTGTGACACAGGTTGCAATGAATAATGAGGCACATTAATTTGTTTCTTCCAAATTATAAAGCTTGGTTTAACTCCTGGCTTCATATTGGCCCAGACTTAGCATAAGTTTGCTATGCAGGCCAGAAAAGAGTAGGCTGAGTCTCCAAGGGGCAAATGGCATCTGTTCCTCTGACTTAAAAGAGGGTAAAAAGGAAACAGTTTCAAGATGTTGGGTGTAGCCCAGGGCAAACAGGAAAAGGATCTGCTACTGTGGATGCTGCTGAAGTCGCTCCTTCCAGGCCAGCGAATCTGAGGGTTAGTCAGATAGGACTGCAGACGAGAGGGTGGTGGAGCGCTCTCTGGCATCAATCTCCCAAACCACAACTCCAGATAGTAAGTTAATAGGGTGTCGTACTGTTAATAAACTTGGTCTGGCCATGGTGACAGAGTTCATTAGAGAATATTTATCCTCCACTCAAGCAGGAGAAAAATGACTTCAATAAAAACTATGCCAGCTCCACAGATACATGATCTTTATTAAAAAGCATTTTCAGTAGTAGAATTCATTACATATTCACATAATTAATCTGGATCCACCTCTCCATATGTATTATTGTTGGATAAATTCTAGTAAACTTTAAGGAAAATAAATACGTTCTTACAGCTATATTGTAATTGAAAATAGACGTAATAAAGAAGACAATTATAAAGTGTGTTTATATTGTGATTTTGTGGGGTCGATTTTTAATCTCTCCAGATCAAAGTAAAGAACCAACCTGCCTTCTGATGAATCGTCCTGGGTTGCACGTACATTGATGCAGGCAGAAGGAGAAGCGAAAGGGAGAAGATTCTTCCCAGGCAGCTGAAGTTTATTACTTGTGTGCTTTTTCCATCTTTTCCTTTTTATATTCTAGAAATACACTCAAGGCAAAATTTAGAGACCAAAGTGAATGAGGAAAAAGAGCATAGCTGCTTTCTATCAGGATCTGGCAATGTCTTGTAGTTCGAAGACCTGCAGAATCGAAACAACGTGAGTTAAAATCCTAGTGCCACCTCGTATAAGCATAGAAAAGTTACTTGAACTCTCTGAACCCAAATTTCATCATCTACAAAACATGAATAAGAAGGCTACATCACAGCATTTTGAGGATTAATTGAGAATATATGCTACTCATCTATAACATATTATGTACTTAAAAATAGTTAAGTAGGGGCTGGCCCGGTGGCATACCGGTTAAGTTCGCACACTCCACTTTGGCAGCCCGGGATTTGCAGGTTCGGATGCTGGGTGTAGACCTCTTATCAAGCCGTGCTGTGGCAGGTGTCTCACATACAAAATAGAGAAAGAACGGCACAGATGTTAGCTCAGGGCCAATCTTCTTCAGCAAAAAGAGGATTGGCAGCAGATATTAGCTCAGGGCTAATCTTCCTCAAAAAACAAAAGGGTTAACTGGCCTTTACTTCATGTTATTTTGAATAACCAAGTCAGGTTTTTTCATTTATTTAAAAAAATCTTTATTGAACATCTACCATGGGCCAGTCATAATGTTTTAGGTTCTGGGGATACAGAAATGAACAATATGGGCATGATCCTGACTGCCTTAAAGTAAAAAAGATAGTCATTGAACAAATACTTACTAGTAATTCATGAAAAATAAGGGTTTTGTTTCAAGCAAAACGAATAAAGCCATAGTGAT